>NC_133618.1:572001982-572329982 GCF_048593235.1 Sminthopsis crassicaudata
TTGTACAAAAGCTTTTTAACTTGATATAATAAAAATTTTCTATTTTGTGATCAGTAATGATTCTTCTTTGGTCACAAATTCTTTCATCCTCCACAAGTCTGAGAAGTAAACAATACTATGTTCTTCTAAATTGTTTATAATCTTGTTCTTTATGCTTAAATCATGAACCCATTTTGATTTTATCTTGGTGTACAATGTTAAGTGTGGGTCCATGCCGAATTTCTGCCATACTAATTTCCAGATTTCCCAGCAGTTTTTGTCAAATAGTGATTTCTTATCCAAAAGTTGGGATCTTTAGGTTTGTCAAACACTAGATTGCTATAATTATTGACTATTTTGTCCTGTGAATCTAACCTATTCCACTGATCAGCTAATCTATTTCTTAGCCAATACAAAATGGTTTTGGTGACGGCTATTTTGTAATATAGTTTTATATCAGATACAACTAGTGTGCCTTCATTTGATTTTTTTTTCATAAGTTCCCTTGAAATTCTTGACCTTTTGTTCTTGCATATGAATTTTGTTATTTTTTCTAGGTTATTAAAATAGTTTCTTGGGAATCGGATTGGTATAGCACTAAATAAAAAGATTAATTTAGGTAATATTGCCATCTTTATTATATTTACTTGACCTATCCAGAAGCACTTAATATTTTTTCCAAGTGTTTAGGTCTGACTTTATTTGGTGGAAAGTGTTTTGTAGTTTTGCTCATATAATTCCTGGCTTTCCTTTGGCAGATAGATTCTCAAATATTTTATGATATTGACAGTTATTTTAAATGGAATTTCTCTTTGTATCTCTTGCTATTGGATTTTGTTGGTGATGTATAAAAATGCTGAGGATTTATGTGGATTTATTTTATATCCTGCAACTTTGCTAAAGTTGTGGATTATTTGTAATGTATATTTTAGTAAAGTCTCTGGGGTTCTCTAAATAAACTATCATATCATCTGCAAAGAGTGATAATTTAGTTTCCTCATTGCCTACTCTAATTCCTTGAATCTCTTTCTCAACTCTTATTACTGAAGCTAGCCATTTCTAATGCAATATTGAATAGTAATGATGGTGATAGTGGGCAGCTTTGTTTCACTCCTGATCTTATTGGGAATGGTTCCAGTTTACCCCCATTAAATATGATACTTACTGGTGGTTTTAAATAGATGCTCCTGACTATTTTAAGGAAAATTCCGTTTATTCCTATGCTCTCAAAATGTCTTTTAATAGGAATGTATGTTGAATTTTATCAAATGCTTTTTCTGCATCTATTTGATCATATGGTTTTTGTTAATTTGGTTATTGATATAGTCAATTATACTAATAGTTTTCCTGATATTGAACTGGCCCTGCATTCTTGGTATAAATTCCACTTGGTCATGGTGGATTATCCTGGACATGATTTTCTGTAATCTTTTTGCTAATATTTTATTTAAGATTTTTGCATCAATATTTCATTAGGGAGATTAGTCTATAATTTTCTTTCTCTGTTTTCAACCTACCTGATTTAGGTATCAGTACCATGTCTGTGTCATAAAATGAATTTGGTAGGATTACTTCAATCCCTATTTTTTCAAATAATTTATATAGCATTAGAGTTAATTGTTCTTTAAATGTTTGGTAGAATTCAAATGTAAATCCATCTGGTCCTGGGGATTTTTTTTCGAGGGAGCTGTTCTATTTCTTTTTCTAAAATGGGACTGTTTAACCAATTTACTTCTTCCTCTGTTAATCTGGGCAAGTTTTATTCAGTCATTTCATTAAGTTATCAAATTTATTGGCATAAAGTTGGGCAAAGTAACTCCTAATTGTTGCTGTAATTTCCTCTTCATTAGTGGCAAGTTCTCCTTTTCATTTTTAAGACTAACGATTTGATTTTCCTCTTTTTTCTAATCAAATTTAGCAAAGGTTTATCTATTTGCTTGGTTTTTTCATAGAATCAAATCTTAGTATTATTTATTAATTCAATAATTTTTTTTACTTTCAATTTTATTAATCTCTCCTCTTATTTTTTAGAATTTCAAGTTTTGTGTTTGTCTGGGGGTTTTTAATTTGTTCCTTTTCGAACAAATTAAAAACCCCCAGATAAACACAAAACTTGAAATTCAAAAAATAAAAGGTGAGATTAATAAAATTGAAAGTAAAAAAAAAATATTGAATTAATTAATAAAACTAAGAGTTGGTTCTATGAAAAAACCAACAAAATAGACAAACCCTTAGTAAACCTGATTAAAAAAAGGAAAAGAGAAAAAGCAAATTGTAAGTCTTGAAAATGAAAAGGGTGAACTCACCACTAATGAAGAGGAAATTAGAACAATAGTTAGGAGCTACTTTGCTCAACTTTATGCCGATAAATTCGATAACTTAAATGAAATGGAAGAATACCTTCAAAAATATAGCTTGCCCAGATTAACAGAGGAACAAGTAAGTAGTCTAAATAGTCCCATCTCAGAAAAAGAAATAGACCAAGCTATTAACCAACTTCCTAAGAAAAAGTCCCTAGGACCAGATGGATTCACATGTGAATTCTACCAAACATTTAAAGAACAACTAACTCCAATGCTATGTAAACTATTTGAAAAAATAGGGATTGAAGGAGTCCTACCAAATTCCTTCTATGACACAGACATGGTACTGATACCTAAACCAGGTAGATTGAAAACTGAGAAAGAAAACTATAGACCAATTATCTTAATGAATATTGATGCTAAAATCTTAAATAAGATATTAGCAAATAGACTTCAGAAAATCATCCCCAGGATAATACACTATGACCAAATGGGATTTATACCAGGAATGCAGGGCTGGTTTAATATTAGGAAAACTCTTAGTATAATTGACCATATTAATAATCAAATTAATAAAAACCATATGATCATCTCAATAGATGCAGAAAAAGCATTTGATAAAATCCAACATCCATTCCTACTAAAAACGCTTGAGAGTATAGGAATAAATGGACTATTCCTTAAAATAATGAGCATATATTTAAAACCTTCAGTAAACATCATATGTAATGGCGATAAACTAGACCCTTTCCCTATAAGATCAGGAGTGAAAAAAGGTTGCCCACTATCACCATTACTTTTCAATATAGTACTAGAAACTCTAGCCTCGGCAATAAGAGCTGAGAAAGATTCAAGGAATTAGAGTAGGAAATGAGGAAATCAAACTATCACTCTTTGCAGATGACATGATGGTATACTTAGAGAACCCCAAAGATTCTGCTAAAAAGCTAATAGAAATAATTCAGAATTTTAGTAAAGTTGCAGGATATAAAATAAATCCACATAAATCATCAGCATTTTTATACATTAACAACACAATCCAACAGCAAGAGATACAAAGAGAAATTCCATTCAAAATAACGGTCGATAGTATAAAATATTTGGGAATATATCTACCAAAGGAGAGTCAGGAATTATATGAGCAAAATTACAAAACACTAGCCACAAAAATAAAGTCAGATTTAAATAATTGGAAAGACATTCAGTGCTCTTGGATAGGCCGAGCGAATATAATTAAGATGACAATACTCCCTAAACTAATCTATTTATTTAGTGCTATACCAATCAGACTTCCAAGAAACTACTTAAATAACCTAGAAAAAATAACAACAGAATTCATATGGAACAACAAAAGGTCGAGAATCTCAAGGGAAGTAAATGAAAAAAAAATTAAGTGAAGGTGGTCTAGCTGTACCTGATCTAGAACTATATTATAAAGCAACAGTCACCAAAACCATTTGGTATTAGCTAAGAAATAAACTAGTTGATCAGTGGCATAGGTTAGGTTCACAGGGCAAGATAGTGAATAAAAATAGCAATCTAGTGTTTGACAAACCCAAAGATCCCAAATTTTGTGATAAGAATTCATTATTTGACAAAAACTGCTGGGAAAACTGGAAATTAGTATGGCAGAAACTAGGCATGGACCCACATTTAACACCACATACTAAGATTAGATCAAAATGGGTCCAAGATTTAGGCATAAAGAACGAAATCATAAATAAATTGGAGGAACATGAGATGGTTTACCTCTCAGACTTGTGGAGGAGGAAGGAATTTGTGTCCAAGGGAGAACTAGAGACCATTATTGATCACAAAATAGAACATTTTGATTACACCAAATTAAAAAGTTTCTGCACAAACAAAACTAATGCAAACAAGATTAGAAGGGAAGTAACAAATTGGGAAAACATTTTTACAGTTAAAGGTTCTGATAAAGGCCTCATCTCCAAAATATACAGAGAATTTACTTTAATTTATAAGAAATCAAGCCATTCTCCAATTGATAAATGGTCAAAGGATATGAACAGACAACTTTCAGATGATGAAATTAAAACTATTTCCGCTCACATGAAAGAGTGTTCCAAATCACTATTGATCAGAGAAATGCAAATTAAGACAACTCTGAGATAGCATTACACATCTGTCAGATTGGCTAAGATGACAGGAACTAATGATGAATGTTGGAGGGGCTGTGGCAAAACTGGGACACTGATGCATTGTTGGTGGAGTTGTGAAAGAATCCAACCATTCTGGAGAGCAATCTGGAATTATGCCTAAAATGTTACCAAAATGTGCATACCCTTTGACCCAGCCATACTACTACTGGGCTTATATCGCAAGGAAATACTAAAGCAGGGAAAGGGACCTGTATGTGCCAAAATGTTTGTGGTAGCCCTTTTCATAGTGGCTAGAAGCTGGAAGTTGAATGGATGCCCATCAATTGGAGAATGGTTGGGTAAATTATGGTATATGAATGTTATGGAATATTATTGTTCTGTAAGAAATGACCAACAAGAGAAATACAGAGAGGTTTGGAGAGACTTACATCAACTGATGCTAAGTGAAACAAGCAGAACCAGAAGATCATTATACACTTCAACAATGATACTGTACGAGGATGTATGCTGATGGAAATGGATATCTTCAACATAGAGAGGAGCTAATCCAATTCCAATTGATTAATGATGGACAAAATCAGCTACATCCAGAAAAGGAACACTGGGAAATGAGTGTAAACTGTTATTTTTACCTTCTGAATCCAATTCTTCCTGTGCAACAAGAAATTCGGTTCTACACACATATATTGTATCTAGAATATACTGTAAAATATTTAACATGTATAAGACTGCCTGCCATCTGGGGGAGGGGGTTGGGGGAGGAAGGGAAAAAATCTGAATAGAAGTAAGTGCAAGGGATAATGTTGTAAGAAATTACCAATGCATATGTACTGTCAAAGAAAAAGTTATAATTCTAAAATAAAATAAAAATTAAATTAAAAAAAAGAAAAATAAAAAAACTATAAAAAAAAAGAATTTGTTCCTTTTCTAGCATTTTTAGTTGTAAGTCCAAATCGTTAACCTTCTCTTTCTCTACTTTATGCAAGTAGGCCTTTAGAGATATAAAACTTCCCCTTATTACTGCTTTGGCTGTATCCCACACATTTTGGTATGGTGTCTCATTATTGTCATTTTCTTGGGTGAAGTTATTCATTATGTCTATGATTTGCTATTTTACCCAATCATTCATTAGTATGAGATTATTTAGTTTCTAATTATTTTTTTGGTCTACTTTCCCCTGGATTTTTATTGAATGTAATTTTCATTGCATCATGGTCTGAAAAGGATGCATTTAGTATTTCTGCTTTTCTGCATTTTAATTTAAGGCTTTTATGTCCTAATACATGGTCAATATCTGTATTTGTTCCATGAAAAGCCAAAAAGAAAGTATACTCTTTTCTGTATCCATTTAGTTTTCTCCAAAGATCTATCATACCTCATGTTTCTAGTATTCTATTTACCTCTTTGACTTCTTTCTTATTTATTTTGTGGTTTGATTTATCTAATTCTTAGAATACAAGGTTGAGATCTCCTGCTATTATAGTTTTGCTGTATGCAATTCATGCAATTCTCTTGCCTTCTCCTTTAAGAATTTAGATGCTGTGCCACTGGTGCATATATGTTTAATATTGATATTGCTTCATTATCTATTCTACCTTTTAGAAAGATATAGTGCCCTTCCTTATCTCTTTTAATTAGATCACTTTTTTGCTTTTGCTTTATCTGAGATCAGGGTGACTACCCCTGCTTTTTTTACTTCACCTGAAGCATAATAGATTCTGGCCCAGCCTTTTACCTTTACTCTGTATATGTTGCCTTGCTTCAAGTGTGTTTCCTGTAAACAACATATTTTAGGATTCTGGCTTTTAATCCAGTTTGCTATCTGCCTCCACTTTATGGTAGTGTTTGCCCCATTCACATTTATGGTTAAATTACTAATTCTGTTTTTCCTTTTCAGGAAGTCCAATAATTCTCAGATTATCTCTCCTTTATCTAACTTCCAGGTCTGTTATTTTTCCCAAGTAAGCATTTAACATTTTTTTTCCATTGTTTCATTTTTTTTTTAATTTGCTTGACTGATTGATTCTTGGTGTCTCCTGGAGTCATTCATTTCCATTTATTCAATTCTGATTTTTAATGAATTATTTTCTTTGTTTATTTTTTTATTTCTTTTTGTAATTGTCCAATTGAGTTTTTAAATGTGTTGTTTTGTTCTATGGATTTTTTTTTTCCATTTTGCCAGTTTTATTTTTTAGAGAGCTATTTATTTTTTTTTCCAATTCACCAATTCTGTTTTTCAGGGAGTTGATTTCTTTATCCATTATATCTTTAAATGAGTGAGATGACTTCCAGACTCTCTTGCCAAGCTGCCCTTTCCGTTCCCCATTTTTCTTCTAGCTTTCTTGTAAGATCCTTTTTCATTTCTTCTTTGAAAGCCTTGTGTGCTGGTGACCAGATCATATCTCCCTTTGGGATTTCATCTAGAGACAATCTGTTTTTTAGTCTCCTCAGGGTTTGAAGTCTGCTCTCTATCTGCATAGAAGTTAACTATAGTTAAAGCTTGCTTTAACTTTTTACTCATTTTGACAAAAAAGAAACAAAGAAATTAAACAAAGCAAGTACAGTCTGCTTTTTGGGCAGTATGGTGTTTCTAAGCTTCCTCTATAGACTACAGGAAGTAGCAGTGAAACTGCAGTGGGACAGCAATGGATGTGCTAAAATCATCAGCGGTGCTGGTATTAGTGTCTGCATTGGGATCAGCAGTTGCACTCTGAGAGTGCTGAATCACTCTAGATGCTAGGTGGGTGTGGCCAGGTCCCAAGAGACTCTAGAGTTTTTGGGTTATAGTCTTTACCTTCTGTGTTTATAGCTCCATTGATATTCTCCACCATGGGTTCATCTAGGTTCTAAACAGGTCAGAACAATTTCATTTCAAAATGTAAGTTGTTGTTCAGTAGGACCACATTCCAAATAGTCAACCTAGGTTAAAAAAAGGGAAAAGAAATTTGCAATTATAAATTTCACAGTTGATAGGGCTGTGGTGAAATGTTATGAACAGAAACATATAGGTAGGGTGACATTTTTCTTTTCTTTTCCTTTTCCTTTTCTTTTCCTTTTTTTTTTTTTTTTGCTGAGGCAATACGTGTAATGTTCTTTGGTTTGGTTCTCTTGGTGTCTCTCTGAAAGCAGCCTTTATTTCAGTTCAGTAATCATCACAAGAACAACCAAGTGTCAAAGTCCAAATACTTTATTATCTCCTTCCTGGAGCTGGGCAGCTTTCTAGAGAATTTTTCAGACCAGCCTTGGTCTTAATGGGGAAGTGCAGAAGGAGAGCCTACCACCAGTGGCCTGACTGAAGATAGATCCAATGAATGTTTGTCCTTGGTTCCAAAAGCTTGAGCTCCCACCTGTCTTTTCTGCCCTCAAAAACCTCTTCTGTGGCTCTCAGTCCCTGCTTATATGCTCCACACTCAGTACCATTATTTGTTGTAATATTAAACCAATTATATTGAACCATGCTAAACTAGATAACCATTGTCTCTATCAATTACACTGACTTAGCACTTTGTAAGAATCCTTTGTTTCAAGTTCAGAGTTCTGATCCATAACAAATAGGGTTAAGTGACTTGCCCATGGTCACATAGCTAGAAATTGTTAAGTGTCTGAGACCAGATTTGAACTTAAGTCCTCCTGACTTTTTTTTGCTTTCTCTACCATGCCACCTAGCTGCCTCTTAGGGTGACCTTCTTAGAAAAGTATGAAGGAGCGATAATGACAGTGATGTCTGCCAGGCCTTTTTGTAGAGACTATGTCTATTAAGCCTGCATGAACAACATAGACCTAGAGTGTTCTGACATGACAAGGAGAGCCTGAG
Organism: Sminthopsis crassicaudata; assembly: GCF_048593235.1. NCBI lineage: Eukaryota > Metazoa > Chordata > Mammalia > Dasyuromorphia > Dasyuridae > Sminthopsis > Sminthopsis crassicaudata. The sequence continues at coordinate 572,010,199 of NC_133618.1, forward strand.
AACCATTGGTTTAAAGCATTATGGCATCACCCAGTCTTTCATATGGAAAGTAGTAAATTGTGTCAATTAAGAATGACATTTAGAGTGAAATTTAGGAGCTGTTAGCAATGGTAGAGTGAGAGGGAGGAAATTCCTCTCCTATATGTGGCAAATCATCAGCACATAGTGAAAGCCATATCCATACCAAAATAGGAACAACACCAAGTGTTCCTAAGTGGTCACATTATTATTAGTTTTTATTTAGTTGTTTTTCTTTGTTATAAGAAACCTTTCATTAAGTAGAACCAATCTGTAAACATTTGTAATATTAAAGCAAAACACATCAATAAAACATTTTAAATAGCTTACAGATGCAAATAGAAGATGAACTGTGACTTTAAAAAACACTGAGATATTGAAGCAATAAGTGCTTCAGAGACCCAGGCAGCCAAACACAGCAGATCACTTGCCTAGAATAAGGGTACATATAGGTAACTAAAGATCAAGACAAAGTAAAGAGGCACAAACTACACCAGCAGTCATGCAGCAGATACAAAGGAGCACTCTTTCTAATGTTTCTTAGTCAAAATGTTCCTTTGATAACAAATAAATTAATATGTACATAATTGGAATAAACTACTTCTAGATAATTTTTGTAAAAGTTGGATTTTTCTCCTTGTATTTTTTTAAAGAAAGAATTAATAAAAGTATCTTTCAAGTCAACAGCAAAAAGACAAACAAAATAATAGATGAATAAATTAGCAAATGAATAAGTACATACATAAATAAAAAGATAACTAAAAAGATAAATGAATAAAGGGAAAGAAGAAAGGAAGAGAAAAGAAAGAAGGAAGGAAGGAAGAAAGGAAGGAAGGCAGGAAGGAAGGAAGGGAGGAAGGAAGGACGGAAGGAAGGGAGGAAGGAAGGGAGGAAGGAAGGAAGGAAGGGAGGGAGGGAGGGAGGAAGGAAGGAAGGAAGGAAGGAAGGAAGGAAGGAAGGGAGGAAGAAAGGGAGGAAGGGAGGGAGGAAGGAAGGAAGGAAGGAAGGAAGGAAGGAAGGAAGGAAGGAAGGAAGGGAGGGAGGAAGGGAGGGAGGAAGGGAGGGAGGGAGGAAGGAAGGAAGGAAGGAAGGAAGGAAGGAAGGAAGGGAGGGAGGGAGGGAGGAAGGAAGGGAGGGAGGGAGGAAGGAAGGAAGGAAGGAAGGAAGGAAGGAAGGAAGGAAGGAAGGAAGGAAGGAAGGGAGGGAGGGAGGGAGGGAGGGAGGGAGGGAGGAAGGAAGGAAGGAAGGAAGGAAGGAAGGAAGGAAGGGAGGGAGGGAGGGAGGGGAGGGAGGGAGGGAGGGAGGGAGGGAGGGAGGAAGGAAGGAAGGAAGGAAGGAAGGAAGGAGGAAGGAAGGAAGGAAGGAAGGAAGGGAGGGAGGGAGGGAGGGAGGGAGGAAGGAAGGAAGGAAGGAAGGAAGGAAGGGAGGAGGGAGGGAGGGAGGGAGGGAGGGAGGGAAGGAAGGAAGGAAGGAAGGAAGGAAGGAAGGAAGGAAGGAAGGAAGGAAGGAAGGAAGGAAGGAAGGGAAGGAAGGAAGGAAGGAAGGGAGGAAGGGAAGGAAGGGAGGGAGGAGGTAGGAAGGAGGGAGGAGGAAGGAGGGAGGTAGGGAGGAGGGATGGTAGGAGAGGGAGGAGGGAGGGAGGGAGGAGGAAGGGAGGGAGGGAGGAGGGAGGAGGATGGTAGGGAGGAAGGATGGATGGTAGGGAGGGAGGGAGGATGGAGGAGGAAGGTGGTTGGGTAGGGAGGAGGTTGGAGGGAGGAGGAGGGTGGTTGGTGGAGGGATGGGTTGGTTGGTGTGGTTGGAGTGGTTGGTTGGGTTGGGAGGGTGGGGTGGGTGGTTGGTTGGGTGGGGTGGGTGGTAGGTTGGTTGGTTGGATGGTTGGTTGGTTGGTTGGTGGTGGGTGGTGGGAGGGTGGGTGGGTGGGTGGTGGTTGGTTGGTTGGTTGGTTGGTTGGTTGGTTGGGTGGGTGGGTGGGTGGGAGGGTGGGTGGTGGGTGGGTGGTGGTGGGTGGGTGGTTGGTTGGAGGTTGTGGAAGGAAGGAAGGGAGGGAGGGAGGGAGGGAGGGAGGGAGGAGGGAGGGAGGGAGGAGGAAGGAAGGAAGGAAGGAAGGAAGGAAGGAGGAAGGAAGGAAGGAAGGAAGGAAGGAGGGAGGGAGGGAGGGAGGGAGGAAGGAAGGAAGGAAGGAAGGAAGGAAGGAAGGAAGGAAGGGAGGGAGGGAGGAGGGAGGGAGGGAGGGAGGAAGGAAGAAGGAAGGAAGGAAGGAAGGAAGGAAGGAAGGAAGGAAGGAAGGAAGGAAGAAAGGAAGGAAGGAAGGAAGGAAGGAAGGAAGGAAGGAAGGAAGGAAGGAAGGGAGGGAGGAAGGAAGGAAGGAAGGAGGGAGGAAGGAAGGAAGGGAGGGAGGAAGGAAGGAAGGGAGGGAGGGAGGGAGGAAGGAAGGAGGGAGGAAAGGAGGGAGGAGGGAGGGAGGAAGGAAGGAAGGAAGGAAGGAAAGAAGGGAGGGAGGGAAGAAGGAAGGAAGGGAGGGAGGGAGGAAGGAAGGGAGGGAGGGAGGAAGGAAGGAAGGAAGGGAGGGAGGAAGGAAGGAGGGAGGAAGGAAGGAAGGGAGGGATGAAGGAAGGAAGGAAGGAAGGAAGGAAGGAAGGAAGGAAGGGAGGAAGGGAGGGAGGGAGGAAGGAAGGAAGGAAGGAAGGAAGGAAGGAAGGAAGGAAGGAAGGAAGGGAGGAAGGAAGGGAGGAAGGAGGAAGGAAGGGAGGAAGGGAGGGAGGAAGGAAGGAAGGAAGGAAGGGAGGGAGGAAGGAAGGAAGGAGGGAGGAAGGAAGGAAGGGAGGGAGGAAGGAAGGAAGGGAGGGAGGAAGGAAGGAAGGGAGGGAGGGAGGGAGGAAGGAAGGAAGGAAGGAAGGAAGGAGGAAGGAAGGAAGGAAGGAAGGAAGGAAGGAAAGAAGGAAGGAAGGGAGGGAAGAAGGAAGGAAGGAAGGGAGGGAGGAAGGAAGGGAGGGAGGGAGGAAGGAAGGAAGGAAGGGAGGGAGGGAGGGAAGGAGGAAGGGAGGGAAGAAGGAAGGAAGGAAGGAAGGAAGGAAGGAAGGAAGGAAGGGAGGGAGGAAGGAAGGAAGGGAGGGAGGAAAGGAGGGAGGGAGGAAGAAAGGAAGGAAGGGAGGGAGGGAGGGAGGAAGGAAGGGAGGGAGGAAAGGAGGGAGGGAGGGAGGGAGGAAGGAAGGAAGGAAGGAAGGAAAGAAGGGAGGGAGGGAAGAAGGAAGGAAGGAGGGAGGGAGGAAGGAAGGGAGGGAGGGAGGAAGGAAGGAAGGAAGGGAGGGAGGAAGGAAGGGAGGGAGGAAGGAAGGAAGGGAGGGAGGAAGGAAGGAAGGGAGGGATGAAGGAAGGAAGGAAGGAAGGAAGGAAGGAAGGAAGGAAGGAAGGAAGGAAGGGAGGAAGGGAGGGAGGGGAAGGAAGGAAGGAAGGAAGGAAGGAGGAAGGAAGGAAGGAAGGGAGGAAGGAAGGGAGGAAGGGAGGAAGGAAGGGAGGAAGGGAGGGAGGAAGGAAGGAAGGAAGGAAGGGAGGGAGGAAGGAAGGAAGGGAGGGAGGAAGGAAGGAAGGGAGGGAGGAAGGAAGGAAGGGAGGGAGGAAGGAAGGAAGGGAGGGAGGAGGGAGGAGGAAGGAAGGAAGGAAGGAAGGAAGGAAGGAAGGAAGGAAGGAAGGAAGGAAAGAAGGAAGGAAGGGAGGGAAGAAGGAAGGAAGGAAGGGAGGGAGGAAGGAAGGGAGGGAGGGAGAAGGAAAGGAAGGAAGGGAGGGAGGGAGGGAAGGAGGAAGGGAGGAAGAAGAAGGAAGGAAGGAAGGAAGGAAGGAAGGAAGGAAGGAAGGAAGGAAGGGAGGAAGGAAGGGAGGAAGGAAGGGAGGAAGGGAGGGAGGAAGGAAGGAAGGAGGGAGGAAGGAAGGAAGGAAGGAAGGGAGGGAGAAGGAAGGAAGGGAGGGAGAAAGGAAGGGAGGGATGGAGGGAGGAAGGAAGGGAGGGATGGAGGAAGGAAGGAAGGAAGGAAGGAAAGGAGGGAGGGAGGGAGGGAGGAGGGGAGGGAGGGAGGGAGGAAGGAAGGAAGGAAGGAAGGAAGGAAGGAAAAAAAGAAAGAAAAGAAAAAAAAAGAAAGAGAAAGGAAAGAAAAAGAGGGAGAAAGAAAGAAAGAGAAAGTATGAAGGAAAAAGAAGAGGAAAGATGGGAGAGAAACTGACTCAGTTCATGCTATTTAATTTAGCCCAGAAAAATGGAAGCCTGATTTCTTGGTCTTGAGCTAGTATTTGTGAGATAGTGTTAATCTGTACAATCTCAAAATTCAGGGTAGAAAATAGTAACAACAATCCCCCCTCAAGAAAATAGTAACAAAAATTCCATTAAGCTCACAGCCTAAATGTGCTTAACTTTCCTGAGCTGGTCTCCAAGTTTTAAAGGGCTCTTTAATACAGACCAATAAAAAAGTTAACATTAACTTAGGGCTTTTTTGCAGGTTTCTTGCATCCACACCATGGCTAATCAGACAAATATAAGGATTAAAAAGATTATCTACTAGAATAGTTTTCATTCTTTCATTCATAGTTTTTTATTATTTTATTATATCTATTTGGCTACCTAATTATAGTCTGATATATAGTCTGTTTGACTACCTGATTACAGAAGCTATAGGAAAAAAGAAATGCACATAGACTTTATTTCAACCAAGGTAAATGGTGCTTTCTTTACTCATTGGGGCTGAAGTTTTTGTTCCCCACCCTTAATGATAATACAACTTTCATGGAAAAAATATAATTCTATCTATAGTATATATGTAATTTATCTACAACTACTCAGGGACTCATTGAACATGAAACATGAGGTCAACTTATACTGTAATAAATTACCTGACAAAAAGTTATATCCTTATATTATACAAGTTAGAAGCTAGAATAAGTTTTTAAAGGAAAATAGTTCTAATAAGCATTTTGAGTAGCAGCATGATGTAATGGTTAGAGGGTTGATTTTGTAGTCAGAAAGAACTGGTTTAAGTCCTGTTTGTCATATACTATGGGCAAATCATTCAACCTCTCAGTGACCCTAGCAATGCTCTAACACTATTAATCACCATTGATCTGCCAATTTGCATTGGTAAAGGGAATTTGTACACTGGGGAGTTGATTGTACCAGTGAAAGTGACATGAGGCTTTCTTTTCATTGGTGGAGATCAATGCTTCATAACAGCATGGAAGGTAAAATGGAAGTGGAGAGAAGAAAGAAAATTCAGTCTCTTTTCCAGCCATCTTGAATAAGTGGGTTTGATAGGAAGGAAGTTTGCCTCTCTTTGCACCTTCATGCTACATGTGAGGAATAACCTAGGTTACACATGTAAAATAATTGGGGGGGGAAATAAGCACTTTAGGGAATTGATACAACTCATCTAATTGGAATGAGCCATGGAGGAAGCTAGGGGGGTCTATGAGTCAGAGGTGAAGAAAGAGTGCATTCCAGGCAGTGAGGAATATCTGTGCAAGAGTCTTGAGACAGAAGAAGGAACGGTAAATACAGGAGAAAAATACACAAGCTAATTTGGCTAGAATTTGTGAAGGAGAGTACCAGTGTAATGGGACTGGAAAGAACAGCTAGACCACACTTTAATTTGATCCTAGAGGTAGGAGCGAGCCTCTGGAAAATGAAACAGTCAGATATGTGACTTAGAAATGTCTCTTTGAAGGCCCCTTGGAGGATGGATTGGACAAATAAAAGAGTTATGGAAGGAAGACCAGTTGGAAGCTATTGCAACAAACTAGGTAAAGGCAAACAGTAAACACAAACACCATGTGCTCAGCCTTCTGCTAAGTGCTGGGGATACAAAAAAAAGCAAAAGATAGTCCTAAGAAGCTCACTGTTTAAAGGGAGGAAGAACATGCAAATCACTTTTTATTCACAGGATATACAAAGAATAAGCTAGAAATAGTCTCTGAGGGAAAACACAACGATTAAGGGACTTTAGCTGATCCCTGAAGGAAGCCAGGTAGCTATTTTATCTCCTTTTGCTTTGGACTAATTGAACTTTTAAAGTCAGACTTGCTTATATTACTCTTCATGTCTAAATCATTAATCTGTTTTGACCTTATCTGGATATTTGTGAATATAGTACAGATTGTTGCCTCTTTTAATAAGTCTAAGCTTAGACCTGCTGATTCATGGGAAATACTTTTCTAGAAATACTTTTACGGGAAAGATATCAGAAAGTATTCAGGTCTTTGTCTGAGTTTTTCCTGTCTTCCCTCAGATCAACACCAAATCAAGCCTTTGAAATAATTTTGGAATTATAGAATCCACAAATATTTGAAGCATAACAAATGTCCAACAGAAGATATTCTGAAAGAACTTTAGGAAAGGTCTGTCTCAATCAGGTACAGGGAAAGGTGAGGAGTGGGGGGTGACTCTGTGCAGTCACAGTGCATGGAACCAGGGTGGAGTGATTTCCTCATACCCAAGGATGTATTGGTAGGCTCTTAGCCAAAATACAGCAGTCTTGTGCTCCTTGGTCCTGATTCAGAAGCTAGTCAACAGACTAGCTATGAGATGCAACTACAAAAAGCAAATAATGTCCCTTGACTAGAGTGTAATGTGGGCTTTAGTGAGAGCCACCCAGCATGGGAAGGAAGACAGAAATACTGTGAAGTTGCTGCCAACTGTAGAACAAATTTGAAATAATCTCCCCTTTTTCCTAAGACCTATATAACTTATTTAAAAATGAGCAAAAAAAGCAAAAAGAGCTCTGACAATAGGTAGCTTTAATGGAAACAGAACATACCTCAAATCTTGAGGACATGAAAAGCAAAACATCTCCAGATGAAGCCTCAAAAGGTGATATAAGTGATTATCTCACAAGGCTCTCTTCAAAGAATTCAAAATAAATATTAAAAGAGTTAAAAGAAAAATAGAAAAAGTAAAGAGCTTTGCAGGAGGGGAAATATGGAATTATCTGAAGAATAGTCCTTAAAAATTGATTTGAGGAAATGGAAAAAGAAAATAATTCCTTAAAAAAGAATTTGTGAAAAAAAAATCAGTGAACAAAACAATTCATTTAAAATTAATTTGAACAAATGGAAGTGAATGACAATGAAATATCAAGAATCAGTGAAAATTAAAAAAAAATACAAAAAAAGTAAAATACCACATTATAGGAACAATTGATATGGAAAATAGATCCAGGAATGACAATAGAAGAATTACTGGATTATCTGAAAACCATGATAAAAAAAGAGACTAAACAGCATTTTTCAAGAAATTATCAATGAAAACTGCCTTGATGACTTAGTAACAAAGAGTAAAATGACCATTGAAAGAATCTACCAATCACCTCTTTTTTATTAAAGCTTTTTATTTTCAATATATATGCCTAGATAATTTTTCAACATTGACCCTTACAAAACCTTGTGCTTGAAATGTTCCTCTCTTTCCCCCCACCCACTCATCTGGATGGCAAATATCCAATATATGTTAAACATATTAAAATATATAGTAAATCCAATATAAGTATATATATTTATACAGTTATCTAGCTGAATAAGAAAAATCAGATTAAAAAGGAAAAAATGAGTAAGAAAACAAAATGCAAGGAAACAACAACAAAAAGAGTGAAAATGCTACATTGGGAACCACACTCAGTTCCCATAGTCCTTTCTCTAGATGAACATGGCTCTCTTCATCATAAGATTGTTGGAACTGGCCTCAATCATCACATTATTGGAAACAGTCATGTTCATCATAATTGATCATCATGTAATCTTGTTGTTGCCACATATAATGATCTCCTGGTTCTGTTCATTTCACTTAGCATCAGTTCGTGTAAGTCTCTCCAGGCTTCTCTAAAATAATCCTGCTGCTCATTTCTTATAGAAAAATACTATTCCATAACATTAATATAACATGACTTATTCAAACATTCTCCAATGAATGGCCATCCACTCAGTTTCCAGTTTTTTGCCACTATCAAAAGGGCTGCTACAAACATTTTTTCCACATGTGAATCCCTTTCCCTCCTTTAAGATCTTGTTGGAATATAAGCCCAATAGAAACGCTTCTGCACGAAAGGGCATGGCTATTTTGATAACTTGTTAAGCACAGTTCCAAATTGTTCTCCAGAATGGCTGAATCCATTCATAATTCCACCAATAATGTATGTGTCCCAGTTTTACCACATACCCTCCAACATTTCTCATTATCTTTTCCTGTATCTTAGCCAATCTGAGATTTGTGTAGTGATATCTCAGAGTTGTCTTAATTTGCATTTCTCTGAGCAATAGTGATTTAGAACACCTTTTCATATAACTAGAAATGGTTTAAATTTCTTCATCTGAAAAGTATCTGTTCATATCCTTTCATCACTTATCAAATAAAGAATTCTTAAAAATTTGAGTCAATCATTTTATATTTTTGAAATGAAGCCTTTATCAGAACCATTAAATGTAAAAATGTTTTTCCAAGTTATTAATTCCCTTCTAATTATTATGACCTGCAATTTATTATGTATTAGTTTTGTTTGTACAAAAGCTTTTTAACTTAATATAATCAAAATTATCTATTTGGTGTTCAATAATGTGTTCCAGTTCTTTTTTGGTCACAGATTCCTTCCTTCCTCACAGCTTTGAGAGATAAACTATCCTATATTCTTCTAATTTGCTTATTATTACTCTTCATGAACCCATTTTGACCTTATCTTGGTATTCGGTGCTATGTGTAAGTCAATGCCTAATTCTGCCATACTAATTTCGAATTTTCCCATCAGTTTTTGTCAGATAATGAGATCTTATCCTAAAAGCTGGGATGTTTGGGTTTGTCACACACTAGATTCCTATAGTTAGTGTTTTGGGTTTGTTTTTTTTTTTTTGTTTTGTTTTGTTTGTTTGTTTGATTTTTCCTCTGATTCCTTCCTTTTTATTTCACTGATCAACAACTTTGTTTCTTAGCCAATACAAAATAGTTTTGGTGACTGCTGCTTTATAGTATAGTTTTAGATCTGGTACAGCTAGGCTATCTTTATTTGTCTTTTTTTTATTAATTCCCTTGAATTTCTTGATCTTTTGTTCTTCTAGATCAATTTTGTTGTTATTTTTTCTGGGTCAGTAAACTAGTTTCTTGGGAGTTTGATTGGTATAACATTAAATATATTAGTTTAGGTATTATTGTCATCTTTATTACACTCACTCAGCCTACCCATGAGCATTTGAAATTTTTTCAATTGGCTAGATCTGACTTTATTTGTGTGAAAAGTGTTTTGTAGTTGTGTTCATATAGTTCCTGACTTTCCCTTGACATATAGATATCCAAATATTTTATACTATCAAAAGTTATTATGAATGGAATTTCTCTTTGTATCTCTCACTATTGAACTTTGTTGGTAATATATAAAAATGCTAATTATTTATGTGGATTTATTTTATATCCTGCAACTTTGCTAAAGTTGTGAATTGTTTCTAATATTTTTAGTTGATTCTCTGAGGTTCTCTAAGTATGCCATCATATCAAATGCAAAGAGTTATAATTTGGTTTCCTCATTACTTACTCTAATACCTTTAATCTTTTCTTCTCTTATTGCCACAGCTAAAATTTTTAATACAATATTGAATAGTAATGGTGATAGTGGGCAACCTCTAGGATTTTAATAGGAATGGTTGTTGGATTTTATTAAATGTCTTTTCTGAATCTATTGAGATAATTATATGTTTTTGTTAATTTAATTATTGATATAGCCCATTAGGCTAATAGTTTTCCTAATATTGAACCAGCCCTGCACTCCTGATATAAATCCTACTTGGTGATAGTGTATTATCCTGGGAATGACTTTCTGTAATCTTGTTGCTAATATTTTATTTAAGATTTTTGCATCAATATTCATTAGGGAAATTGGCCTATAATTTTCGTTCTCTGTTTTCATTCTACCTGATTTAGGTATCAGTACCATATCAGTGTCATAAAAGTAATTTGATAGGAGTCCTCCTTCCCCTATTCTTTTTTTTTCAAATAGTTTATATAGTATTGGAATTAATTGTTCTTTAAATGTTTGGTAGAATCCACATGTAAATTGATTTGGCCCTGGAGATTTTCTTAGGGAGCTGATTAATGTCTTCTTCTATTTCATTTTTAAAAGGTGTAATATTTAAGTAATTTATTGCCTCCTCTGTTAAAATGAATAATCTCTATTTTTGTGGATATTTCTTGATTGACCTTATATTATAAAATTTATTGACATATAATTGGGCAAAATAACTCCTAATTGTTGCTCTGTTTTTTTTCTTCTTTGGTGAAAAGTTCTCTCTGTTTATTTTTGAGAATAAGAATTCGATTTTCTTTTTTTTCTTTTTTCTAATCAAATTAACTAAAGGTTTATCTGTTTTGTTGTTTGTTATTTTTTTCATAAAACCAGCTCTTAGTTTTCTTTAATAAGTCAATAGTTTTCTTACTTTCAATTTTATTAATTTCCCCTTTTATTTTCAGAATTTAAAATTTGATATTTAATTGAGGGTTGTTACTTTTAGTCTGCATTAAATGTTTCTTGTAAAAACATATTATAGGATTCTGGCTTTTGATCCAATCTGCTATCTGCTTCCATTTTATGGGAAAGCTCATCCCATTCACTTTCACAATTAAAATAACTAATTCTCTATTTTCTGCCATCTTATTTATCCCAAGGTATGTTTTTTCTCTAACCTTCTCCTCTTCCCTTCTCCCCAGTATTTTCCTTCTGACAACCACCTCTCTCAGACAGCCCACCAATTTGATTTTCCTCTTTCCTTTTTCTAATAAAATTAACTAAAGGTTTATCTATTTTGTTGTTTTTTCATAAAACTAACTCTTAGTTTTATTTATTAATTCAATAGGTTTTTTTGACTTTAAATTTTGTTAATTTCTCTTTTTATTTTTAGAATTTAAAGTTTGGTATTTTATTGGGATTTTAAAATTTGTTCTTTTTCTAGCTTTTTTAATTGCAAGCCCAATTCATTGATCTTTGTTTTCTTTATTTTATGCAAGAAGAATCTAGAGATATAAAATTTCCTCTTATTACTACTTTGGCTGTATCCAAAAATTTTGTTATGTTGTCTCATTATTGTCATCCTCTTGAATGAAATTGGTAATTGTGTCTATGATTTTCTGTTTTACACTTTCATTCTTTAGGATGAGATTATTTAGTTTCCAATTACTTTTTGGTGTATTTTCCCCTGACCTTCTATTGAATGTAATTTTCATTGCATCGTGATCTGAAAAAAATGCATTTACTATTTCTGCCTTTCTGCTTTGATTTTGAGGCCTTTATGTCCTAATATATGGTCACTTTTTGTATAGGCTCTGTGAACTACGGGACTTCTTTCTGTTTCTATTCAATTTTCTCCAAAGATCTATCATACCTAATTTTTCTAGTATTCTGCTTGCCTCTTTACCTTCTTTTCTATGTGTTTTATGGCTTGATTTATCTAGTTCTGAGAGAGCAAGATTGATATTTCCCACTATTATAGTTTTGTTTTCTGTTTCTTCTTGCAGCTCTCTTAACTTCTCCTTTAAGAATTTAGAAGCTATACTATTTGGTGCATATATGTTTAATATTGATATTTTTTCATTATCTATGCTACCCTTTAGCAAGATATAGTTTCCTTCCTTAATTATGTTAATTTTTGATTTTGCTTGATCTGAGATCAGGCTGGCTAACCCTGCTTTTTTTTTTTTTTTTTTTTTTTTTTTTTTTAACTTCATCTGAAGCATAATAGATTCTGCTCCAGCCTTTTACCTTTACTCTGTATGTATCACTTTGTTTTAAATGTGTTTCTTGTAAACAACATATTATGGGATTCTGGCTTTTAATCCAGTTTGCTATCTGCTTCCATTTTATGGAAGAGTTCACCCCATTCATATTTATGGTTAAAACTACTAATTCTGTATTTCCTGCCATCTTGTTACACCCAAATTAAATGTTTTCTTTTATTTTCCCCTTTCTCTCCTCTCCAGTATTTTATTTATGAGCACCTCAAGCAGCCATCCCTCCCTCCCCCTTTCTTATACCTTTCCCCTACTATTTCTGTTTGCTCTTCTATTTCCTCTGTCCCTTTTCTTTTCCCCTTTCCCCTCCCACTTTCTTATAAAGTGAGAGAAATTTTTCCTTGAAATCAAATATGTCTAATATTTTCTCTTTGAGCCAAAATTTTTAGTAAGATTCACACAATGTTCATCCTCTCTCTTGTTTTCCTCAATTATAATAGGTTTCCTTGGCCTCTTCAAAAAATATAACTTACCTCATTTTACCTCCATTTTCCCCTTTTTCTGGTACACTCCCCTTTCCACCTCTAGTTTTTTTTTTTGATATTATAACAGTAAAATCAAATTATACATGCACTCTCTATGTATATCAATAACATAAATACAGTTATTTTCTTATGCTTCTCTTGAGTTCTATATTTGGAGAATTTTTTTGTTTAGCTCTAGTATTTTCATCAGAAATAAATTGAATTCACCAGTTTCATTGAATGTCTATCTTCTTCCCTGAAAGAAAATGCTCATTTTAGTGGGGTAGTTTATTTTTAGCTGCATTCCAAATTTTTTTGCCTTTCTCAATCTTTGGATATGTAAGCTCCTAGGTCCTGGGTAATCCTCATTGTGGCTCCTTAATAGCTGAATTGTTTTTTCTGGCTGCTTGTAATCTTTTTCCTTGGTCCAATAATTCTGAAATTTAACCACAGTATTCCATGGAATTTTTATTTTGGGATCTCTTTCAGGAGGTGTTCAGTGAATTCTTTCAATGGCTATTTTACCTTCTGATTTTATGACTCCTGGGAAGTTTTCTTTGATGATTTCCTAAAAGAATATTGTCTAGGCTCTTTTTTTCATCACATTTTTCAGGAAGTCTAATAATCCTTACATTGTTTCTTCTAGATCTATTTTTCAGGTCACTTGTTTTCCCAAGTAAATATTTTACCTTTTTTCAATTGTTTTTCTTTTTCTTTTTTTTTTTTCCATTTTGCTTGCCTGATTCTTGATGTCTCATTGAGTACTCATTTCCATTTGTTCAGTTCGGATTTTTAGTGAATTATTTTCTTTACTTACTTTTTTTTTTAAATTTTTGATGTATTTGTCCAATTGAATTTTTAAATCAGTTGTTTTGTTTTATGAATTTTTTTCTGCTTCATAAATTCTGTTTTTTAAGGAGTTAATTTTTTTTTCTATTTCAAAGATTCTGTTTTTTCTAGGAGTTGTTTTCTTTTTCCATTTTGTCAAATCTATCTTTGAGTGAGTATTATGCTTTTTCTATATTTCACTAAATCTATTTTGTAATAAATTTTCTTCAGATAATTTTTTGTTCCTTTTCCAAAACTCTTGCAAAATTTTCATTTCCTTTCCCCATTTTTCTTCTAGCTCTCTTTTAAGATATTTTAAAAATTTCTTTTAGGAAAGTCTTGTATGATGGGGGCCAATTTATATCACCCTTCATTGCTTCATCTGGACACAATCTCCTTTTAGTCTCTTCAGGGTTTGAAATCTACTCTTCTCTTTCACCATAAAAATTATTTTTGGTCAGAGTTTTTAAAACTCTGCTTTTGTATATACTTTTTTGCTTACTTATTTTTTTTAAGTTGAAATCTGTTTTTAGGGCAAAGGATGTTGTCCAAGTTTCCTCTACAAGAAACAGCAGCTACATTGAATCTGTAATGATCACTTTAAGTGCTGGGTGGGTGTGGGCAAGTTCTGTAAAATCCTGGCATTTTGGAGTTTGATATTGTTTGGGATGTTTTATAACTTTTCTGCTGATCTACTGGCTTGCAACCAGAGCAAAGTAGCTGACACTACTGCAAATTCCTCCCTGTAGATTCTTTGAAAGCACCACCCTAGGATTCTGTGCTGCCTGTACTCCTTGGAATCTGTGCTCAGCCTGCTTGGGCTTTGCACACCTTCCTTCATGCCCAATTGAAACAGACCTTTTCTGGTGATTCAAAATGATTTTCTGCTGGTAACTTGTTACACTCCCAATATTTTGGAGTTCTGCCAGTACAGAACTAATTCAGAGGCTGAATTTGATATTAGTGTGAGGATCATGGGATAAGGTTAGAAAGAAATGTGTCCTCTCTGCAATCTTGGATCCACCCCCCCCAGAATTAGCAACTTTAACTGTGAATGTGAATGGAATGGTTTCTCCCATAAAGTAGAAATGGATAACAGACTGGATTAAAAGCCAAAATCCTATAATATATTGTTTACCAGAAACATATTTAAAGCAGAATGATATATACAAAATAAAGGCAAAAGGCTGGAGCAGAATCTATTATTTTTCAGCTGAAGTAAAAAAAAAAAAAAAAAAAAAGGAGGATTAGTGATCCTAATCTCAGATCAAGAAAATGCAAAAATAGATCTAAATAAAAGAGATAAAAAAGAAAGCTACATCTTGGTAACAGGTAACAGCAGATAATGAAATGCTATAAATACTAAACAATATCTATCATATGTTATAGCATTCAAATTCCTAGAGGAAAAGTTAAGAGAGCTTTAGGAAGAATTAGATGGCAAAGCTATACTAGTAAGGGACTTCAACCTTGCTCTTTCAGAACTAGATAAATCAAATCACAAAATAAATAAGAAAGAAGTTAAGAAGATAAATTGAATTTAGAAACATTGGATATAACATGTTTTGGAAAAAATTAAAGAGACAGAAAAGGATATATTTCTTTTTATCAGTGGTACGTAGAACTTATATGAAATTGACCATATATTAGGGCATAAAATTCTCAGAGTCAAATGCAGAAAGACATTTTTTTCATATCAATTGAATTCAATTGAATTGTATCCAATTTGTATTGAATACAAATATTCATTTGTACAGTATTGCACACATATGTACAATATTACAATATATTTATGTCATGAAGGGCCAGGATAAAATAAACCAAAAATCAGTTGAAAACTAAATAATCCGATCCTAAAGAAAGAATGGGTGAAACTACAAATCATAGACACAATTCATTATTTCATTCCAAGCTAATGACAATAATGAAGCAGCATACCATCATTTACAGACTACAGTCAAATCAGATATTATGGGAAGTTTTACATCACTAGATGCTTAGTTGCATAAAATTGAAAGAGAAATGATCAATGAATTGGATATGCAACTGAAAAAGCTAGATAAAGAACAAATTAAAAACCCTTAATTAAATATAAATTTGAAATTATAAAAATAAAAGGGGATATTAATAAAATTTAAACTGAGAAAACTACTGAACTAATAAGCAAGACAATGAGTTGGCTTTATGAAAAAAAAACCCAACAAAATAGATAAACCTTTATTCAATTTGCTTAGAAAAGGGAAAGAAGAAAATTAAATCTCTAGCATCAAAAACGAAAAGGAAGAATTTTCTACCAATGAAGAAAGAATTAGAGCAATAATTAGGAGCTGTTTTGACCAACTGTGTGCCATGAAATCTGATACCTACAAAATATAGTTTGTCCAGATTAACCCAGGAGAAAAAAAATTACTTAAATAGTCCAATTTTAGGGAAAAAATGAAGAAGCTTTTTATCAACTCCCTGAGAAAAAATCTCCAGGACCAGATGGATTTAAAATGAATTCTATCAAACATTTAAAGAACAATTTATTCCAGTATTATGCAAAGAATTTGAAAAAAATTAGAGAAAGAAAGAATCCCACCAAATTATTTTTATGTCACCAACATAGGTGCTGATACCTAAACCAGGTAGAGTCAAAATACAGAATGAAAATTATAGGCCAATTTCCTTAATGAATGTTAATGCAAACATTTTAAATTAAATATTAACAAAAGGATTACAGCAAGTTATCGCCAGTTTAACATACCAAAACCAAGTAGGACTTTTACCAGGAATGCAGGACTGCTGCAATAAGAGGAAAACTCTTAAAATAAACTATATCAATAACCAAACTAACAAAAATTATATGATTATTTTAATAGATGCAGAAAAAGCATTTGAAAAATACCCAACATCCATTCCTCTTAAAAACACTAGAGAGCATAGGAATAAATGAAGTTTTCCATAAAATGATCAGTAGTATCTATTTAAAATCATCAACAAGCTTAATATGTAATAGATAAATTAGAACCAATCCCAACAAGATCAGCAATGGAACAAGCTTGCCCACTATCATCACTATTACTATACAATATTATATTAAAAATGTTAACTTTAACAATGAGAAAAAATAAATTAAAATAATTCGTGTAGATAATAAGCCAACCAAATGATGACTCTTTACAGATGATATATGGTATACTCAGAGAATCAACTAGAAAACTATTAGAAACAATTCACCACTTTAGCAAAATTGCAATATAAAAAATAAATCCACATAAATCATCAGCATTTTTATATGCTATCAAAGTTTAGCAGCAAGAGATACAAAGAGGAATTCCATTTAAAACAATTGTAGATAACAACATAAAATATTTGGGAGACCATCTGCTAAGACAAAGTCAGGAACTATATGAACACATTTACAAAGTACATTCCATACAAATAAAGCCAAATCTAATCACCTTGGAAGAATACCAAGTGCTCATGGGTTGACTGAGCTAATATAATAAAAATAACAATTCTTCTTTAATTAATCTACTTATTCAGTGCCATACCAATAAAACATCCAAAACTTACTTTACCAATCTAAAAAAAGTAACAAAGCTCATCTGGAAGAACAGAAGGTCAAACATTTCAAGGGAATTAATGAGAAAAAAGTGCAAATGAAGGTTCCTTAGCTGTATCATACCTAAAACTATAGTATAAAACAGTGGTCAGCAAAACCATTTCATACTGGCTAAGAAACAGAGTAATCAATTAAAGAAATAGATTAGGTTCACAAGACAATAGTCAATGACTTTTATTTTAATGTTTAATAAATCCAAAGACTCCCGCTTCTGTGATAAGAACTCACTATTTAACTAAAATTCCTGGGAAAATTGAAAATTAGTTTGTCAGAAACTAGGCATTGTCCCACACCCACCACTTTATACCAAGATATGGTTGAAATGTCCTCATAGTTTAAGCATAAAGAGTGATATTATAAGCAAATTAGAAGAACAAATGATAGTCTATCTCTCAGATTTTTAGAGAATTAAGTAATTTGTGTCCAAAGAAGAACTAGAGTACATTGTGAAATGCAAAATGGATAATTTCAATTATATTAAGTTTAAAATGTTTTGTACAAAAAAAAAAAAACTCAATGCAGACAAGATTAGAAGAGAGGCAGAAAACTTGGTGGAAATTTTACATCTAATAGTTCTGATAAAGGCCTCATTTCTAAAATATATAGAGAATTGCCTCAAATTATAAGAATATAAGTAACTGATAATTTATCAATTTATAAATGGCCAAAGGATATGAGGAGACAATTTTCAAATGAAGAAATTAAAATCATTTCTAACCATATTAAAAATGGTCTAAGTGACTATTGATCAGAGAAATGCAAATTAAGACAATTCTGAGGTAGACTTCATACTTCTAGGATTGTTTTAGATGACAGGAAAAAAATGATAAATTTTGGAGATGATGTGGGAAGACTGGGACATTAATACTTTATTGATAGAGTTAAAGAAACAATCCAAGCATTACAGAAAGCAATGGAGTTATGCCCAAAGGGCTGTCAAATCATGTACACTTTTGATCCACCAATGTCTCTACTGGAACTGTTTCCCAAAGAGATAATAAAAAAGGGCAAAAGACCCACATATCCAAAATTTTGTAGCATCCCTTTTTGTAGTGGCAAGGAACTGGAAACTGAGTGGATGCCTATCATTTGGACAATGGCTGAATAAGTTATTATATATGAATATTATGGAATATTATTGTTCTATAAGAAATAATCAGCGGGATGATTTCTGAAAATCCTGGAGAGATCTACATGAAATGATATTAAGTGAAATGAGTAAAATCAGGAAAACATTGTGCACAGTGAAGATTATATGATGATCATTTCTGATTGATTTGGCTCTTTTCAAGAGAGAGAGGTGATTCAAACCAGTTCCAATGGACTTGCATAGAGTGCCATATGTATCCAGAGAGTGTGTGGGAATTAAGTGTGGATAACAGCATAGTATTTTCACTTCTTTTTTTTGTTGTTGTTGTTTGCTTGGTTTTTGTATTCTTTTTCATTTTTTTCTTTTTGATATGATATTTCTTGTGCAGCATTCTAAATGCAGAAATATGTACATAAAAATTACACATTATAACATATATTGAAATATTTGTCTTCTAAGGGAGGGTGTGGAGGGAAGACGGGGAGATAACCTTGGAATACAAGGTTTTGCAAGGATCAGTGTTAAAATTTACCAATTTATATATTTCAAAAAAAAAGCTTTAGAAAAGAAATATTTTCAGTATTAATTTTTGGAATAACCAAATAACTCCTTTATATAACTTTGACGTCAAATCTTATCTTTAGCTCTAGCAAGAAGGGCAAAGATTATAATAGCAATAATACCAAAATTTCATTTTAGTTAAATCATTAAATCCACTTTCAGACAAACCTAGAATTTTTTTTAGAATTGATAGCAAAGTTGGCTCATCAGTTTAATTTAATTTCCAATATTCTCCAACTCACTCCTTCTTACAGGGGTGAGTGCAGGAGGGAAACTGGTCATTGTGTTATCTCTTCCTCTCCACATACACAAAGTTATATGGCCCTAAGAAATAAGCTTACAATTTTTTTTGTCTTTTTTTCCAGTTTCTGGGGTTGAGAGTGGAATCCACAACCTGGCAGCAGAAAACATGGAGATTTCAGAGCCCAGAATTCTAAGCCATATTTTACAGCTCGATCAGTAGGGGAGCTCTGAGAAGCCTGATTCCTGGGGCAATAGCCCAGAGTTATTTTGGATCTAAATTTTATGGGACTAATGCTATGTGGTACCTGTGGTAAACTGTAACCCTAATCTCTCAAGGCATTAGAGAAAAATGTTTCAATTTTTGATCCTGTTGAATCTTTGAAATAAATATTTCTTTGTAAAAGCCAATCTGATGTTGAGGCTAAATGGAATCAGCCATTGTGCTTATGAAATTAAAACAATGAATTTATATGGAGAAGAGTATCCAATGGAAAATATGGAGATCTTCAAAAACCCTGACTGGGGTGAGGGTAGGATTGAAATGCAGCCAACCTAGCCCTCAGGACTCTGGAGTAGAGTAAACATGATTATGCACTTAACACATATGGATATTTTTTTCAATATTCAAATAGAATTCTATCTGAAACCATGATTATTACACAGTTCTTTGTTTCTTAACTGCATGTTAAATTTGGCATTATAGTTCCCAACCTGCCCTGCTTGTCTTTATCTCCTTATGAACTTTCCTCTGTTCTTTTTTGTGTCTTATTTCATGTTTCCTTCACACTCATCTCTTCCCTTTTTTTATGTTATTAGCCCTACCTACCCAGTCACCAAACAACAACAAAATAAAAACACTTCCTTCTAATAAATAAATACAATCAAGCAATACAATTGAACATGTTAACCATGAAAATGCAAACTTCATCCTTTAACTCTGGTCTATTGTGTCTTTGCTACTCATCCTTAACTACATAAATCATCATATATAAGAAGTAATTTAAGCAATGACATGTCAGTTTGGTTCTCAATATAAGTTCCCTAAATATTCTAATGGAAAATTTAGTGCAACTAATTTTCTCACTCTCTTCAGCTAGAATAACTCTTTCATGTGATAAAAGACATTTTAAAATCATTTCTGCCAGTGATCCCTCAATCTCACTTTTCCTAGGACTTTGACAAAATCTATGTGAGATTGTTTGGTAACTATATTTGGTATATATTTGTTATTGGTATATTATTGGTATATACCAACTATATATTTGGTAACTATATAATATTAAGGAAATTAAGAGGTGCAGTGGACAGAGCACTGGACCTGGAGTCATTTAGATCTGAATTCAAAGCTGGCCTCAAATATCTACTATACATGTGATTCTAAACTAGTCACTTAACCTCTTTTCCTCAACAATAAAGGGTAATCACAATAACATCTATGTCCCAGGTTTATTGTAAGGATCAAATGAAATACATGTAAAGGACCTAGCACATGTTAGGCTTAATAAAGGCTTGTCCCCATCTTTCTTTCTTAGAATTTTAAAGGTAGTAAAGAAACCACTGATTTGGGTGATTTGGACATAGGACTTGGGAAAAATGAGAGAGAGAGAGAGAGAGAGAGAGAGAGAGAGAGAGAGAGAGAGAGAGAGACAGGCAGACAAAAACAGAAACAGAGGTAAAGAGAGTAATCTAAGGAATAAAGATGCTCAAATTGAAAGTATTCTAGAGAGAGAGTATATGTTACAAAATTTTAACTAAAGGAGGAAAGTGAGGCAGATAAAGTAATTTTCTACTTTTTTGATTAGCATAGGAGTTACTGGAGATAAGTAGTAGCTGGATTTATGACAAGCTGCTTGGAACATTTCATTTTACATCAATTTATAATCCAGAATGGATTATAACAAAAAGGATGAGCTATAATTCTTTCATTCAATAAATATTTATTGAGGCACTGAGCTGGGTATTATCATGCATGGGGTTGAAATTAAAATGGGGTTTATATCCACACAGTCTTATTATTAGAACACTTAGAGAGTTATATGAGAGTTTTTCTTTTAATATTGTGTAACCTATGAAAAGCCCTCAAATATTGTTTTTAAGAAGTTTTGAAAAGTGGAAGATTATAAAAGAATGGGGAAAATCATACATGATAAACAAATGTACACATATACAATGTGACTTAGAAAAAATAATAACTACTAGTTTGTATCCCTATTCTTTCATCAATAGACTTTCTCTGTGAGCATGGTATATCTCTGATGAAAATGTAAGAAGAGAATAGCCAGGCTTTGACAGATAGCTTTTGTAGGACATCTTATATCTTCACAGTAATATAATTAAATAAAAATTCTAGTGAATTGAAAATATTTCTGAGTTATACATACAAGTATACATATATGTATATATGTATGTGTGTACTTATATATAAATATATATATATATATGTATACATACACAAAAACATACATACATATTTATGTATACATACATGTGTAGATAGTGTAAAGGAAGATGTAATTTTATTTTCTACAACCAATTATCTTTCATAGCTCATAATATATTAATGAAAAGATACAATCAGAGATAACTATGGCCAATGATCTTAGATAAATATTGAAATATATATAACACAGATATGTTCAACAAAAGTGTTTACCAGATCCAATAGAGGACCTTCATAGCAGAGCCTAAATGCAAGAGAGATTTCATTTTGATGGTGAGGTTCTTTAATAGCCCTTTTTATGAATGACATTCTGATTTCATCAAGCATCAGAACACTAAAGGTAATCCTCATTAAAAGTCATGGTCTGCAAATGAAACCAGCCTGGTAATCAAAGAAGGGCTAAAGGGGAGAGAGGAAATGAAAATTACATAATGAACAACTATAGGCAGACAAACCATTGAGTGAGTATGCTCAGGCACATATCTTGGAGAAATATTACTGATCGATAATGAAAAAAATTCAAATTTGAATAGTACAAAAAAAGTAGAATGGATTACCATTAGAAAACCATGCAGTCTTCTTAAATCTGCTGAGCTTTTTCTCTACCACTAAAGTTATTCATTCCTTTTTTAGTGATAATATTCTCCTAGTAATCTTATATGGCTATAGCTCTTAGAATACCAGGATCTCAAAGAAACAAAATTCCCAAAGATTAGATAGATCTTCAAAGGGTGAAATAAGGCTAAAATTATTACTAATATTTGCCTATTATGAAGAAAGGCATTAAAAAACACTATAATTCATGGCATATGCTTGTAAGAAAAGAAAAAGGATTACTTATATACTAAAGCAGCAATAATAGATGCATTTTAGTTGTATTACTCTGATACTAATGAAGTATTTTAAAATCGTGAAAAAAATTCCATAATATGTCACATAGAACTTCAATGAAGTATTTCTTGAAGTGTGTAGAAAAGGATCACTGAAAGTAAGAATGCATGGAATGATTCAGATTTCATACACAAACACACACACACATACACATATTTGACAGTACTTATTCTGATGTATCATGGATACATCAGAGTTTTGGAAGAAATTCACTAGGAAAGCTCTTATTTATACAAGGTGGACTGGCAGATTTTCTTTTACCCACAGAAACTCATAAATAATAGCCATCGAAAAAAAGGTTCTTAAGATTTATTGTGTATATTATGAACTCCTTTGGTAATCTGAGAATTCTTATAGATTATTTCTCAGAAGTCTTTTTCAATGTATAAAATAAAATGTGTAAGATTACAAAGGCAAAAACATTGAAATAGTTACTTATCTACTTACCTATATATCTATCTGAATTAAATTCACAGATCCCAGATTAAGAAATTCTGTATGAAAGCAAAGAGAGGTTGTAATCTTCTTTAGTTGAAATTATATCCCTATAGATGAAATAAAAAAGATCATAGAATTCAGAGGTGGAAGTATGAAGGTTCTATTATTTTTTTAACCTTGATATTTTTATTCTCTTTAAAAGTTCAAGGTAGAAACATTTTTCTGAATTCCCATATACAGCAGTATTATAAGAATTTAGACAAAAACAAAGGAAAAATAGAACAAAGGAGCTAACAGTAAATAGAGAGACAGTTTCAAATAAGTGATCTCTCCAAATGAAGTATCCATCTTTTTCTGTGGCCTTTTCATTTAAAAATATTGTTAATAGATAAATTTATCCAATTCAAAGCTCTACAATTTTCTTTTTGCTAAATTAAAGTATTCAAATTATTCTTATAATAGACAAAAGATTAAGAATTGTATAGATAATTCTGATTACCCATGGAGCCTGGACATATGTTTCACCTTGAATTTTATTTTATTTTATTTTATTTTATTTTATTTTTAATTAATTTTATAATTATAATTTTTTGACAATACCTATGCATGGGTAATTTTTTTTTACAACATTATCCCTTGTATTCATTTTTTCAAATTTTCCCCTCTCTCCCTCTACTCCCTCCCCTAGATGACAGGCAATCACATGCATATTTAATGTGTTATGGTATAACCTAGATACAACATATGCGTGTAAAACCAAATTTCTTGTTGCACGGTAAGAATTGGATTCCGAAGGTATAAGTAACCTGTGTAGAAAGACCATAGTGCATACAGTTTACACTCAATTCCCAGTGTTCCGAAGGTTCTATTATTAAAGTTCAAGTCAAAAGGTTCAAAAAAGTAAAAGTACTTACCTGAGTCACAGATAATAAGTAGTAAAACTGTAATTCAAATCTACTTTAGATTTCAAATTTAGTGCTCTCTTCATGCTACCAAGAAATCAGAAATTCTTCAAGCGTAAAATTTGTCTCTTTCAATTGTTACTATGAAACAATATTTTCAATCTTTGATTACATAGATCATATAAGTTTTTTCAGGTGAAGAGTCTTTTTCAGTGAAATAGAACACAATCCATCTGGCAATGGGGAATTGATTGTTTTTCACCTTAATTATTTCATACCTAAATTTCAGGGGACTTCCTTTTTTATAATAGCTTTTCATTTTTCCTGAATCATGTAAATATAGTTTTTAACATCCCAATTTGCAAAACCTTGTGTTCCAAATATGTCTCCTTCTCTTCCCTTTCTTCCCTCCCTGGACAGCACATAGATTAAGCATGTGCAATTTTTTCTAAACATTTTTCCATATCTGTCATGCTATACAAGAAAAAAATCATATAAAAAGAGGAAAAACACAAGAAAGAAAAAAAGAGCAAATAGGTAAATAACAATAATCACAAAAAAATGAAAATACTATGATTTGATGGATTCATTCTCCATAATTCTCTCTCTGGATGTAGATGACTCTACCACAAGTATATTGGAATTGCCCTGAATCACCTCATGTTGAAAATGTTCTCTTGGTTTTGCTCATTTCACTTAGCATTATTTCATTAAAGTCTTTCTAGGCTTTTCTGAAATCAGCCTGTTCATTATTTTTTATAGAACAATATTTCTATTCCAATTCTTTCACAGCCCAGAAGTAACACCTTGAGATATCAACTAACTCTGAAATCTTAGAAGGTTCTATAGAGTTAGAAGGAATCTTGGAAATTATCTTCCTCAGTCTTCTAATTTTAAGTTTTGAAAAGATTTGTCAAACACACTAAATCAAATTAGTAGTAGAAACAGAATTAGAGTAAAATTACCTTACTTTCAATATGGAGATGACTACAATGCAACTCTGAAACTGTATTCTAAAAACAATGAAAAATGAAAAGACAAATGGGAAGGAAACAGGAAAAGAAACAAAAGAGCATACTTTCATGTTGTGCTTGGAAATGCTATAAATCTTTGAGAAATCCACAAGATCATCAGTGTTCAATTTATATTAATTGGAGATAAATTTACCAAAATAATGGCTTTTAATTCTAAAAATGATGTAGCACATTTTTTGATCATCAATTAACTCTAATTTGGAATCATTAGGGAAATAAACAAAGTTTGTCACTCAACAAGCAATGTTAGGTATTCCTAAGCCTTAGCCAACACCTCATGTTAGAATAAATTCAGGATTTGATATACTTTCTGGGGAAAAACTTAATCTTACTTTATGATATTTCCTGGTTTTCAGGCAAAAATACAATTCTGTCTTCTGCAGGAAGCCTTTCCTGATCCCCCTAATCTCTAGTACCTTCTCTCCATTAATAATTTCTATTTTTTTAATTTTATATAACTTGTTGATACATGGAGAGAAAGAATTATCTTTTGCCTGTTTTGTATGCTTGGAACTTAGGAAAATGCTGGTACATAGTAGGTGATAAATAAGTGTTTATTGAATAAAATAAAATTAATTTCTGGACTCTGAAAAGTGGTGAAGAAAACGTTAGTAATTCAGATTAAACTTAAAGTATGTTGTGTTTCTTTAAGCTTGTTTTTGTGTTTAAAGCTTATGTTTGTTTTGTTTGGAGAGCCAGGTGTTGAACATTTACCAATCCACGCCTGCTTGGTCCTCAAAAATACAAGCAAATTATTTTATTTTATAGACAGAGGATGAAGATAGATGCATTACACTTTTCAATTTCATACAATATGTAGATCCATGAAGACAGAACTGTTTGTTCTTTGGCAACATGGCTTAGACAAGCTTGGGCTTGTTCTGTAGTGCTGGCTGACTGTTTATTAGGGGGAGAGGGGAAAATGATGAATGAATGAGTCTCCCCATTTGCTCTGGTTGAACGGATTCCCCAATACCCTATCCATCAATATGACAGCTAAAAGAATTCTATACAAATCTATCTACTTGGTTGTAGGTTGCCAAAAAGCTTAGTGACGGGATCTCCCTCTTTAGTCCTCTGCATTTCCCCAAGCATGAAATAATGACAACTAGAGGGAGATAGATACTGGGTCAGTTACCTTTCCAGAAGCATATCTTAAATCCTGCCTCATACTTTAGCTCCAGAGAAATAGGAAATTGTCCTGGAGATGCAAGCTGCTACATGACAGCTGTAAAAAATGACAGTTATTTGACAGAACATTCCATTGCTTAATGATTACTTTTTATTGGCTCAGACAAGAATTTCCTAGTTTGAATGAAGTGTTTGCTTTTTAGAAGCCAAAAATGAAGGTGCTAAAGACATTCAGACTCTCAGGTGCTTTAGGCTAAAGCATTAAACGGCAGCTTTACAGCAGCAAGATTTCTTGTCTCTTCTAATGTTTCAAGACCTTAATCTAAAGGAACAGGGCATTGGTTTTTCTATAGTTCAGGCCTCTTTCTCCAGACATACCTGTTCACAGATGGATATGGGCAACAGTAGGCCCATTATAGTCCATCTGGTTTATGTGGCTTAACAAAATCTTAAACCCCAGTCCTTTTAGTAGTAAAGTTTGCACGTTTAATTTATAATATGTAGAGATAAAATTATAGCTTTTATTTGATTTCTATCCTGTTTAGAAATAATTTTTGGTTCTAGCAGGAAAGAAAATAATCTTAAGGTTACATTTTTGGAAGTTTGGAAGATAAATTTAAGAAAATACTCTGGTGAAGCACCTAAGTATATTTTCATTTGAATCTCCATATTTGGCCAGTATAGGATGATTGTGACCCCATTCATGTGCAAGATTTAGTGAAGTATAGTATGCCATTTAAAAATAATTAAAATTAGATAACTCTACAAGTCTCTTTGGTACAAATGAAACCAGTAAATTTTGTCTGAAAGCTTATTTCAAGGAAAATAAGATAAACATTTATGAAAACCAAAATGTGATTTCTTTTTACTTGTTTTCCTTGTGCCCTACATAGGACTAAACAATAGTGGCCAATTTTCCTTGTGCCCTACATAGGACTAAACAATAGAATAGGCCAATGAACATTCCTATGGGGAAATCGCTATGCATAAATATAAAAAAAGGCCCTAATAGCTATCATATTAAGCCTTCCTTATTCTCAAATAGATAATGAAATAAATAAATAAAAAGAACAGAGAAAGAAAATGTGAAAGAAAGAAAACAAAGAATGAATGATAGGTAAAGAGAAATGTATTATATTAACATTTTATTAATATTTTCTATTTATATCACTATGGTATACAAAATATCTCAATCTCTCCCCTTCTATGGGAACCATCCCAAATGACAAGTAGTATTCTTTTTAAAGAGGAAAAAATACAGCACAATTGATTGATACATTAAGAAAATGAAAATAAATGGATTGTGTAACAACTGGGACCTCCTACCTCCCCAAAAGAGTAGGCTGAAAGTATCTTCTTAAATGTTTTCATTTGTGTCTTGATTGATCTTTATGATTTTGTTATATTTAATTTTTTTGCTATCTTTCTTTACATTTAAATTGTTGTACTTAATGTATATATTATTTTCTTAACTATGCTTCCTTCACTGTGTATTAGTACACATAAATCCTTGTTTCTCTGTACTTATCATATACAATATTCCTTATAGTAGAGTAATATCCTATAATATTCAAATATCAAAAATTTTGGTCAGCCATTCCTCAAATAATGATCATTTACTTTGTTTTTTTTTTTTTTAATTTTGTTTGTTTATATTTTGCATTATTTTTATTAAATCTTTTTATTTACAAAACATAACGTATGGCTAATTTTTCAACACTGACCCTTGGAAATCCTTCTGTTCCAAATTATTTCTTCCTCCCCATCTATCCCCTAGATGTCAGGTAGTCCAATAACATGTTAAATATATATTAAATCCAATAAGCTTCCCTTTCCTTTTCCCATTTGTCTTCTAGCTCTCTTGTGAGAGCCTTTTTGATTTCCTCTATCAGATTCTTTTGTATTGAGGAGCAGATCATATCCCCCTTAGGAGATTCCTCTGGGGACAGTCTGTTTTTAGTCTCCTCAGTGTTTGAAGTCTGCTCTCTCTCCATACAGAAGCTGTCAATGGTTAGAGCCCTTTTGAATTTTTTGTTCATTTTGTCAGAGCGGGAATCAAAGAAAACAAATTGACAAGAGAAACAAGTGGTCTGTTTTTGGGGGGATGGGGCTGGATGGTGTTAATAGGCTTCCTCTATAGACTGGGTGGGGCAGGGCAGCAGCGAGCCACTAACAGGACAGTGATGGCTGCGCTGAGTCTTTGCTCTGAGGCTTTGAGAATGCACTGAGTTACTCCAGGTGGGGGTTGGGGATGGTGGGTTCCCAGAGACGCTAGCTTTCCAAGGTTTTATTCTTCACCTTTGGTGTTTACACCCTTTCCCTGCTTTTGGCTTGCTGCCAAGACAGAATATCCACACTGGGGTAAAAATCTTTTTGCAGAAACGGCAGAGATAATACCCTTTCCCCCTCAGGTCTGAGCTGTGTGTCCTGTCTCACTCTGGCTTGCCTGCTCTCAGTCTGCACCCAGTCTGTTTGATCCTCCCCAGAGCAAACACAGAACTTCTCTGGCGAATTTCAAGGATGTCTTCTATTGGTGATTATTTGTGGGTTTCTTTTCCGGTCAAGCATTAACTCCGAGGCTTGTTATGAAGTAAGTCCTGAGAGAAAACACGCAGCTCAAGCAGCTGTCTGCCTCCACGCCGCCACCTTGGCCGGAAGTCCTCCGACCTTTTTCTTTCTTAATGGTTTGATTTTTAACACTTGACATTATTGTTCTTTATCCTTCATTTTCTTTCTTTAAAAAGTGCTTTATTTTCCCCCCAGTTATATGTAAAAAATAATTTGAATACTCATTTTTTAAAAATTGAATTCGAGATTGTCTTTTTTCCTCTTTTATCCTCCCTCCATGAGATAGTAAGCAATTTGATATAGACTATATATGTTTAATAATGCAAAACATATTGCTTTATTAATTATATTGTAAAAGAAGACACAGACTCAAAAGAATAACTATCACCAAAAATTCAGAAAGTAAAAAAAAAAAAATCAATATGCATTTGAACTCTATCAAATTTTTTTTTTTCTTCTACAGGTAGATAGACTTTTTCATCATGAATTCTTTGGAATTGTCTTGGATCATTGAACTGGTTGAGAATACTTGATAATATAGTATTGCTGTACAATGTTCTCCGGTTTCTGCTCATTTCAGTTTTTATCAATTCATATAAGTCTTTCCTTTTTTTTCCCTGAAATCAGCCTGCTCAGCATTTCTTATAGCACAGTAATAATCCATTGCAGTTGTATACCAAAACTTAGTCATTCCCCAGGTAATAAGCATCACCTCATTTCCAATTATTTGCCACTTTAAAAGACTTTGTATAAATATTTTTGTACAAATGAATATTTTGTCCACTCCTTTTCAAAATTCTTTTTGAAATACAGACCTAATAATAATGTACATATTCTTTAATCCAATTTAATTCACTGAGTATGTATAATTTTATAATCCTTTGAACATAGTTTCAAATTACTCCAGGATAACTGGATCAGTTAAAAACTCCACCAACAATACATTAATGTCCCAATTTTCCCATATTCTATGCAACATTTATTACTTTCTTTTTTTGTCATATTAGCCAAACTGATAACTGTGTGGTGGTACCTCCAAGTTGTTTTAATTTGCATTTCTCTAAACAATAGTAATTTAAAGCATTTTTCTATGAATATATATTATTTTTAAACTGTCTTTTCAAATATTTACACCATCTGTTCATTAATTGAGGAATTCTTATAAATTTGACTCAGTTTTCTATATACTGCAATTGGAGCTTGTATCAGAAATATTTGCTCTTAAATGCTACCCAGCTTTCTCCTTTCTTTCTAACATTAGTTGCATGGGTTTCATCCGTGTAAAATGTTTTAAATTTTATGGACTCAAAATTGTCCATTTTATATCTGATAATGCTCTCTATCTCTTGTTTAGTCATGAATCCTTCACTTCTACATCAATATGACAGATAAACTATTCTTTACTCTCCTAATTTGCTAATACTATCAATCATTAAGTTTAATTTATGTAGCCATTTAATCTTCTTTTGAATTTTTTGTCCTATACCATAGATACAGCTGAAACTGTTTTATATATAGTATATACTTTCTGTGTTGAAGAGGTTTAAAAAGTCATGGGAATTAGAGAAAATATTTATTTCATCATGTTATTATCATTGAAAAAAGATACATTTATTAAGTACATTTTCTTTTGTCAGATATTATGTTAAGTAATGGGGATATATTTTTTCAAGAAAAAGCAAGGAGCTTACATACTAATAGTGTAAGACAGGACATAAAAAGGTGTTGGCCTGGGGAAGGTACATGCAGCATTGTCTAAATATCAAAGGAGTGGCATGGAAGCCTGAGGCCCTGCAAGGTAAGACCTGAGGAATCTAGATGCAAGGATCAGGTTACAGGTGGAGAAGTGAAAGTGCACATTGGAGTACAAAAGGCAGAGCAGTGTATTAATGACTGGAATGCCATCATTTCAATTGAGTCCTCTTCATCTAAGGAAACATTGTTTCTATATATTGATGCTTCAATAGAACTGAAGGATCTAATAGCTAGGGGCATAAAAGAGACCATAAAAATGTACAAAACCCTCAAACTGGGATCTTGGAGTGGAGAAGCTACTAAAGAGAAAGGGGTGTTTGTGTATCTCTGTGAAAGTACTTTCAGTCCTCTCTTCTATAAAATGGAGAACGGCCAGATGAGATCTAACTTCCCTTTAAGCATCATAATCATGGATGGGTCTGCATGCGAGGTTTATAACAATTTAGTCCTTTTGCATAGTAGGAAACTGAGACCCAGAAAAAAGGAACCACCTTGTTCCGAGTCCTGGTGGAATTAATTGTCAGGAGATGGTATCTAATACTAGATCCTTTGATTCCTGAGCCAATAATATTGTATCATGTTACCCTTTGAGCTAGGTGAATAATAGCAAAGTTTCACATTTAGGAGAGCTCTAATATATCCAATTCCTTCAAAACTTCCTGAGTTGAACCCATGAAGTTAATTGCTTATACAGTCATGTTTACAATTTACCATGGTTTAAATGTAGTTCTTAAATAATTCTAATAGTTTTTCTATCCTAGTAGTATGTCACCACTGAGGCTTACTAAATTTCTGAAAAATCAGTGCTAATTAAAAGCCAGGTCCCACTGACATTTTTGACTATCATGACTAACTATCAATTTAATATTAATCATCTTCACAACCAAAGAAGAAGGGTGTATAGTTGATAGACAACAGATCATGCAAATAAGAAGTTTTGATTGAAGTATTTGCTCTGACATATTCATTTTATGACCATATATTATATAACCATTAATTTGCATTACCATATCACTTATTTAAATTCTCAGAGCTCTAGATAATTCTGTAAATATAATTTCAATCCCATTAATCATTTATTAATTTATTTATTTTATAGAAATATGTCGTATATAATGTTTAATGTATTAATTTAATCCAAATGAACATTTATTAAATGCTTATTATGACTAAGTATCGAGAATACAATAAATTAAGGACATACTCTGCCATCAAAGGGCTTATAATCTAAAGAGGATGACAACATATAAAAAGAGGTAGGAAAGGCGGCAACACCAGGGGGTGACCATGCAGGGTTTCTTATCTAGTGAAGCTGAAACCACACTGCTTGTCAGATGTAAAGTGCAATGAGCTGAGAGACTCTGATTTCTTCCTTTTATAAAGGAAAACATTGGGAGGAACTTGATACTCTATCCCTCTAGCTAGCTCTCTGATCTGAGGAAAGAGGAGGCTGCAGGATATGGTGTCAATCTGGGCTTAAATTAACAGTATTGTAGTAAATTTGAAAGAAATGAACTTATTCTGGAATGGGAATCTTTTCCTATAGAGTTTAAAGTAGTCATAGCAGCAGATGCAAAGTAGAACAGAGAAAGTCAAAATTTGTATTGGTAGGGAAAGGTGTTTTTTTCCCCTCCAGGAATGAGTGTTAGATGTTATCAAGTAGTTTCTAAATTTATTGATGTATCAAAATTCTTAGATTTATTTGTTTATATCTTTTGTTATGTGATTTTCTTTCTTATTTTGAACCACCCTACCATAAAATATTCTTGATCATGAAAAATTTAAAATACATATATTCTTATGCTTTCTTCCTAAAGTTTATTTAGTATTTGAGTATTATCATAGAAGTGAATGATTTGTAATTTGATTTTTTTTAGTTGTCTCTTTTCAGGTTTTGAAATCAATACTATAATTGTCCAATAAAAGGTATCATGCTATATTCTATTTTCTCCATATTTATAAATAGTCTATAATATAATAATTATTTGTTTTACTTAGGTGTAATATAATTCACTTGTGAAATTAATCTGGATCAAGAGTTTAGAAGAGGGAATTTTCTTGTTAAATTATCTTAACATATTCCTTCAAGACCCCATTTTAATGCTTAACTTCATATATATATATATATAAATTATATATATAATAATTTGTTTTCTAATAAATTGCCTATTTCCTAAAATTCTCTATTAGAATTTAGCTCATGTAGATTTATTTTGTATCAGCTGTTTATCTCTGAATTGTATTTATAATTCTGCTGATTTCCATTTTCTCGATCCATGTCCTCTAACTACAAGGTCAGTGTTCTTTTCATTATCAACTCCTTTAAATTATTCTAACTGTATTAACATTGAGCTTACATCTTTTGTACTGTCTTGTCTTGTAAGACATTAAGAGAGATCTTTCCAAATGTAACACTTAAACCATAATATTATATTATTATTACACTGATCACCTTCTCACAATATCCCTTCACATCCACTGGATTAACCAGTTGCTCAGAATTAAATTCAAATAGGAAGTTCTCTTTCTTTTTTACACTTTTTGAGGAATAAAAGTGTCAGCTAGACATGACAAATATTCATCAGACTCTCTACTTCCAAAAAAGGAGACACAGCAGGAGTTTAGATAAATAGGTTCTCTGCCATTATTATATCTTATTTTATTTTCAATCACTCAACAAGAATTTGTTGTCTTTTCTATGGAGCTGCTCTATGCAAAGCACTGAAGAATAAAATAAATGCAGAAAACATTTTCCTTGCACTTCAGGAACTCAGATTCTAATGTGGGAGAAAATATATAGATGATCTATATCCCAGTTTTATAGTCTATATAATCAGAATTCTAGGATGAAAATGGATGTTAGAAAACATCTAGTCTAATTGCCCCATTTTATATATGAGAACACTAAGAACCAGAGGAGTGAAAGAACTTTCTCAACATTATACAGATTATGAGTCAGAAGATAAAGGACATTTATGTAATCCCTCTGTCTCTGAATTCAAGAAGAAAATGGCAGATGGCTATGAATTTGTAGCTTCTGGTATCCAGCACTTCTAAGCCCAGTCTTTCAGAACTTCAAGACTATTTTATGTCAAATGCTAACCTTGAATAAATCTTTTGTTTATTGTTGGGGGAAATGGTAGTATTTGTGATACTTGGCAACCCAGAAAGCACTATATTATTATTGTTATCATTATTGTTACTAACTTTTTTACTTTATCCTCTAAAAGAACTGGCCAATTCCTGATTTATGATTTCTCTATATCATTGTTTTGTAATATATTTTCAGTAAGTCCTTATTTTTGTGTTTATGTACTGTCTGCTGTCATCAAATTATATATGAAAATTTGCTGCTTAAACTTCCAAAAGGTTTCACTCTTCAAATGAGCAAGCAAATTGCATATGCTGCCACCAAGTGAACTCCTCATTTACATGGTATGAGCTACAAGGTCTATGCTATAAATGTGATTTACTTTGCAAGAGAGACCCAACGATGTTGCTAAGCTTCTGTCTTAAAGATGCAAATAAAATTTTTATTAAACTTAATTTGAATAAGATTAAGTAGCAGATAGTGTTTTTAATAAATGTTATGTTTTTTAAATTGCTTATAAAAAGAATTGGGCATACATCTTCACTTATCTTTAATTAAAAGACATTTTGGAATAATAGGAAAAATCATTGAATTAGAATATAATAGTTTGATTCCTGGTTTTTATATTGAATGAGAGGGCAATCTTAGCCTAAGTTCAACAACTCTAGACTTCAAATTTCTGATCTTTGTATAAGTATTTGTGACTAAGTTGTCTTTATGATATCTTTCTGATTAAGACATGTTGTATGAACTCTATCAGACAATAGATATTTTGATTTATCATCAAACTTCTGGAGATGCAGTTGCTCATGGCATTGATCAAAGTGTTTATTTATGTCATACAAATTTATTTTCTTAATAATGTTTTTCTTATTATAAATAAGAAGTCCTTGTTCTGTTGAATTCTTTTATTATAATAAGTTTCTTTTAATACACATTATTTTATGAATCATATTGGGAGAGAAAAATCAAAACAAAAGGGAAAAACCATGTAGGAGATAAAAAACAGAAAAAATAAATAAATATAGTGTGTGTTGATCTACATTGTTTCCATAGGTTTTGTTTTTGTTTTGTTTTGTGTTGTTTTGTTTTGTTTTTGAAGGCAAATGGAATTTTCTTTCCAAAGTCTATTGGGATGTCTTTGGATCACTGAACCACTGAGGAGAGCCAATTCTTTCATAGTTGATCATCACACATTCTTGCTGTTATTGTATACGATGTGTTCCAGGTTCTACTTGTTTTCCTCAGCATCAGTTCATGTTATTCTTTACAACCCTTTCTATAATCAGCTTGTTCATAATTTTTTATAGAACAATAATATTCCATTACCTTCATAAGCCACAGCTTGTTCATCCATTCCCCAAGTGATGGGAAGTTCTTTGTTAAAACAAAAAGAGCAACTACTAACATTTTTGCATATTTGGGTCCTTTCTCTCCTTTTTGATTTCCTTGGGATACAAACCAATTAATGACATTGCTGGGTTAAAGGGTATGAACAGTTTATAGCTCTTTTGGCATAGTTTTGTATTGTTCTCCAGAATGGTTGGGTCATTTTACAACTTCACCAACAATGCATTAGTGTACCAGTTTTCCCACATCCCCTCCAATATTTATCATTACATTTTAGCCAATCTGAGAGGTGTGAGGTGGTACTTCAGAGTTGTTTTAATTTGTATTTTTCTAATCAATACTGAGTTAGAGCATTTCTTCACATAACTATCAATGGCTTTAATTTTGTCTTCTGATAATTGTCTGTTCATAACTTTTGATTATTTATCAATTGGGGGATGATTTGTATTCTTTATATATTTTTAAAAATGAGATCTTTACCAGAAATACTCTCTGTAAAGATTTTTTTCCAGCTTTGTATTTTCCTTTTAATCTTGTTTATGTCGGTTTGTTCACACAAAACCTTTTTAATGTAATGTAAAAAAAGTTGTCCATTTTGCCTTTCATAATGTTCTCTAATAGGTAAATTATTCCTTGCACTCCTAATTTCTTTATGGCATTGTTCTTTATGCCCAAATCATATATCCATTTTGACATTATTTTGGTATGAGGTGGGAGATGTAGGTCTATGCCGATTTTCTGCTATTATTTTCCAGTTTCCCCAACAATTTTTGTCAAATAGTGGGTTCTTATTTTAGCAGTTGGAGTTTGAGGATTTATAAAATACTACATTGTTATAGGTCTTGATTATTATATCATGTGTTATCTGATCTATTTCATTGATCAACCACTCTCTTTCTTAGTCAATTTCAAATGGTTTTGACTATTGCAAATTTAAAATGTAGTTTTATCTATTTTGTTTGTTTTTCATAAAATCAACTCTCAGTTTTATTTGTTAGTTCAATAGTTTTCTTAGTCGATTTTATTAACTTCTCCTTTGAATTTCAAATTGGTTTCTAATGTAGTATTTAATTGAGGTTTTAAAATTGCTCTTTTTCTAGCTTTTTTACTTGCATGTCTAGTTCAATGATCTCCTCTTTCTCTATTTTATTCATGTAGCCATTTAGTAATACAAAATTTCCTTTAATAACTGCTTTGACTGCATCCCATAAGTTTTCATATGTTGTATCATTATTGTCATTTTTCTTAGATGAAATTATGGATTGTTTCTGTGATATGTTGTTCGACCCACTCATTCTATACAATTAAATTATTTAATTTGGTTTTTAGTCTATCTTTCCCTAGCTCTTTTTTTGAATATAATTTGTATTGTGGTCTGAAAAAGGAAGTATTTCTGTTTTGCTTTGTTTTTTTTTTTCCATTTGATTGTGAGGTTTGTAATGTCCTAATACATAATTATTTTTCTGTAGATGCCATGTATAGCCAAGAAAAAAATGTGTTTTCCTTTCTGTCACTAATTATTTTTTCGAGAAGTCTATCATATCTAGGTTTTCAAGGATCCTAATAACTCCCTAGATTTTTTCAGATTTATTTTGTGGTTAGATTTGTCTCATTCTGAGAGAAGAAGGTTGTGGTCTCCCACTAGTATATTTTGCTGTCTATTTCTTCTTCTTAAATCTTCCTGATTTAAAATCTTCTCTAGCAATTTGCCTGCTCTACTACTTGGTGCATATACATTTAGTATCATTACGACTTCTTTATTTATTTATGGTATTCTTTATCAAGATAAACTTTCCCTCCTTATCTCGTAATAAGTTCTATTTTTACTTTTGCTTTATCTGAGATCAGAATGGCTATCCCTTTTTTTTTTTTTTTTTTTACTTCAGCTCCAAGCATCATAATAAATTCTGTTCCAGCCTTTTTACCTTTATTCTCTCTATGTCTCTCTATGTCAAATGTGTTTCTTGTAGGGTATTTTAGAATTCTGTTTTTTTTTAATCACTCTCTTAATCACTTCAGTGTTTTAGGAGAGTTCATCCTATTCTCATTCACAGTTATTATTGCCAGCTCTGTATTTCCCTCCAACCTAATTTCTCCCCAGTATAAACTTTTGTTCTCTTTCCACCCTGTCCTTACTCCTGTGTTTTTACCCCCAAAACTACATTATATCTCCTATTACATTATATCCTATCACCTTTCCCCCTTCTCTTACTAATGTTTTTTTTTAAACCCACTCCACTCACTACCT
The DNA here is from genome assembly GCF_048593235.1 of Sminthopsis crassicaudata. Taxonomy (NCBI): domain Eukaryota; kingdom Metazoa; phylum Chordata; class Mammalia; order Dasyuromorphia; family Dasyuridae; genus Sminthopsis; species Sminthopsis crassicaudata. The sequence goes on from NC_133618.1 coordinate 572,046,655, forward strand.
TATCTTCTATCAACCCCTTCCTCCCTTCTTTTACTTATTTTTCCTAGTGTTTCTGTCCTCTTTTCTATCCTTACTCTTTCTTTTCTTTTCCTCTTTCTCTTCCAACTTCTTTATAGGATTAAATTAATTTCTGTACCCAATGGATTGATAAAGTTATTCCTTCTTAGAGCCAAAACTGGTGAGATCAAGCTTCAAACAAGGCTTGTCACCCTTCTTTTATTACTTGATTATAATAAGTCTTGTGTATCTCTTGACTTAATTGCTCCATTATATTTTTCTTTTTCTTTTTTCAATACAGATTTTTTTTCACCCTTAATTTCTTTTTCTTTGATATCATCACACCAGAGTTCATTTATTCCAAGTGATGCTCCCCTTTGGATAACCTAGTGTCAGATATAGTTTTTCAGAGTTACATATAATGATTTTCCTTCAAGGCATGTAATCAGTTTAAATTTTAAATATATATTTCCATTGTTCATTTTTCTATAGTTCTCTTGAGTCCTGTCTTTGTAGATTAAATTTTCTGTTTAGTTCTGCTTTTTTCTTTAGAAATGATTGAAGGGAGTGAGCCAAGATGGCAGAGAGGACACACACTTCATTCTAATCTCCCTTTCTACCCTCACTACTATTTGTTGTGACCCTGGATATCTTAGAATCAGCTGGAGTCAGGTTAAGCAAAAGTCTTTATTCTTGGCCTTTTGGGGTCACTGTCAGGGTATTAGATCTAGCAATTTCCACACATCTTTCCTCTCTCTCCACAGCCAAAAGAATGAATCTCCTCCTCCTACTCTACCCACTGATCTCTCCTCCCTTCTCTCACCATACCCACAGATCTAGACAGCATAGAGTTGAGTAGGGGCATCCTCCAAACATGTTAATAGAGAATTGTCCAATTGGTGATTAGCTCTAAGTGCTAGGTTACCTTGCATCTAGGTTAAATACATCTGCTCAGTTCTAGCCCTTTACAACTGATTGCCAAATTCAACTCCTGAAATAGTGCTTCACTGGTAGAATCCATGAATATTGGGAGAACAACAAATTACTAGCTGAAGATAATCTGGAAGATCTCCAGAAATGGTTTGTCCTTATCAGTGGGAGGAGGTCAGCAGAGGGAGGGAGGCAGAACATGGAGCCTAGCACACTGAATGGACCAAGGGCAGGTGCAGTATTCACAAGTGGAGAATTTGCAGGGAGGACTCTACCACAGCCTGGCTGCTCTGCTTTGGTTGCAAAGCAGTAGATCACCAGAGAAGTTACACAAATGCCAAAGTAGAGTATACCACAAAAAAACACCAGAATTTAACAGGACCTGGCTACACTAACCCAGCACCAGGAGTAACTCAGAATGGACAACAGTGCAGCTGAGTAGCACGGGCCCAGGGAAGTCATACTTCTGTGCATTGGGGAGGTTCTTCCCAGGGCAGTCACACTAATTCACGGGGGGAGGGGACTCTGCCCAGGGTGAAGGTATTTCTGTTTTGGGGCTCTTCCTAGGGCAGTCACACTTCTACTGACCCAGGGTAACATCCACAGCTCTGCATCTCTTTGCAGCTCCTTTGCAGGACAACTACTGTCCATCTATCTATCCCTGTTCTGTAGAGGAAGATGGTAACCTTCTTTCCCTGAAGGCAGACACTAAGGGCTTTTAAAAAACTGAATAAAAAAGCAGAATTCTTTTTTTTATTATAGCTTTTTATTTACAAGATATATGCATGGATAATTTTCCAGCATTTACAATTGCAAAACCTTTTGTTCCAACTTTCCCCCTCCTTTCACTCACCCCTTCCCCCAGATGGCATGTTGACCAATACATGTTAAATATGTTAAAGTATAAGTTAAATAAAATATATGTATACATATCCAAACAGTTATTTTGCTGCACAAAAAGAGTTGAACTTTGAAATAGTGTAAAATTTGCCTGTGAAGGAAATAAAAAATGCAGGTAGACAAAACTAGAGGGATTTTGAATTCTACGTAGTGGTTCATAGTCATCTCCCAGATTTCTTTTGCTGGGTGTAGCAGGTTCAATTTATTACTGCTGCATTGGAACTGATTTGGTTCATCTCATTGTTGAAGAGGACCACGTCCCATAGAATTGATCATCATATAGTATGGTTGTTGAGGTATATAATGATCTTCTTGTCGTGCTCATTTCACTCAGCATCAATTCATGTAAGTCCCTCCAGGCCTTTCTGAAATCATCCCCCTGGTCATTTTTTAGAGAACAATAATATTCCATAATATTCAGATACCATAATTTATTCAGCCATTCTCCAATTAATGGGCATCCATCCACTTAGTTTCCAGTTTCTGGCCACTACAAAGAGGGCTGCCACAAACATTTTAGCACATACATGTGTCTTTCCCTTCTTTAAAATCTCTTTGGGATATAAGCCCAGTAGTAACACTGCTGGATCAAAGGTTATACACAGTTTGATAACTTTTTGAACAGAGTTGCAAATTGCTCTCCCGCATGGTTGGATGTATTCACAATTTCACCAACAATGTATCAGTGTCCCAGTGTCCCACATTCCATCCAACATTCCCTGTCATTCTAGCCAATTTGACAGATATGTAGTGGTATCTCAGAGTTGTCTAAATTTGCATTTCTCTGATTAATAATGACTTGGAGCATCTTTTCATATGACTAGAAATAGTTTCGATTTTTTCATTTTTCATTTCATTTGAGAATTGTCTGCTCATACCATTTGACCATTTGTCAATTAGAGAAAATGGCTTGATTTCTTATAAATTAAAGTCAATTCTCTATATATTTTGGAACTTAGGCCTTTGTTAGAACCTTTAACTGTAAAAATGTTGATATATCAAACATCAGTAAAGCAAAATCAAAAAAATGAAAAAATGGAAAAAATGTTAAATATCTAATTGGAAAAACAACAGACCTAGAAAATAGATCTGGGAGAGATAATCTGAAGATTATTGGACTTCCTGAAAATTATGATAAAAAAGAGCCTAGACACTATTTTACAGGAAATCATCAAAGAGAACTGCCCAGATGTAATAGAATCAGAAGGTAAAATAGGCATTGAAAGAATTCATCAAACACCTTCTGAAAGAGACCCCAAATAAAAACTTCAAGGAATATTGTGGCTAAATTTCAGAACTATCAGACTAAGGAAAAATATTACCAGCAGCCAGAAAAAAATAATTCAAATACCAAGGAACCACAATAAGGATCACTCAGGATCTAGCTACTTTCACATTAAAGGATCAAAGGGCCTGGTATCTGACAATCCAAAAGGCAAAATAACTTGTAATGCAGCCAAGAATAAATTATAAACTATGCAGCTAAACTGAGCATTTTCTTCCAGGGAAGAAGATGGACATTTAATAAAACAGATGAATTCCACCTGTTCCTAAAAAAAAAAAAAAAAAAAAATTTGACCTCCAAATATAGAACTCAAGAGAATCAGAAAAAGGTAAAAAGAACTCTTGAGAACTGTATTTCTGTTGGAGATATGCATAAAGAGTACATGTATCATTTGATTTTATTGATATAACATAAAAAAGGAAGTAGAAAGGGAAAGCAATAGTGTCAGAAAAAGGGAAAAGGGAAGATAAAAAGAGGGAAATTACATCCCATGAAGAGGCAAAGGAAACCTATCATATCTGAGGGGGAGGAACATTGTCTGAATTTTACTCTCATCAGAGTTGGCTGAAAGAAAAAATAATTGACATATTTGTTTTACAGAGAAACTTCTCTCACTCCATTAAAAAGTGGGGGAGGAAAAGGGAAAAGGAAAAGAGCAATAAGGGAAGGGTACAAGAAAGGGGAAGGGATTCAAAGGGGGTGGGAGGGATTCTAAAGAGGGAGAGCTGCATGACACAAATGGTGCCCATAAGTTTAATACTGGGAAAGAGTTAAAAGCATTATCTGGGGATAATAAGATGGCAGGGAATACAGAATTAGTCATTTTAATCGTAAATGTGAATGGGATGAACTCTCCCATAAAGCAGAGATGGATAGCAGACTAGATCAAAAGTCAGAACCCTACAATATGCTGTTTGCAGGAAACACATTTAAAGCAGGGAGATATATACAGAGTAAAGGTAAGAGGCTGGAGCAGAATCCATTATGTTTCAGGTGAAGTCAATACTTCAACAACAATACTATATGATGATCAGTTCTGATGAACATGGTTCTCTTCATCAATGACATGAACCAAATCAGTTACATTTTTTCAGTAATGACGAGAACCAACTACACCCAGTGAAAGAACTCTGGGAAATGAGTGTGAACCACAAAATAGGATTTCTAATTCCTCTATTTTTGTCTGCTTGCATTTTTTATTTCCTACTCAGGTAAATTTTACCTTATTTCTAAGTCCTATTTTTTCTTGTGCAGCAAAATAACTGTATGAATATGTATACATATATTGTACTTAACATATACTTTAACACATTTAACATGTATTGGTCTACCTGTCATCTGGGGGAGGGAGTGGGGGAAAGGAGGGAAAAAGTTGAAACATAAGATTTTACAAGGGTCAATGTTTAAAATTTACCCATGAATATATCTTGTAAATAGAAATCTATGATAAAAAATGAAGATGATAAAAAAAAGATTGAAGGTCTCTTACTTCATTGAAGATCCATCTCCTCCCCTGAAAGATGATGCTGAATCAAAGTGGGTAGCTAATTTTTGATTGTACCCCCAAGAACTTTATCTTCAGTCCTTTATTGTATAATCTGCAAGATTTTGGGTAGTCCCAATAGTTGCTCTGTGATATTTGAATTGTTTTTGTATGGTAGCTTGCAGTATTTTTTCTTGAGATTGAAGATTTGTAATTTTGCAATAATTTTCCTTGATGTTTTCCTTGTTGCATCTCTTTCCAGAAGTGATGGATGGATTCTTTCAATGAGTATTTCCCCCTCTGTTTCTAAAATATTGGAACAATTTTTCCTTAATGATCTCTTGTAGAGTACTATCCAGGTAATTTTTTGGTCATGGACTTCTGTAGGCCAATAATATTTAAATTGTCTCTTCTGGATCTATTTTCCATGTTGGCTGTTTTGCTAATGAGCTATTTCACAGTTTCTTCCATCTTTTCATTCTTTTTAGTTTGTTTGACTGATTCTTGCTATCTCACAAAGTCATTAGCTTTCATTTGCCCTATTCTAGTTTTTAATGTGTGATTTTCTTCAGTTAGCTTTTCTATCTCTTTTTCACTTAGCCTATTCTATTGTTTAAGAAGTTGTTTTCTTCAGACAATTTTTCCTTACTTTGCTAAACTGTTTACTCTCTCATGCATATCTCTCTTTTTTTTCTTCTCCTTCTACCTCTCTCATTTGCCTTTTGAAGCCTTTCATGAGCACTTCCTAGAAGCCACTTTAAGCTGAATTTATCTCACTCTTTGAGATTTCTTCTGTGAACATTCTGTTTTCATCTACATTTGTGTTTTGGTGTGCTCAGTCACCAAAATAGCTTTCTATGGTCAAGGTTCTTTTTTCTTCCTTGCTCATTGTCTTTCCTTTTTCTTTTGATATTTCCTCTTTTTTTCTTTCTTTACTTTTAAGGTGGAACTCTGCTCTTGGATTAAAGGGGAAATTTTCCCAAGTTTCCTGTGCAGCTCTGAACCTTAGCTTTGAGCAGGTGCCCCTCATATTAGTAGGCAGTAGCTTGGCCTGCTCTGTTCAGGAAACAGCCTGGTTTCCCAGAGTTTGCTTTCTGAGCTAAGACTGGAACTGCCTCATTGATTTGCTCCTCTACTGAACCAGGATGAGTATTTTATTTTTTTTAATTAATTTTATAATTATAACATTTTTTACAACATTATCCCTTGAACTCCCTTCTGTTCTGAATTTTCCCCTACTTCCCTTCCCCTCCCCTAGATGGCAGGTATTCCCATACATATTAAATATGTTATAGTATACCGTAAGTACAATATATATGTGCAGAACCGAATTTTGTTGTTGTTGCAAAGGAAGAATTGGAATCGGAAGGTAAAAAATAACCTGGGGAGAAAAACAAAAAAAAATGCTAATAGTTTACACTCATTTCCCAGTGTTCCTTTTCTGAGTATAGCTGATTCTGTCGATCATTGATCAATTGGAATTGGATTAGCTCTTCTCTATGTTGAAGATATCCAGTTTATGCCCTTTATCAGCTTGGCATGGCTTCATTTCTTAAGAAATCAGAATACATCCTCATACAGTATCATTGTTGAAGTGTATAATGATCTCCTAGTTCTGCTCGTTTCACTCAGCATCAGCCTCTCTGTATTCATCCTGTTGGGCATTTCTTACAGAAAAAAATATTCCATAACCTTCGTATACCATAATTTACCCAACAATTCTCCAATTGGTGGTCATCCATTCATTTCAGGATGGGTATTTTAATTGATGAGTTGCTATGATTAGTATCCTCTCATCAGTTTTAGTTTATCTGAACAGGGCTTAACACCCTTTTCTCCCAGTGAGACTGAACTTTCTTGAAATTTTTTTGGTCTATCTTGAATTGGAGAGTGATTTCATTCTATCAGACTCTCTTCATAGGCTCAATTTCATGTTGTTTTGAGGGAAACTGAGAGAACTGGAGCAGCTTCCTGACTTTACCCCACCATCTTGGCTCCATACCCAGAACTACTGTTCTGTTCATTTCATACTCTATCAGTTGATAGAATGATTCTTAAATTTCTCTGAAACCACCTCTTCCTTCATTTTGGTAGTACAATATTATTACATTATATTTATATGATATGGTTTGTTCAGTCATTCACCAATTGAAGGACACCCCATTTTTATAGTTCGTAGATTACAATGAATTTACAAGAAAGGTTATTGTACAATGAATTCTTTGTTCCTATTTTTAAAAAATCTCTTTGGAGGCATAGTCCTAGTAATAATGTTGCTAGGTCAAAATACACAGTTAGTGTTGTTTGATATATATTTCCAAAATGTTACAGGACAGCTAGATGAATTTTCATATCTACCAAGAATCCATTATATACTTGGCTTATGTAATGTCTAATAATTATATTTTATTTTCTTTTTGTCATTTCTTATCATCTGATAGTAGAGCTGTTTTCAATTATTTTTCTTATATTATTTACTTAAATTTTTTTCAGATTTGTTTTAGTAGTAATGAGCACTTGAATTTATTTTCTAATTTCAATTGTTTTAAAGTGGGTTTGTGTATTAGAAAGCTATGACTACTAAGTACTCAGGATTGATCAAAACCTACCGTTCCTATCTAAAACCAATGTTTCAGAAGTTTCTCAAAATGATACTTCTCTAACTAGTAGCCAAAGCATTCTCAAAGAACACTATGGACTTACTGGGATACCTACAAATGTTAGACTGGCTCATGTACAAGATTTAAAACAGTAATCTAAATTAAAACAAAACAAAGATTCGTGAAATTTATCAAAAGGGATGGAATAAATTGTGGAAGTACAGCGCTTGTCCTTGCCAAGTATTCAGTTGTCGCAGTGAGGAGCTGAAGTTACCAAAATGCTGTGGAACTTGCTGGCTCTTCGCCAGATTCCCCAGAAGACCATAAATGCTGCCCCAGTCAGGCAGTTTAAAAACAAAGTTCCAGAAAAACAAAAGCTATTCCAGGAGGATGATAGCATTCCAGTGGATCTAAAGGGTGGGGTAGTTGATGCTCTACTGTATAGAGCCACCATGTCGTTTTCAGTTGTTGGAACAAGTTTATGCCCTCTATCAGCTTGGCATGGCTTCATTTCTTAAGAAACAGAATTGACTCAAGTTTACTTCCACAGAAGTCACTTGATTCGACTTCATGCAGCTTTCTAGGGAACAATCTGTGATAAATAGCTGAGTTCATTTTGGGGATCAATGTTTATTGAACTGTATTAACTGCAATCAATAAAGCAGTTTTACCTTAAAAAAAAAAAAAAAGAATAAATTGTGGAAAAGAGTGGCAAAAATAGAGATGGGGATAAGGAAGTAATCAATTTTTATGTGCTCATGACATTGATGTCCATATATCCTTTATTCCATTCCCAAATGAGACTTACAAACCAAGTGACCATAAGTCCCCAGTTTCATGGCATGTGAGGCTGGCCACCCTCATCAGCCATGTTAAGTATATAGTTAGCCATATCATCTTCTGTAGGTGCATCAGACACAACCCAAGAATCATTGACCCTACTCATCTGTCCAGCAGCAGATAGGACAGTTCCTGTGGTGATCACTCCATTTATCAATGCACTTCTGACAAAAGCTGTGGGCACAGCGTAGAATGAGATTGGCTAGCACATCCATGCAAATACAACATTCCTCCTCATCAGTCAGCTTCTTCACTTTTCCCATCCAAATGCTGGCCTGACAGGAAGACACAGATGACAAGCTTTCAACAGTTGCTTCAGAAGTAGTGGGGCCTTGTGCCAGGCCTCCTGCTGCTTGGCTTGTGATATCTTTATAAAGTTGGACAAACTGATAAATTCATGATTTTTGAAGCTTCTATAATTCCACTGTTCTTGTTAATCTTGGTACACACCACGTGTACAAGCACCTTCCAAAAGGCAGAGAAATCTGATCCTGGCTGTACTTCAAAGAGAAGGTGCTTTTCTTGGCCAGCAGCCACTTTTGCAGTTACATCGTTCAATTCAGCCACTCCCCCCAGAAATTCCTCATAGGTAAGAGAGCCGCTTTCTTGAAACAGACGTGTTTGGTTACTTTCTCAGGCAACTTGTTTATAACCATTTGTGTTTGATCAAACATTTGCTGTCCCATGGTGAATGCAATTCAAAATCCAGTAAAGAGTGGTGTTTCATTCACATGTGGCGTTTTTCAGTTTCACAGAATCCCGGTCCCTGTGGGGGTGATGGGGCTGAGGGACCATGCCACCCGCACCATCCCCGCCAAACCTGCAGGCAGCAAACCCCAAACCCGGGATGAAAGAATACAATGGTGGCCTTCAGATTTTTGTTGAAAGCTTCTCTGAGGGCTACATATTTGTAGTGCATGAGTATTCATCTAAAGGGAAATGAATTGTGTTCTATTTCAATGAATTCTTGGCTTTAAGACTTTTTATCAGAGAAAATTATTGCAAATATTTTCTACTTGTCCTACTTCACTATTTCTTTTCTAATTCTATTTTTTTAAATTTTAGGTAATAAAAAGTCTCCATTATATTTTTACTGTCTTTTATCTCCTATCTTATTATTAATTCTTGTTTTATCCAAGGTTGCTAGAAATGCTTTTGTTCCAGATTCCTTCATATAGCAGTTTAGTGGCACAGTGAATAGAATACCAAGCCAGTATGATGAGTCAGGAAGACTCATCTTCTTGAATTCAAATCTGGCCTCAGGTAATCTACTAGCTATATGATCCTGAGAAAATCAATTAAATGTATTTATCTTGTTTCAGTTTCCTTATCTATAAAATGAATAGAGAAAGAAATGGCAAACCACTCCAGTATCTTTCTTGAGAAAACCCCAAATATGATCACAAAAAACTAGACATGACTGAAAAATATTTAATAACAAAATTCATATTTGCATGCCCTTTATTTTTCTAATAATTTTACCGAGATATTTAACAGTAGAAAATAATTTTTGATGATTACTGCTTTGTAATATAGCTCAAGATATATTTCTTCCCTTTTTTTCCCCTTGAGATTGACTTTTGTTCCAAGAGATGGATTTTAATAAGTGTTTCTAGCTCTATAAAGTAATCTTTGCTCATATTAACTGACATGGCACTGAATAAGTTAATTTAGATAGTATTGCCATTTTTATTGTATTGCTCTGAGTCATGTATAGACTGATAGACATTTATGGCCCCCTATTTTTTTTATGTTTGACTTTAGTTCTATCGAGGACATTTTTTTGTTCATATTCATAAAGTTTTGGTGAATTTACAAATATTGCATACATTCTTTACTTATTTTGAATGAAATTTCTCTTCCATAGCTTTTCTATATTATGTTATGTAGAAAAATAATTATTTATGTTTTATTTTGTATCTTATTAAAATTATCAATTGATTTAACTTACTTTTATTGACTTTCAATGATTTTATATGTAGGTTGCAACACATCTACTAAAGCAGTAGTTTGTTAGAGATAAGATTTCTAGCATGCTAGCATGTAATAGTGAGGATAATACTTTTACTGTACAACTGACATTATTAGAAAGGCTTCTAGTTTACCTCTATTGCACATAAGGTTGGTTCTTGGATTTGAATAAATACCATTTACATTATAAAGTATTCAATTTATTCCTTTTTTTATTTAACCTAGTATTAAATATTGTAATAGATCAAATATTTTATTATTTATTCCGATAGAATCATATAATTCATGTAATTAATATCATTAATTATGTATATTCATTATTCTAATATTAAACCAACCCTGAATTTGTAGTAATAATAGTAGTAATAGTAGTACAAAATGTACAAAGTGTTTGATATTGTAGTCTTTTTTGCATAAAAGTTTATTTAGTAATATTGGTCTTTAGGTGTATTTCTTTGTTATATTTCTCTATGATTTAAGTATTGAGAAAATATTTGAATCAAAGAAAGAATATGATAGGATCCTTTTTACTATTTTACTATTTTGTCAAATAGTATAGATAACTTTGAAATTAGCTAGTCTTTGAAAATTTGTTATTGCTCAGTTTTTCCCTGTAGGAGTTAATTTATTGTTCTCCTTCCATCATGTTTATTGAATCACATTATTTATTCTTGATATGTTAAACAGGATAATTTATTTTTGTAAATATTCATCCATTTGAAAATGTATATTTAGTTGGCATATAATTAACCAAAATAGTTCTATTTTTCCTTCTTTTTCTCTTCTTCCATTTTTTATTACTGTCTTCTTTCAGTTCCAATAGTTCTCTTTTGGTCTTAAATTGCACTTTTATGAGTTTATTTTATAGTCTGACCTTTTTTAGGTGCATAATTGATTGTTCTTTCTTACTCATATTGCTGAAAGTGTTTAGAAAAATACATTTTACCTTCTAGAATTCTTTGGCAACAAATAAAAAATGATGTCACTGTGTCTCACTGTCTTCACTTTCTATAATGAATTTAATATTTCCCATGATTTATTTATTCACTTTCCAATGATTTAGCATTGAATTATTTTCTCTGCAATTCATTTTAATTCTATCTTTGATTTTTCCCTATTAGATACAATTAATTAAGGGGTGACCAGTAAAGAAAATTTTAAAAATAATTTTAACTACATATAGTTTTGAGGGATCTGTGTTTTTTTTTTTCCTCTATCAATACATGGTCAAATTTTATAGGAGAACCATGTAGGACTGAAACCATATAACAATATAAAACCACTTCTTTTTCTACTCATTAATAACCAGAGATTTTGATGAGGTTTAGATTTGGGGAACCCAAATGAAATTAGGGTTTCTGGTGGTCAGGGAGTTAAATGAGGTCTGTGGCAGGTTTGGGGTTCAGGGTAGGTTTGGCTCCTATTAGGATTCTTACAAGGTGCTAAGTCACTGGAATGGATAGAATTATCTAATTTAGTGTGGTACTTAACAATTCTCTAGTTCAGTAATGTATTTATTTGAATTCCATGAGATTGACACCTTTAAGAGAGAATACTTTTAAGGTGCTCCCACAAGCCCAGGGTGTACCCACAAGCACACTCTCTGAGAGGAGGAACCTGATTCATTCCCATTTCAACCTTCGTGCTGGCGAGAGGCTTTGGATTCAGAGGGAGCTAGAAGCTGAAGCTGGAAGAGACAAGGGACTAGCAGCAAGAGCTCTGGGGAACCAAGGAGAGAGGAAGGCCTCCAGAAAACTAGCCGAGCCCCAAGTGAAGGAGATAAGACTTTGGAAGAGACAATATTTGAAGGACACAATAAACGATCTGGACTTTAACTCCTGGTTGCATTTTGGGATAATTGAACTGAACTGAAACTAAGAATGCTCCCAGAAGCTCCCCAAGAAACTTGCTCCAAGAGAATTTTAGAGAAAAATAACATTACAGCTCCATTGCACCCCCTTGGGATTTGGCACAAGGATAGGGAGTTTTAGGGAACCCCCTTCTGGTGGCACAAGAAATTCTCTGTAAAGGAATTTACAGACCTGAAAACCTAGATTGATAAAAGAGCTTTATTATGGGTATTAGAAGTAAAGTTAAAGTCTGATTAAGGAAATAGGTAAGGGTAAAGAGAGGATAGCACTGGAAATAGTATTCCAGTGGGTAGACGCCCTTGGTGTGACAAGCATAGCATAGCATGGCATGTTTGGAACCTCTGCAAAAAGAGGATTTTAGTTTGGCTCTTTTTATAATGAGAGATTTAGCTAAAGGGGGCCCATGGGTGGAGTCTCAACTTGGCTACTAGCTGGGGTTCAGCTAGGGCTATAATTTGAATTGAATTAAATGGGTTTCAGGACTGAGCCAACCCCACCCAGATAACAAAGATGAAACTGTTTGTCCTTCAGGATGGAGTCCCTCACTGAGGCAAAGTTGAAGGAGATTTTCTCCTTTAAGGATTTTCAGGGTTTTGGGGTCCCCTCTTTAATTAGATATATCTTAGTGTTTAAATTTTTTTTTCTTTTTTTCAAATTTAAACTTTTTATTTTCAAAACATATATAGGGATAATTTTCAACATTGAAAAATCCTTGTGTTCCAAATTTTTCCCTCTCTTCTGCCCATTCACTTCCCAAGATTACAAGTAATCCAATATATGTTAAATATGTGTAATTCTCCTATACATATTTTTACAATCCGATCAAAAAGGAAAAAAACACCAGAATCAAAATCAGATCAAAAAGGAAAAAAGGAGGAAAAAAAAACAAAATGCAAGCAAATGGCATTAACTACTAGTCAGTGAAAATGCTATGTTATGATCCATCAATCAATCCCCTTAGTCCTATCTCTGGATGCAGATGGCTCTTTCCATCACAAGAACATTAGAAGTGGCCTGAATCATCTTACTGTTGAAAAGAGCCATGTCCATCAGAATTGATCATCATACAATCTTGCTTTTGCTGTGTTCACTTCACTTAACATCAGTTCATGTCTCTTCAGGCCTCTCTGAAATCATTCTGCTGACCATTTATTATAGAACAATAATTTTCAATAACATTCATATACCATGACTTATTTTGCCATCCTCCAGCTGATGGGCATCCATTCAGTTTCCAGTTTAATGCTGCTACAAAAAGGGCTGCCACAAACATTTTTGCACATGTAGGTCACTTTCCCTCCTTTATGATTTCTTTGGGATACAAACCAGTTGAACCACTGCTAGATCAAAGATGTTGCACAGTTTGATAGCCTTTGGGCATAGTTCCCAACTGCTCTCCAGAATGATTGAATCAGTTCACAGCTCCACCAATGTCTTAGTGTCCTAGTTTCCATTGTATGGGACAGTTCATCCTGTTCACATTAATGGTTAAAATTACTAACTCTATATTTCTCACCATCATATTTTACCCAAGATATACCTTTCTCTTTATTTTCCCCTTTCCCTCCTCCACACTATTTTGTTTCTGACCACAACTTTCGTAAAACAGCTCTTCCCTTTTACAGTCCCTCCCCTTTTTCTTCCCCCCTTCTATTTTTCTTTATAAACAGACAAGTTTCTCTGTGTAGCTAAATATGTCTGACATTCTTTCTTTGAGCCAAATCTGGTGAGATTAAGATTCACACAATTATTACCCCTTCCCTTCTGCCCCTCAATTTTTGCCTCTAGATGTAATGAAATGTAATTTGTTAGTTAATATTAGGTATTAATGTTTCTGCCATAGTAGTTTCCAATTTTCCCAGCAGTTTTTGTCAAATAGTGACTTCTTATCTCAAAAGCTGAGGTCTTTGGCTTTGTCAAACTCTGGATTGCTATAATCATTGATTATTTTGTCCTGTGAGCCTAATCTATTCCACTGATCAACTACTCTATGTCTTAGCCAGTACTAAATGGTTTTGCTTTATAAAATAGTTTTAGGTCTGGCACAGCTAGGCCCTTTCTTTGGTATTTTTTTCATTAAATCCTTTAAAATTCTTGACCTTTTGTTCTTCCAGATGAACATTGTTATTATTTTTTCTACATCTGTAATTAATTTCTTAGGAATTTGATTGGTATGACATTAAATAACTAGATTAATTTAGGTAGCATTGTCATTTTTATTATATTGCTCAGCTTACCTATGAACACTTGATATTTTTCAATTGATTAGATCTGACTTTATTTGTGTAGAAAGTATTTTGTAGTTGCATTCATATAGTTCCTGTCTTTAACCTGGAAAATAGATTCCCAAATATTTTATATTATTAACAGTTATTTTAAATTGAATTTCTTTTTGTATTTCTTGCTGCTGGACTTTGTTGGTAATATATAAAAATGCTGATGATTTATGTGGATTTATTTTGTATCTTGTAAATTTGGTAAAGTTGTGAATTTTTTTATTACTTTTTCAGTTGATTCTCCAGTGTTCTCTAAGAATACCATAGCAATGCTGGTTAACTAGCAGAAAAAGTATTACCATAATCAATCATATCAATAACAAAAACAACAAAAATTATGAGATAATCTCAATAGACTCAAAAAATGTTTTTGACAAAATAAAGCACCTATTGGTATTAAAAATATTGCAGACTGTAATAAGAAAGTGAAATTTCCTTACAAGAATGAGCGGTATCTATCTAAAACTAACAGCAAGCATTATTTGTAATGGAGAGAAGCTGGATGTATTCCCAAAAAGATTAGGGATGAAACAAGGATGCCTATTATCATCACTATTATTCAACATTGTACTAAAAATGTTGGGTTTAGCAATTAAAAAAATAATTAAAGAATTAGGATAGGCAATGAGGAAATAAAACTATCATTCTTTGCACATGATATGATGATAAACAGATAATCCTAGAAAATCATACACTACCTTATGAATTTCTGAATTAAACATCCTAATAACACATCTGAGTCAGAAATGTGAAGTTGATTCTATTTCATTATGGTCTAGTTCCAAAAAAAGATCAACTTGTAGTAAGAGTTGAACACACATACTCAGAGTTTCAGAGTTAATGGAAATTTCAGAGATTTTTAAAATTACATCATAGACAAACATTATTATCTTTTTTCACATCCTCAAAAAGTGGTCATCCAACATTATATTGAATACCCCAAATGAATAGGTATCCATTACTGCTGGAGCAGTTTATTACACTTTTGTACTGAAATAGTTAGTAGACAGTTTGTCATTATAAGTGTAAATCTGACTCTATAACATCTGCCCATTTCTATTAGATCAGTCAATCAATCAACTAATCCTTTAGAAAGTATCCTAAAAGTTTTAGATTCTAAAGTGTCTGAAAACATATTCACATATAAATGTAGACGAAATATATACATGTATGTGGATATTTATACATCTATATATAATAAATGCATAATATAGATACATCTATGTATTTCTATATATACATGTGTATAAATATATGCATACACATATATGTGTATCTCTATATCTGTATATGTTTATAGAAAACATATATATGTGTTTGTGCATGTATATACACATAAACATGCATATATCCATATATATGTATATGTATACATATATATACATGTATATATATATGCATGTGTGTATATATATATATATATATGTATATCTATATGAATGAATTAGGAAAGGAATAGTCAAAACTGAGGGAGCAGAACACATACCAAAATAAGGTCAAAGTGGAAACATGATTTGAGCATAAAGGGTGATACCATAGACAAATTAGGATGGGAAGCGGTAATTTACCTATCAAATCTTTGAATAAGGGAGCAGTTTATGACCAAAGAAGAACTAGAGAACATTATTAAATTTGAAAAAAAATTCAATTTTAATTATAATAAATTAAAAATTTTCCCTCAAACTAAACCAGTGCAAACACAATTAGAAAGGAAGTACAAAGCTGGGAAACATTTTTATAGCTAGTGTTTCTAAGAAAAGCCTTATTTCTCAAATATATAAAAAACTCTGTCAAATGTATAAAAATACAAGTCATTCCTCAATTGATAAATGATCAAAGGATATGAACAGACAATTTTTATTTTTTTAGACAATTTTTAGATGATGAAATTAAAGTCATAATAGTTATATGAAAAAAATTTTCTAAATCACTATTGATTGGAGAAATTCAAATCAAAATAATTATGAGATGCTACCTCATAACTCTTAGATTAACTAAGATGATAAGAAAAAAAATGATACATTTTGGAGGAGATGTGGGAAAACTGGGACATTAATGCATTGTTGGTGGAGTTGTGAAATGATCCTCTTTTTATGCTAACAACAAAATGGAAAATGAGTAAATACCCATCAATTGGGAAATGGCTGTGGTATATGATGGCAACGGAATATTATTATACTATAAAATGATGAATAAGTTGATTTTAGAAAGTCCTGGAAAGGTTTACATTAACTCATGCTGAGCAAAACAGAACCAGGAATACCAGGAATACATTATACACAGCAACAGCAATAATGTGTGATCATCAACTCTGAATGTGATCACCAACTATGAATCATTTGGTTCTTTTCAGTGATTCACTGATCCAAGGCAATTCCAATAAACTTTGGATAGAAAATGTCATCTGCATCCAGAAAAAGAGCTATCTATGGACTTTGCATATAAATCAACATATGCTCTGTTCACTTCTTTTTTTTTTTCCTCTCCCTGGTTTTACCGTTTTGTTTGGATTTGTTTCTACCAACATTATCCATAAAGCAATGCATTAAAAAATGAAGAAGCAAATAAATGATGTGGGGGGAAAAACTGAGGGAGTAGGAAAATAATGTAATATTCTCAGAGCTAGAGATAAATTCAGCATAGGAAGACAGATTAGGCAAATACATCAAGAAGAAAGATAGAGAAACAGCAAGAATGCCAATTTGGAAGAGTGGATAAAAGGAAGAAATATATGTGATACCTGAAAAAAAATGAATTGGATATGAATTATGATAGCAAGTCACTTAACCCCAATTGATGAGAAAGAGAGAGACAGAGAGAGACAGAGAGAGAGAGAGAGACAGAGAGAGAGACAGAGAGAGACAGAGAGAGACAGAGAGAGACAGACAGAGAGAGACAGAGAGAGAGAGAGAGAGAGAGAGAGAGACAGAGAGAGAGAGAGAGAGAGAAGAATAAGACTTTCATTTCTATCTATCATATCCAATGTCATTTTTTTAGGGACAGTCCATTATTCTAACTTGTTGTAAACTTTTTGGACTCTGATTCTATGATCTGATGTGTTGGTTATTTCTCCTAGCTCTATCATATAGTAATTTGTGTATTGTTCCAAGTCACCAAGGTCCTTAAAGCAATTCACCAAACACCAAAATGAATACTTTGGGTCTAATAATTCAATGTAATTTGATTATACTCATGGATGACTAGTTGGTCTATTGATACTTATGGACCCTTTCTCAGAATCATATCTTTGAATGCATAACATAAAGCATATAAGATTAGCAAGGGACCAAGTATTTTGGAATGTAATTATAAGCATAATTTTATAAGTTCTTGATTCTAAATTAAAAACCACTAAACTGTATAAAAATGCATCTTGAAAAGATTTTATTGTAGGGATGTAGGTAAAATATATTTACTATTTTTCTCCCATCTTTAAGTCTAATAATCCTATTCACCTAAAAGGGAAATGAGATTAGTCTGAGAAGATTTTTTTCTTTGTGAAGCCATTCTCTCTCTTGATGATCTTTTCTAGATTATTAATAATCATCCCTCTTAAGTACATTCTAGAATTTGCTAGCAAATGTCTAGCTCAGTCACTAAATTTAGAGTTTCTATTTACTTCCTCTAAAAAATTGACAAATTAACACCACCTCAGAACCATTGTTTCATAATCTTAATTGGATGAGATGACCTCTGAAGTGCATATCATCTTCAAGATGCTATATGGCTCTTAAAGAGAAAACAGAAATGTAGTCATGGAATCTCAGAGTTAATAGAAATTTTGCAGTGATCCTTTCAATCTCCCAGTCACCCTTCCCCAGTATCCCTGACAGATAGCCCCACAAGCTCTTTGGACAAAAGCTTTGACTGTTGGGGAGTTTATTAGTTTATGAAGCAGGTTGCTTGATTCTTGAGCAGTTCTAGTTGTTAGAAACATTTTTCCTTCTATGGAGCTGAAATCTACCTCCCTGTAACTTCCATCCAAGGTAATGAAAAAGCACAGGAGCAATCACCAGACAGTGCAATGAATAGACATCTCTCTAGTAGCACTGAAATATAGGTCCTGGGTCACAATGTGGGTTTTGTTCCCACTTGACTGACCATATGGAAATGAGGCTTTCTGCTGTGCTTCACTACTGTTTCCCTAATGAAGCCTTGTGAGCCATTTAATCACATTCTGTCATAAAACTTGAGACTTAGTCACAGAGGAACAATGATTACCTAACTACCATTGTGATCACTTGAGCCCTTATAGAGGCAGTGGAGATGAAAACCTTTAGACTTCAGGGAGAGAAAATGCAGTTCATCTGTCACATTACAATGTCCCTTCTCTGCCCAAACAATTGCAAATGTGCAGGCCTGGGTTGACTTGACTCCCATCACAATTAGGCCATTCAGCTAACTTTGCTGATGCCCAGTCAGGGCAAAAGGGTCAGGGCCTTCTGAACTTTGATCTATGATTCCAAATCTGGCAGATCTTTCAAAAAAGAAAAAGAAAAAGTCTTGCTTCACTAGGTTTCCTGATTAACCTAATCAGAATGACACAAGCAGTGCTGTGATCTTAGTACTGTCTTGGATTAACTGCCTGGACAGTGTTCTGTGAAGCCTAAAGATTTCATCAAGGAGTATAATGAGAAATAGATGATAGAAGTGTGCAAGTGTTAAGGCTCCCGCCTTGATTTTGACTATTAATTCCAAAATGGGAGTTACCTGGGAGGCTGAGCATCTCTCTAATCAAGAGATTGCCTTTCAGAAAGGACCATTTGAACACTTGAAAAAATGTGGGAATCACAATTTTAGAGCTGGAAAGATCAGCTCTAACATCCCAGCTGCCTTTATCACCCTGATGAGGAAGTTGTATTTGGAGAGGAGGAAGCTGATGAGAAGGGTAGAGTGGTGGTTTTTATAGTAGACTAGGGCTCACATTTTGGCTCTGACCCCTTCTATATCTTTTGGCAAGGGTCTTAACCACTTTGAGGCACAGTTCCCTTATCTGTAAATGAGTGACTTAAACTAACTGGCTTTATATTTGGGATCCAGTTAAATAATTTCCTCATAATACACTATGAAGTTGCCCTTGCAAATGTTATTTATAACTTCCTTGCTTGGCATTCTGTTCAGATACTTTGGTTATAGCTAGGATCAACTAATTTGCTTTTCACTGAATTACTATCACTGATTTTTTTCCATCTTAGTATGAAAAAGATTTTATATCCAAATTTCATTCATTTGATTTTGGGAAGCATGAGTTATTCTTTCAACTCACTCTTTTAATTTAAAAAGTGCATTACAAAGGCCCCTCCCTTTTCTACTTTGAATTGTTTCATTGCTATTTTTCTTTAATCCACATTTTTTAAAATTTATGTCCTTCACATTACTACTTTTGGAAATTTCTATAAGATAATAATAATTTACCAAATATTATCTATATCCCTTTGTCAGACTCATTATACAACTTGGGGTTATACTTATGCTTGTTTGGGAAATCTTAATCTAGGAGATAAGAAATTATGTGAGAGATCTACCAATCATGATAGGAATGGCTGACACCTTGATATCTGAGAGTCCTTATTTCTTACCACTGCAATTCTGATGATGTTTTCAAGAATCTCTAATCCCTAATACCATTGTTGAAGTACAAGATTTCATAGGATGGACAAACCTCACTCATTGCAGCTAGTCTGGCATTTTTTAGGCATGGGGACTATTCTTTTCATGTCTACCACAGTGTCGCTGCATCAAAGCCCAGAATTTTGCTTTGGCAAAGAGGTATTGAACACCCAAATTCCAGGATGATATTACAGGAAAAAGGGAGGAATGACAGAGAATGCAAGAGTATGGAAAATTCTGATAGGAACACAAGGGAAACAATAAAAGAAGAAGAGGAATAGAAAATAGTTTTTTTTCTTTTACTTCCTCTTCTTCTTTTATTGTTTCCCTTGTGTTCTTATCAGAATATACTATTTTAGAAACTTTCCCTCATAAATACACTCAAACACACTCCAGAATCCACCTCTCTCATTCCAAAAGCTTGTGGGTAGATGGTATTACCTTCTAAATGAGACAAAGGCAGGGATTCACCTAAGCTCTCCCTCCAAACCCTACAAATATTTTTAAATAATGACTCAAAACATATTCTAGAACAGTATAACCTACAAAAAGATGGAGTGATAGTTTTTCAGTCCATGACAACTTGAAAGGACAGCAGTAAAGCTCTGTCAGACCAGGATGAGAGTAAAGTGCAGTCCATGCCAGCATAGTCACTGCCCCAGCAAGCAAGGAACAAGCTTTGAGGTGATTGGATCAGAGACAGTAGTGGAGATTTCCAGACTTCTCAGCCTACAAATGCCAAAGATGACTTAAAAGGTTGGCAGAAAAGGTTTGTCATACCTGGGTGAGAGTGGAACACAGTCTAACACAGGCCATACAAGCACAGCCCCAAACCCAGAAAACTAAAAGCAGGCCTTGGGAGCCACTGAATCAGCAGCAGAAGCAGTAGTTTCCAGAGTTCTCAAACCACATACAGGAAAAGGGTCAGACAACTGATCACAAGGAGATTAAAGGACTATTTTGACTAGCAATTCTGTAGCTTTGCTCATATCATGATCAAGTCATACTTCTAGATAACATTCCCAGGATTAGGAGAAGCATTAGCACACAAGAGCTTGCAGCTATGGAGAAACAGGCTCCCTCCTTACAATTCCAGGGCAGAAAAGAGTGCTTGTGATTGATTACTCACACATGACAGCATGTACACATCTCTTCTGAGATTACACCACCTTGGAAGTATTTCTGAACACAGAAAGACAAAATCCCTAAATTTGGGACAGTGTATCTTCTACCCTGTAGGTATAATCATACTTTAACAAAAAGTTAAAAGTTGAGTAATATTCCCAAGGCTGGGAAAATAAGCAAACAACAGAAAAAAAATTCTGTTCATCAAAAGCTACTATAATGACAAAAAATTTAACAAAATCAAAGTCCCTTTATCAAAAGTGTCCAAGAAAATATATAACTTGAGCTCAAGCCATAGAAGAGGTCTAAAAAGATTTTGAAAATCAAGTGAGAGAATTAGAAGAAAAGTTTAGAAGAAAAATGAGAGTGATGCAATAAAATCATTAAAATATATATTATATTATAATATTATAATATTTTATCCTTTATCTGGGAGTTCTGGAATATGGCTATAATATTCCTGGGAGTTTTCATTTTGGCATCTCTTTTAGGACACAGTGTTCAGTTAAGTATGATCTTTCAGAGAGAAAATTAATATTCACTGAAATAAAGTGAGGACCTGAGTTCAAATCTGGTCTCAGACACTTAACACTTCCTAGCTGTGTGACCCTGGGTAAGTCACTTAACCCCAGCCTCAGGGGAAAAAAAACAAACAAAAAAACAACCTAATAATAATACTACTAATAATAAATACTCAGCCAAATAGTAGAGGAAGTAAAATAAAATCAATGAGAAAAAAATGGCTTAAAAATTGAATTGGCCAAATAGAAAATGAGGAGTATAAATTCACAAAAGAAAAAAGGATGAAAGAGGAATGTACTGGAAGAAAGGGAAAGTGAGAGGTAGAATGAGGTAAATTATCTCATCTTAAAAATAAGCAGTAAATAGTTTTTACAGTGGAGGGGAAGAGTAAGGAGATAAAGAAGTGAACCTTACTTTCATCAGATTTGTTTCAAAGAAAAAATAACATACACACTCAACTGGGTATAGAAATCTGTCTTACCCTATGACATAGTAGTATGGGAAAAGGATAAGGTGCAGAGTGTAATAGGAGAGCAGGAAGATTTGAGGTGAGCAAAGGCAGAAGAAAAAACACTTTTGAGGAAGGACAGAGTGAAAGAGAGAGAAAATATAATAAACAGGGGATAAATACAGTTAGCAAGAGTAACTATGGGGGGGAGGGGAAATGAAGCCAGTTTCTCTCATAAATACCTCAGTTTTCAAACATAGAGAACTGAGTCAAATTTACAAAACTGATTCATTCCCCAAATAATAAATAATCAAACAATAACAGTTTTCAGATGAAGTAACCATAATTATTTATAATCATATGCAAAAAAGAAATGTTCTAACTCACTATAAATAGGAGAAATGCAAAGTAAAACAATTCTAAAAATTGGCTTTTCATTTAGAAAAGAGAAATGACAATTGAAAGAGAGGATATAGAAAAATGAGACATTAATGCACTTTTGGTGGAGTTGTGAATTGACTCTACCATTGTATAGAGTAATTTGTAACTATGCCCAAAGACTAGCAATACCACTACTAAATCTGCATTTCCAAAGAGAAAAATAAATTATACAGGACCTTTATGGGCAAAAATATTTAGAGCAGTTCTTTTCTGGGGGCAAAAAATTGGAAAATTAGGGGATACCCATTAATTGGGGATTGGTTAAATAAATGGTGCTATGTTATTATATTAGAATACTACTGTGCTACAAGAAATGATGAGCAAGATGATCTCAGAAAAACTTGAAAAAATTTCCATGAGCTGATGCAAAGAGTAATGCACTGTATATAAAATAACAGTATTATTATAAGATGATTAGCTTATACTATTATAACTGTTATATAGTTATACTATAACAACAATTCTCAGCAATACAGTGATTGAAGACAACTCTGAAAGACATTATGATGAAAAATACTATCCATGCCCAGAGAAAAACTCTAATGGTGTCTGAATGCAGATTGCAATATATATGTATATGTACATATGTATTTTTGTGTATGCATGTATGTATGTACATACATATACATATATTTATACATGCAAATATACATGTATGTATACACACATATGTAAATATATATTACTTTTTCTTTAAGATTTTTTGTTCTGTTTTCTTTTGCAACATAACATTTGTGGAAATGTTTGTATGACTACACATTTGTAACCTATATGAAATTGCTTAAAATGCTATGAAATAAAGATGGGGCAGGAAGGGGGGGGAAGAAGAGAATCAGGAACTTAGTTTAAAAATGAATGTTAAAATTGTTTTTATATGAAACATGGGAAAATATAAATACAAAATAAATGAAAAAGAACTTCTCACATACACCATTATTCTTTGACCACATAATTCACTTGCTTTTTCCAAAGTCTTCAGTTGCCTACAGGAAGGAATCTAGAAATGTCCCAGCTGGGTATCCAAAGCTCTATAGAACTTATATTCTATTTTAGTCTCCTCACATTGACCATAAGCTTTATCCAAACTGAATTTCTTGTTGTACACCAAACATAACTTAATCTTCCCTGTTTCTATCTATTGGCTCATTTCCCCATATATTTAGAATTATTCCTCTATCCTTTTTGCCTCTCCAAGACATTCCCATTTTAAAAACTCAGTTGAAATGATACTTCCTCTGTGGAGCTTTTCCTGACAACACTGGCTTGAATTTCTTCTTATTTATGGCTTACAGAGATGGTTATGTCCTAGGAATTCAAAGAAATCTTCATTGTCCATCTCTATAAAGGTAGAGGGAATAGATTGTCCTGTGATAATCACAGGGTGGAGAGAACTAAGAGGGTGTCTCTCACTAAGTTATTGCTGGTAAGATTCTTGTAAGAGTTCTCCTTAATAGTTTTTTTTTTCCTTTCTGTAAGATGGTTATTTTCTTGAAAGTTAGTGTGGCTGTTTTTGGCAGCCCTTTTTGTAGTGGCAAGAAACTAGAAACTGAATGGATGCCCAAGAATTGCAGAATGGCTATTTTATGTTATATGAATGTTATGGAATATGATTGTTCTGTAAGAAATGAAGGAAGATTTCAGAGAAGCCTGGAGAGACTTACATGAACGGCTGCTAAGCAAAATGAGCAGGACTAGGATTATGTACACAGCAACAACAAAATTATACAATGATCAATTCTAATGTATGTGGCTCTCTTCAACAGTGAGATTATTCAGACCAGTTCCAAAGATCTTGTGATGAAAAGAGCCATCTATTCCCAGAGAGAGGACTGTGGGAACTGACTAACTAAATTACAGTTTAGGAATTCTAAGACATCTCCATTGTCCATCTTCATAAAAGTAAAATAAATTGTCTTGTGACAATCACAGGGTGAAGAGAGTTGGCAGGGGTATTTCTCACTTATATTGGACTATTAACCCTAGATAATGGATGATGTTCTCACATGTTCCCAGTCAACAATAGTGTGAAATAAGTCTGAATAATTGCTTGTATCCTTTTTAGCGTAATGATTTTAAGCCTAGTTGTCAAATGTCTTCGATGAAGACTAACATGGAATCAAGATTAACCACCACAATGATGATCAGTTCTTCAACTTGAAAAGGCTACAAACCAAAACTAAAGTGGAGGAGTATTGGTGCATGATTTTTTGTTACCATATTATCATGTACTCAATGCAATCTTGAAAGCTGAAATGCAACAAAGTATGGATATATTCTCTGCTGTGTGCTAATTTTGGACTCAAAATTAACACCAAGAAAATACAGGTGCTCCATCAGCCAGCACTACACCTTCTATATGTGGAATCATCAGTCACATCAAAGTGAGAAGTTTTAAATGCTCTAGATAAGGTCACTTATCTTAGCAATACTTTCCAGGAATGTGCATATTGATAATGAGGTGGATACACACATTTCCAGAGATAGCTCAGTATTTTAGTGGTTTTGTGGGAAAGTGTAGGAGAGAAGAGATATTAGATTGACAACCAAACTGAAGGTTTACAAAACTATTTTGATGATCTCTTTATTGTATGGCTTTGACAGATGGACAGTATACCTACACCACACCAGGAAAAAAATGCATTTCATTTGAATTTCTTGGAAGATTATGAAGACTACTTGACAGAATAAGATACCAGACATTGAGGTCTTTTTTTTAACTAAATGGCTAAATATTCAAACTCTACTGTAGAGAGCACAACTCCATTGTTGACATGCCAGAAAGTGTGCTTGCCAGAAAGACTTTTATGCAGAACTCACACAGGCAAGAGCTCCCATGATCATCAGAAAAAGCATCTAACAAAAATTGTTGGAAAAACTGGAAAATAGCATGACAGAATCTAGATATTGACTGACATCTAACACCCTTTTCCAAGATAAGGTCAAAATGGGTTCATGATTTAGATATAAAGGATGATATTATAATCAAATTAGAAGAACAAAGGAAAATCTACCTCTTAGGTCTGTTGAGTTAGGAGAAGTTTATGACCAAAAAAGAACTAGAAAACACTTTAAAATTCAAAATGAGTAATTTTGATGACATTAAATTAAAAACATTCTGCACAAATAAAACCAATGCAGACAACATTAGAAGGGAAGCCAAAAACTGGAGAAGGGAGGATTACATACAATGTTTCTGATAAAAGCTTTATTACTGAAATATATGGAAAATTGACCCAAATTTACAAGAATACAAGCCATTCTTCACTTGATAAGTGATCAAAGGATATGAACAGACAATTTTCAGATAATGAAATTAAAACATTTCTAATCATATGAAAAATGCTCTAAATCACTATTGATTAAGGAAATTCAAATTAAGAAAATTCTGAAATACCATTTTACAATTCTCAGATTAGCTAAAATGACAGGAAAACATAATGATGAATGTTGGAGGGAATGTGGGAAAATTGCATGCTAAGGTATTGTTGGTGGAGTTGTGAAATGATCTAACCATTCTGGAGACCAATTTGGAACTATGCTCAAAGGGCTATAAAAGTGTACATACCATTTGATCAAGCAATGTCTGTAGTAGGTCTGTATTACAAAGAAATCATAAAAGAAGGAAAAGGACCCACATGTGCAAAAATGTTTGTATTAGCTTTGTTTTATAGTAACAATGAACTGGAAATTCGTTGGGGACTGGCTGAATAAATTATGGTATATTAATGTAATGGAACATTAGTTTCATCTAAAAAAAATGGTGAATGAGCTGATTTCAAAAAAGCCTCAAAAGACTTAAAAGAACTTAAGCTGAGTGAAGTCTCTCTTAAGAAATTTAGAAATGATTGAATGACATGGGAGTCATTGGCACAGATCCATCCAATATAGTGTGTCCTCATCAGAGAAGATGCTGTGTTGTAAAAGCAAAGCATAACTGAAACTAGCTCAAAAGAAACACAAGATACAAAAAGTTCTAGAATGCACCCAAATGTTCATATGCATTACTTTTTCCCATCCTGTGGTAGACCTTTCTGAGATCATATTGGTCTGATCAGGCACACTGTAACTTGACTCTAACATAATGATGTCATTTTGGTCCTCTTCGAGACATATGCACACATAATTCACAAAAATCTTTACATCAAACTAGGTCTATCTATCTAAAATCATATATTTATATTTTCATATATGTAATTCTATAACTATATATCTGTGTGTTTACAGATACAATTACTTGGTTTACAGTAATGTGAGTGTGTGTGTGTGTGTGTGTGTGTGTGTGTGTGTGTGTGTGTGTGTGTATTCCTTTGGGCTATAAACCCAAGCATTCAAAAAAAGTGATGGATTTTCATCCATCCGTCCAAACTCATTTATAAGAATAACATTGTGAGGAAATATGTTTTTTCTTTAAAAAAAAAAAGCCTAGTAATTTTTCCAGCATTAAAGATATTGATTGAAGAGTGAGGAAAAGTTGTTTAAAATCTTGACAATTATAATTACTTACTAAGAAAGAAAATTCTATGGGATGGTGTGGTGATCTAAAGTCAGTGAAAAAATAAAAATGGTAAATAAGCTTCATTCCAGAATGCATACTTACAGAGATGTTATGTTTATATCTATCTTTTTTTTTCTTCCCCCTTTTCTGAGGCTGTGGTTAAGTGACTTGCCCAGGGTCCCACAGCTAGGAAGTGTTAAGTGTCTGAAACCAGATTTGAACTCAGGTCCTCCTGAATTCAAGGCTGGTGCTCTATCCACTGCACCATCTAGCTGCCCCTGTTTATATCTATCTCAATAATATCTCTAACGTATGTTCATATGTATCTTAACATATCTAGAGAGCTAGAAACAAAGTTCAGGTCCTCATTATCTAGAATGCTATGAAAGTATTTTAACTACTTATTCTTCCTAAAATTTCTCATGTCTATAATCTAATTTCATTTAACTGTCAAAGTGATTTTTAAAACTTAAGCCTGACCCTCCACCCCAGTTATCAGGAATTTTATTTTTCCCTTTAATTTCCCCTTGCCATATTAAAGAAATAGAAAATAATACCTTTTAAAATATGTATAATCAAGAAAAAACAATGCTCATCTTGGCTATATGAAAAAGGGATATGAGCTATTTATTAGAAAAAAATTTAGTGTAAAGTTTATATATATATATATATATATATTTACTATTTCCTTTTTGATTTTTTAAATTTTAACTTTGTAATTTTATAAAAATTTATTTGTTTTCAATATTTATTTTTATAATTTCATTTATATAGTTTCTACTGCCTTGATTTCTCTCCCCTCCCCATGATGGCAATCAACCTAATATTTCCCCTCCCCATCATGGCAATTAATCTGATATAGGTTATCGTATCGTATCGTAGGTATCGTACAATCATATTAAAAATATTTCCACATTACTCACATTGTGAAAGAAGAAGCAAAGCAAAAGTGAAAATCCAAGAGAAAGTAAAAACAACAAAAATTACAACAGTGTGCTTCAATTTGCATTCAGACTCCATAGTTGTTTCTCTGGATGTGGCTAGAACTTTCCATTGTGAATATTTTGGAATTAATTTTGGAATTATCTTAGTCATTGTATTGCTGAGAAGAGCAAAGTTTATAAAAGTTGATCATCTATACATTGCTGCTGGTATTGTGTACAATATTCTCCTGATTCTGCTCACTTTATTTAGCATTAGTTCCTATAAGTCTTTTCAGGTTTTTCCACCTGTTTATCATTCTTATAGAATGATAATATTCCATTATATTCATATTCCACTATTTGTTTATTCATTTCCCAACTGATGGGCATCCCCTTGAATTTCAAGTCTTTTGCCAACACAAAGAGAACTGCTATAAACATGTTTGTATATTTGCATCATTTTTCTATTTTTTTATGATCTCTTTAGTATATAGAGCTATTAGTAGTATTGCTAGATCAAAGATTAAGCAGTATTATTTCTCCCTTTGATTTTAGTTCCAAATTGTTCTCCAAAATGATTGGATCACTTCAAAACCCCACCAATGTGCATTAGTATTTCAATTTTCTCATGTGTATTCCAACATTTATCAATTTCATTTTCTGTCATATTAGCCAATCTGATAGAGGTGAGATGATACCTCAGATTTGTTTTGATGGATTTTTCTCTAATCAATGTGATTTAGAATAATATTAATAATATGAATATGAATGGCTTAATTTCTTCATCTGTTCATATCCTTTGGCTAGTTGTCAATCGGGGAATGAACTGTATTCCTATAAACTTAACTCAGTTTTCTATATATTTTTAAAACGAAGCCTTTTTCAGAAACACTGCCTGTAAAAATTGTTTCCCAGCTTTCTGCTCCCCTTCTAATGCTGGTTGCATTGTTTTTGTTTGTACAAAACCTTTTAAATTTAATTTAAATTTAATCAAAATTATCCATCTTGCATTCCATAATGTTCTCTATCTCTTGTTTGGTCATAAATTCTTTCTTTTGCCATAAATCTGACAGGTAAACTATTTCTTGCTCTCCTAATTTGCTTATCTTATCCCCCTTTATGTCTAAATCCAGTGTCCATTTAAACCTTATTTTGTTACAAAATGTGAGTTCCTTTCTGATTTTAGCTTCATTTTTCTAAAATGAAAGCCATTTATTTTTCAAGAGACTTTTAAATTTCATGAAATTATTTTGGTTTTTGTCTTGTTTGGTCTTCTATATCCCCAGATAGCATCTGAATTCTTTGTCTTTCTATATATTAGACAATCATTTTCCTTTATTCTGATATGAATTTTTTTTACCATGACTATATAAACTTTCTTTAAATCTTATCTCTTCTACAAATATGTTGATTTTTTCTAATTTAGAGCCTGATCCTCTGACCACCTCTGATCATATATCACCTACTAGAGTTGACATCTGCATGCTAATTTGTTTCATTATATTGTCCACTATTATGATCCATTCCTTTTAACAATCAATTAATAAAATAATCAAGCAATTCACAAGCATATATAGGCTACCTACTATATTCCAGGAACTGTGCTAATTTGCAAATATAGAGAACATGTGAAAAAAAATTCAGTCTTTAAAAAGCTGCCATTCTAAGGAGAGAGACAACATTTGCCTAGAGTAGGGAATGGGGAAATGGATCTGTGATTTCAATGGTATGGGAATCTTTATATATACAAACCTCTTTTACAAATGTAGATCAATAATTTAACTCATATTACATGTCTGTGATGTATAATCCAGCAAATGTCAAAGTGGAGAACAAAAATTTGCTGAGGAAATACTTTTCTTCCTCCAAGAAGCTGATCTTCCCAGACCATACCTTTTTCATCCCCCTGTCCAAAGCAGGTACATTACCAAATTTTTTTTTTTGGTCCTTGGCCTCTTTTCTATGTCTGATAAGAACAAGTATTTAACGTGAACACCCCTGAGGTGCAATAGCCCCTAAGTTTTATATAGGTCTCTTTCTCTGCACTTTTGGGGGAATTTAATTCTGCAGGTTGTTAAAAAATTAAGAAAAGATCAAGTTCTAAAATTAGACTTGAAATCTCCTAGATTGTACAAGGTTGGTACCATGAACCATTTAAAGTCCTTTGTATTTAAAACAGTCCTGGTTTTCACCTCCTAATTGCCATTGAAGACTTATGATTTAAACTCAGAGTCAAGTGTGTCTTTAATTTAGAGATAATATTATTATTGAAATAGCAAGTAAATATTAAAAAAAAAAAGAATGTAAATCTCGTTTAAACCTCCCATCTTTTCAAATGGAAAGGACAGGAAATAAAGAAAGGAAGTAATTCACTAACCATTTGGATTTTCAAAGAACAGTTCTGTCACTTCTAAATATGATTATTTCAATATCTAGGAAGGCTCCAGCTGGTCAATGCTTGCAGCAGTTCCCATGCAAAGCATCCCTTATTGTTGCTAGGTACCAATGCTGCCATGTTCTCCCAGAATCTTTATTGGGTTCTTACTTTTGCCTTAGTCTGTGTCTACTTGTCCATGCATCTACTCCTGCATCTTGCACAGAGTGATTTAAAACTTTCCAGCTAGCTTAAAACTTTGTCCTCCAGTCCAGAGTTTGTAATAGTTAATCTCTTGCCAGTCCAGAAAGAACACAAATTCTGAAATACACTTAGAGTGAAGAAATATTTTTTTTCCAGAAAGAGCCAAGATGGCAGAGAAAATACACTTGTAAATAAGGCCTCAAAACAAATTCTGGAGTGTCAAAAGCCACAATTTTCCAGCCCAAGTTTACTTAGAAGGTCATCAGGAAAGGTCATTGCACCAGGGTGAGAGTGAAGCAAAGTTCAGCACAGATTCCACCTCAGCAGTAAACCTTAACAGCATCTGAATCAGCAGCATCAGTGGTGACTGATAGACCTCTCAGTTCACACATGCTAAGGGTATCAAGCAATTGATCACAATGAGTTTAGAGGCTCCCTTTGCTGGCACCAGGGGCAGGTCTCTGTTTCCATACTTGGATCAGGGTCCCATTTCTGGGTATTAATTCTAGGCAGGGAGGATTACTAGTACATCAGAGCTTATAGATTCAGGGGAGCTGGGACTCTGTTGACAGTACAAAGAAAGAGAAGTGTTTGTGGTCACTCCTGGACCAAAGCACAGGACAGAAGAGTAGGAAACACAATTCTCTCTAGATCATACCATCTTGGAAACTTTAAGATCCCAAGAATGATCTTTGAAAAATAGTTACAGAAAAACCCTTACTCTTTAGATAGGGGCCCTTCCATTTTATAAGCAAAACTTCTGTTTAGTACAGAGATACAAGTTAAAAAATAAAGTAGGAAAAAATGAGCAAACAGCATGAAAAAAAGATCCTGAAGCAGTAATTTCTTATGGTGACAGAGAAGACCAAAACACAAACTCAGATGAAAACAACAAAATCAAAATTGTTACATTCAGAACCTTCAAAGAAAGATATAAATTGGTTTCAGGATATGGAAGAGCTCAAAAAAGGATCTTAAAAATTAAGTAAGTGAGGTAAAGGAAAAATGCAGAAGAGAAATGAGAGTGATGCAATAAAATGAAAAAAAAAGTCAGCATCTTGGTAAGGAAATACACACATAAAAATACAAAAAAAAAAAAAAATAAAATAAAATAAAGCCTTGAAAAACAGAATAGGTCAAATAGTAAAAGGAGTACAAAAATCCAATGCCTTGAAAAGCAGAATTGGCCAAATTGTGGGGGAGGGAAGGTATATACACATACATTTGTGTGTATGTGTAGGTATATATATGTTCACACCAAGAAGCTTAAAAGACCTATTACAACATAGCGGGAATAGGGCGGGGAATGAATGAGCATTGTCTAAACCTATCAGTTCTGGCTCTAAGAGGGAATAATTTAATCATTCAGTTGGATATATAGGAGAAAGAGGAAATGAAAAGGGAAGGACAGATTAGAAGCAAGGGCAGAAATACCAAGGAAAAAGGTAAGAGATAATAGAAGATAAGTTAAAGTAGGTTAAAAAATACTACTTAGAGAAGTGATGAAGAATCATAGGAGATAAGGTAGTGGGTGTGTAAAAAAGCATACCTATGTACTGGGTATAAAGAGAACACCAAATATACAAGGGAGAAAATAGGATGGAGTGAAATACAGAGTTGGTAATTATAACTTTAAATGGGAATGGGATGAATTCTCCCATAAAATGGAAGCAAATAGCAGGGTAGATTATAAAACAGAATGTTAAAATATGTTGTTTACAGGAAACACATTTGACACAGAGAGACACATAACAGAGTAAAGATAAAAGGCTGGAACAGAATTTATTATGCTGCAGCTGAAGTAAAAACAAAAACTAACAAACAAAAAAAAAACACAACAAAAACAGGGGTAGCAGTTCTTATCTCAAATAAAGTAAAAGTAAAAATAGATTTTATTAAAAAATAAGGAGGAAAAGTACATCTTGTTAAAGGATAACAAAAATAATGAAGTAGTAGTGATACTAAATGTGTATGCCAAGTGGTAGAGCAGGTAAATTCTTTAAGAAGATTTTAAGCCAGTTACAGGAAGAAAAAGACATCAGAATTATTCTGGTGGAGGACCTCCAACAACCCCTCTCAGAGTCCAACAAATATAACCACAAAATAATGAAGAATGAAACTAGGGAGGTTAAAAGGATCCTAGAAGGGCGGAGCCAAGATGGCGGAGAAGAAACACACTACTCAGTGAACGTCCTCACTCCCTCACAACCAATTAGATAAATTAAGTCTCAAAATTAGCTCAGGACTGATAGATACCACAAGGACTGGAAGCACGACTTACCAGCTGAAGAGAATCTGGAGTTTCAACAGGAAAGGTCAGTTCTCAGGGGAGGAATAAGAAAGACCAGCACAGACGGTGGGGTAGGGGCACACTGCGCCCATTGCGCTGGGAGGGGCTCTGGGATCAGAGAAGCCACTGAGGTAAAGGAATCTGGCAGAGGCTGTTAGCTCTTCTCTGCTAATTATTTAGCAGTTCAGAAGAGAAAGCCAAAATATTTTAAAACTCAGATTAGATTTCCCCCCCCCCCACCCTGGGGGTGGCTCAGGCACAGATCTCGGCACCAGGGGGTGT
Source organism: Sminthopsis crassicaudata (assembly GCF_048593235.1). Taxonomy (NCBI): domain Eukaryota; kingdom Metazoa; phylum Chordata; class Mammalia; order Dasyuromorphia; family Dasyuridae; genus Sminthopsis; species Sminthopsis crassicaudata. Next base: position 572,079,522 of record NC_133618.1, read on the forward strand.
GGCCTCAGCTACCTCCTGAGAATAGTTAAGAGACTGACAAGTGGGTGGATACGGCCCAAGGCAACACACACTGCCTAGCTTAGCTGGAGGGAGTGGAACTCAGCTCCAGGAAGTCCCAGAGAAGCGGAACCTTTGAACTAGGGACCGCGGTTTCTGGCAGACACTTCCAGTTTGAGCGCAGGGGCTTCTCACGTCACCTGCTGCAGACACCCACTCCCCACCCGGACACATAGGCTGAGCTTCTTGCTGTCTTCACTATTCTACGCCCTCAAAGCACAGCAGTGCTAATCACCTCTGAGGCGCTTCCAGGGAGGGGGTGGGGAACTCTCTCCCAGAGCTCTCTCTTAGCGCGGGCGCAGGGGCCGCTGCATCCATCCGGTCTGGGAGGAAGCTGGTAAAGAAGTAAATAAATAATTTCCTACCCCAGGGACAGACCCCAAAACATTTTTTAAGTATGAGCAAAAAAGCTAGAAAAACTATAGATTCCTTCTATACAGAGAAAGAGCGGGTACCCAACCCCGAGGAAGTTAACAGCAAAGATTCAGAAGATAAGAACCTAAAGGGGAACGATTCCTGCCCCCCATCACATAACTCTCTCCTAGAAGAAGCTCTTAAGAAATTGAGGGAGATCGAAGAAAAATGGGGCAAGGAAAGGGAAGTTATGATAGAGAATAACAACGTCCTGAAATTGGAGTTGGAAAAAATAAAGAATTCACAGGAGATGCAGGGAAACAAAATTAGTGAATTAGAAAAGGTTAAAAAAACACAGGAAAGTAGGATTTCTGAATTGGAAAAGATAAAAAAGTCTCAAGAAAATAGAATTTCTGAATTGGAAAAAGAAAATAATTCTCAAAAAAAAAAAATTAGGGAAATGGAAAAAAATTCAATAGAGCAAAACAATTCATTTAAAAACAAAATTGGGCATTTACAAAAAGAACTAAAAACTGTGAAAGAAGAAAATAACTCCTTAAAAGTCAGGATGGAACAAATAGAAATGAATGATTCACAGAGAACCCAAGAATCAGTCAAACAAAACAAAAAAAATGAGAAGCTGGAGAACAACGTCAAATACTTACTGGGAAAATCTATAGACCTGGAAAATAGATCTAGGAGAGATAATCTGCGGATTATTGGACTTCCAGAAAACTATGACCAAAAAAAGAGCCTAGATTCTATTTTACAGGAAATTATCAAAGAGAACTGTCCAGAGATAATAGAAACAGAAGGGAAAGTAGATGTGGAAAGAATTCATCGAACTCCTTCTGAAATAGACCCTAAAAAAAGAACACCACGGAATATTGTGGCTAAGCTGCAGAATTACCACACAAAGGAGAAAATCCTGAAAGCAGCTAGAAAAAAACAATTTAAATACCAAGGTGCCACAATAAGGGTCACCCAAGATCTGGCTGCCTCCACATTAAAAGATAGAAGGGCCTGGAACCTGATATTCCGTAAGGCAAAAGATCAAGGACTGCAACCAAGAATGAACTACCCAGCTAAGTTTAGCATCTTTTTCCACGGAAGAAGATGGTCATTCAATGAAACAGAGGAATTCTATATGTTTCTAAGAAAAAAACCAGACTTAAACAAAAAATTTGATCTACATCCACAAGACTGAAGAGAAACAGAAAAAGGTACACAGAACCCTTGAGAACTGTAACTCTGTTGTGGGTATATAAAAAATACTCAAGGATAATTTGATTTTACTGATATAAAAGAAAAAAAGGGGGGTGTAGTAAAGGGAAGGAGGTCGGTTCAGAAAAAGGGGAAGGAGTGATAAAAAGAGGGAAACTACATCCCAGGAAGAGACATAGAAAATACACCATATCTGAGGGAACTTAGTGAGGGGGAGAATCATTGTGTGAATCTTACTCTCATCAGAAGAGGCTCAAAGAGTAAATAATTAACATATTTGTTTTTCAGAGAATTTTCTCTCACCTCATTAAAAGGGGGGAGAGGAAAAGGGAAAAGGAAAAGGGGAATAAGTGAAGGGACTTGGAGGGAGGGGGGACGGATCCTAAAAAAAAAAAAAAAAAAAAAGAGGGAGGGTTGCGCGTCACAAGGGGGGTCTGTAAATTAAATATCGGGGAAGGGGATCAGGGGGGTCAAGGGAAAAAAGCATAATCTGGGGATAATACGATGGCAGGAAAAACAGAATTAGTAATTTTAACTGTAAATGTAAATGGGATGAACGATCCCATCAAACGGAGACGGATAGTAGATTGGATCAAAAAGCAGAACCCTACAATATGTTGCCTACAGGAAACACACTTAAAGCAGGGAGATACATACAGAGTAAAGGTAAAAGGTTGGAACAGAGCCTATTATGCTTCAGGTAAAGCCAAAAAAGCAGGGGTAGCTATCCTTATCTCAGATCAAGCAAAAGCAGAAGTAGATCTCGTTAAAAAAGATAAGGAAGGAAACTATATCCTGCTGAAAGGTAGCATAAATAATGAAGCCATATCAATACTAAACATATATGCACCAAGTGGTATAGCATCTAACTTTCTAAAGGAAAAGTTAAGAGAACTGCAAGAAGAAATAGACAGTAAAACTATAATAGTGGGAGATCTCAACCTTGCACTCTCAGATTTAGACAAATCAAACCACAAAACAAACAAGAAAGAAATTAAAAAAGTAAATAGAACATTAGAAAAACTAGGTATGATAGACCTTTGGAGAAAACTGAATGGCAATAGGAAGGAATATACTTTCTTCTCAGCAGTTCATGGATCCTATACAAAAATTGACCATATACTAGGACATAAAGATCTCAAAATTAAATGTAGGAAGGCAGAAATAATAAATGCCTTCTTCTCAGATCACAATGCAATAAAAGCTACATTCAGTAAAAAGTTAGGGGTAAATAGACCAAAAAGTAATTGGAAACTGAATAATCTCATCTTAAAGAATGACTGGGTGAAAGAGCAAATTATAGAAACAATTAACAATTTCACCCAAGATAATGATAATGATGAGACATCATATCAAAATCTTTGGGATGCAGCTAAAGCGGTAATAAGGGGAAATTTTATATCTTTAGAGGCTTATTTGAAGAAAATTGAGAAAGAGAAGATTAACGAATTGGGCTTACAACTTAAAAGGCTAGAAAAAGACCAAATTATAAACCCCCAACCAAAAATTAAACTCGAAATACAAAAATTAAAAGGAGAAATCAATAAAATTGAAAGTAAAAAAACTATTGAATTAATAAATAAAACCAAGAGTTGGTTTTATGAAAAAGCCAATAAAATAGATAAACCTTTGGTAAATTTGATCAAAAAAAAGAAAGAGGAAAATCAAATTGATAGTCTTACAAATGAAAAGGGGGATCTTTCCACCAATGAAGAGGAAATTAGAGAAATAATAACGAGTTACTTTGCCCAACTTTATGCCAATAAATTTGATAACTTAAGTGAAATGGATGACTTTCTCCAAAAATATAGGCTCCCTAGATTAACAGAGGAGGAGATAAATTGCTTAAATAGTCCCATTTCAGAAAAAGAAATAGAACAAGCTATTAATCAACTCCCCAGGAAAAAATCCCCAGGGCCAGATGGATTCACATGTGAATTCTACCAAACATTTAAAGAACAATTAGCCCCAATGTTATATAAATTATTTGAAAAAATAGGGGATGAAGGAGTCCTACCAAATTCCTTTTATGACACAGACATGGTACTGATACCTAAACCTGGTAGATCGAAAACTGAGAAAGAAAATTATAGACCAATCTCCTTAATGAATATTGATGCTAAAATCTTAAATAAGATATTAGCAAAAAGACTTCAGAAAATCATCTCCAAGATAATACACTATGATCAAGTAAGATTTATTCCAGGAATGCAGGGCTGGTTTAATATTAGGAAAACTATTAATATAATTGACCATATTAATAATCAAATTAATAAGAACCATATGATCATCTCAATAGATGCAGAAAAAGCATTTGACAAAATCCAACATCCATTCCTACTAAAAACTCTTGAGAGTATAGGAATAAATGGATTATTCCTTAGAATAATCAGGAGTATATATTTAAGACCGTCAGTAAGCATAATATGCAATAGAAATAAACTGCAACCTTTCCCAGTAAGATCAGGAGTGAAACAAGGTTGCCCACTATCACCATTACTATTCAATATAGTACTAGAAACGCTAGCCTCGGCAATAAGAGCCGAGAAAGAGATTCAAGGAATTAGAGTAGGAAATGAGGAAATTAAACTATCACTTTTTGCAGATGACATGATGGTATACTTAGAGAACCCCAAAGACTCTGCTAAAAAGCTACTAGAAATAATTCAAAATTTCAGCAAAGTGGCAGGATACAAAATAAATCCACATAAATCCTCGGCATTTTTATATATCACTAACAAAATGCAACAGCAAGAGATACAAAGAGAAATTCCATTCCAAACAAATGTTGAGAGTATAAAATATTTGGGAATCCATCTACCAAAGAAAAGTCAGGAATTATATGAGAAAAATTACAAAACACTTGCCACAAAAATAAAATCAGATTTAAATAATTGGAAAGACATTCAGTGCTCTTGGATAGGCCGAGCGAATATAATAAAGATGACAATACTCCCCAAACTAATCTATTTATTTAGTGCTATACCAATCAGACTCCCAAGAAACTATTTTAATGACCTAGAAAAAATAACAACAAAATTCATATGGAAGAATAAAAGGTCAAGAATTGCAAGGGAACTAATGAAAAAAAACTCAGAGGAAGGTGGTCTAAGTGTACCTGATCTAAAGCTATATTATATAGCAGCAGTCACCAAAACCATTTGGTATTGGCTAAGAAATAGACCGGTAGATCAGTGGAACAGATTAGATACAAAGGACAAAAAAGGGTACATCTATAGCAATCTAATCTTTGACAAACCCAAAGATTCCAACATTAGGGATAAAAATTCATTATTCGGAAAAAACTGTTGGGAAAACTGGAAATTAGTATGGCAGAAATTAGATATGGATCCACACTTAACACCATATACCAAGATAAGATCAAAATGGGTCCATGATTTAGGCATAAAGAGGGAGATAATAAATAGATTAGAGGAACAGAGGATAATCTACCTCTCAGACTTGTGGAGGAGGAAGGAATTTATGACCAGAGGAGAACTAGAGATCATTATTGATCACAAAATAGAAGATTTTGATTACATCAAACTAAAAAGTTTCTGTACAAATAATACTAATGCAAACAAGATTAGAAGGGAAGTAACAAATTGGGAAAATATTTTTAAAAACAAAGGTTCTGACAAAGGTCTCATTTCCAAAATATATAGAGAACTGACCATAATTTATAAGAAACCGAACCATTCTCCAATTGATAAATGGTCAAAGGATATGAACAGACAATTCTCAGAGGAAGAAATTGAAACTATATCCACTCACATGAAAGAGTGTTCCAAATCACTACTGATCAGAGAAATGCAAATTAAGACCACTCTGAGATACCACTACACACCTGTCAGATTGGCTAAGATGACAGGAACAAATAATGACAAATGTTGGAGGGGATGTGGGGAAATTGGGACACTAATACATTGCTGGTGGAGTTGTGAAAGAATCCAGCCATTCTGGAGAGCAATCTGGAATTATGCCCAAAAAGTTATCAAACTGTGCATACCCTTTGACCCAGCAGCGCTACTACTGGGATTATATCCCAAAGAAATACTAAAGAGCGGAAAGAGACATATATGTGCCAAAATGTTTGTGGCAGCTCTTTTTGTTGTAGCTAGAAACTGGAAGATGAATGGATGTCCATCAGTTGGAGAATGGTTGGGTAAATTATGGTATATGAAGGTTATGGAATATTATTGCTCTGTAAGAAATGACCAGCAGGAGGAATACAGAGAGGGTTGGAGAGACTTAAATCAACTGATGCTGAGTGAAATGAGCAGAACCAGAAGATCACTGTACACTTCAACAACAATACTGTATGGGGATGTATTCTGATGGAAGTGGAAATCTTCAACATAAAGAAGATCCAACTCACTTCCAGTTGATCAATGATGGACAGAGGTAGCTGCACCCAGAGAAGAAACACTGGGAGGGGAATGTAAATTGTTAGCACTAATATCTGTCTGCCCAGGTTGCATGTACCTTCGGATTCTAATGTTTATTGTGCAACAAGAAAATGATATTCACACACATGTATTGTACTTAGACTATATTGTAACACATGTAAAATGTATGGTATTGCCTGTCGTCGGGGGGAGGGAATAAGGGAAGGGGGGTAATTTGGAAAAATGAATACAAGGGATAATATTATAAATATATATATATATATATAATAAAAAAAATTTAAAAAAAAAAAAAAAAAAAAAAGGATCCTAGAAAACATAGATATGATAAACAGCAAAATTATTCTGGTGGAGAACCTCCAACTTTCCCTCTCAGAGTCAGACAAATCTAACCACAAAATAATGAAGAATGAAACTAGGGAGGTTAATAGGATCCTAGAAAACATAGATATGATAAACCTCTGTAGAATTTTGAATAGTGATAAAAATAATAATCTAATTATAAAGAATGAGTGGGTGAAACAACAAATCATAGACACAATTGCTAATTTCATCCAAGAAAATGAAAAGAATAAGACAAAATACCAAAATTTATGGGATGCAGCCAAAGCATGTTTTAAGGAAAATTTTATATCTCTAAGTAGCTACATAAAAAGAGAAAGAAGAGATCAATAAATTAGGCCTGCAACTAAAAAAAAAAAAAAAAAAACAAATTAAAAACCCTAATTAATTTTCAAATTAGACATTTTGAAACTCAGAAGAGAGATTTATAAAATAGAGACTAAGAAAACTATTGAAATAATAAAGAAAATTTACAGTTTGTTTATGAAAAAACTAACAAAATAGATAAAAATTTGGTTACTTTGATGAGAAAAAGGAAAGGAAAAAAAACCTAATCACCACCATCAAAAATGAAAGAGCACTAATTAGGAGATCATTTGCTCAACTCCAGGGCAGCAAGTATGACAATCTAACTGAAATGAACAAATATTTACAAAAATATAAATTTCTCAGATTAACAAAAGAGAAAATAAATTACTTAAATTTCTAAATTTACATTTCTATGTTAAATGGGACTACATTTTAGAAAAAGAAATTGAACAAGTCATTAATGAAAAAATTTCCAGGGCTAGATGAATTCACAAGCGAATTCTACCAAATATTTTAAAGAAGAAGTAATTCCAATACTATGTAAACTATTTAGAAAAAATAGATAAAAATGAGTACTGCCAAATTCTTTCTATGACATAAATATTGCAATCACATGTAAACTGGAAAGGGCCAAAACATAGAAAGAAAAGTAGAGACCAATTTCCCTAATGAATATTGAAAATAAATAAATAAATATTTTATAATTAATAAATAAAATAATTTAATAAATAAAAACAAAATAAATTAATAAATAAAATTTAAAAATAATTAGTAAATAAAATATTTGCAAATATCCTGCAAAGCAGGATAATACATGATGACCAAGTAGGATTTATGCCAAGAATAGAGGGCTGGTTCAATGTCAGGAAAACTATTACCATAATTGACCATATTAATAACAAATCCAATGAAATTATATTATAATATCAGTAGATGTAGAAAAAGCTTTTGAAAATACAGTGCCCATTTCTATTAAAAACACTAGAGAGCATTGGGATAAAGGGAGTTTTCCTTAAAATAAGAAGCAGTACCTCTCTAAAACCTATAGCAAGCATTATTTGTAATGGAGAGAAGCTGGTCTCATTTCCAGTAAAATCAGGGATGAAACAAGGATGCCCATTATCACTATTGTTATTCAACATTGTACAAGAAATGTTGGCTTTAGCATTAAGAAAAAAAAAAGAAATTAAAGAAATTGGTATAGTCAATTAAATAAAATTATCACTCTTTGCAGATTTTATGATGATATACTTAGAGAATCCTACAAAATCATCCAAAAATCTACTGGAAACAATTCACAACTTTACCAAAGTTACAGGATATAAAATAAACCCACAAAAAATCATTCAGCAATTCTATATATTACACATAAAGCCAATCATCAAGAGTTAGAGAAATTACATTTAAAATACCTGTAGATAAAATAAACTACTTGGGGACCTGCTTGCCAAGATAAACCCAAGAATTATATGAACACAATTACAAAATATTTTTCACAAAAATAAAATCAGATCTAAATAATTGGAAAAATATCAACTAATCATGACTAGGCCAAGCTAATATAATAAAAATAAGAATTCTGTCTAAGCTGGTCTATTGTTCAGTGCCATAGAAATTAAAGTGCCAAAACATTATTTTATGAAACTAAAAAAATAACAAAATCCATCTGGAAGAACAAAAATTCCAAAATATCAAGATAATTTATGAAAAAAAAAATGAACTGAACCAGCTACACCCAGCAAAAGACTTCTGGGAGATGACTATGAACCACTACATAGAATTCCCAATCCTTCTAATTTTGTCCACCTGCATTTTGGATTTCCTTCACAGGCTAATTGTACACTATTTCAAAGTCCGATTCTTTCTGTACCGCAAAACAACTGTTTGGACATATATACATATATTGTATTTAATTTATACTCTAACATATTGAACATGTATTGGTCAATCTGCCATGTAGGGGAAGGGGGAAGGAGGGGAAAAATTGGAACAAGTAGTTTGGCAATTGTCAATGTTTGAATTACCCATGCATATATCTGGTAAATAAAAACTATTAAAACAACAACAACAACAACAGCAACAAAGGGTGGTATTTAGCTGTACCAAATCTAAAATTATATTATAAAGCAGCAGCAATCAAAAGCTTTTGGTACTGGCTAAGAAATAGAGGGGCATATCAGTGGAATAGATTAGATGCACATGACAATAATAAAAGTCTATAACAATCTAATATTTCATAAATCTCCAAACTCTAAATTGTAGAATAAGAACTCAGTATTTGACAAAAATTGCTGGGAAAACTGGAAAATAATATGTCAGAAACTCAGTATAGACCTACATGTCATGCCTCATACCAAAATAAGGTGAAAATAGATACCTGATTTGGGCATAAAGATGATACCATAAATAAACTAGAAGAATAAAAGATAATTTACCTACCAGATCTTTAGAGAAGAGAAAAATTTAATGACCAAAGAAGAACTAGAGAACATTATGAAAGGCAAATTTGACAACTTTGATCACATTAAATTTAAAAGTTTTCTGCACAAATAAAACCAACAAAAACAAAATTAAAAGGGAAGTACTAAGCTGGGGGAAAATATTTACAGACATTATTTGTGATTAAAGTCTCATTTCTGAAATGTATAAAGAACTATGTCAAATTTGTAAGAATCCAAGTCATTCCCCAATTGATAAATGATCAAAGGATATGAAAAGACAATTTTAAGATGATGAAATTGAAGCCATTTATAGTTGTATAGAAACATGTTCTAAATCACCATTCATTAGAGAAAAAACAAAACACCTCTGGGTTACCACCTCACACCTCTCAGATTGGCTAAGATAACATAAAAAGAAAATGATAAATTTTGAAGGGATATAGTAAAACTGGTAGAATTGTTGGTAGAATTGTGAAATGATCCAACCATTCTGGAAAACAATCTGGAACTATTGTCAAAGAACTATAAAAATGTGCATACTGTTTGACCTATCAATGCCATTACTGGATCTTTATCCCAGGGAAATCTTAAAGGAAGAAAAAGACCTACATATGCAAAAATGTTTGTAGAAGCTCTTTCATTAGTAGCAAAGAATTGGAAAAGGAGTGGATGCCCATCAGTGGGGGAATGGCTAAGCAAGCTGTGGTACATAAAGGCAATAGAATATAATTATTCCATGAAAATGATGAACAAGCTAATTGTAGAAAGGGCTGGAATGTTTATATCAACTGATGCTGAGTGAAACAAGCAGAACCAGGAATACATTGTACACAATAAAACAATAATGTGTGGTGATCAACTATGAAAATTTTGGTTCTTCTCAGTGGTTCAGTGATCCAAAGGAATCCCAATAGACTTTGGGCAGAAAATACAATTTACGAAAAGAAGAAGATCTAAGGAGACTGAATATAAATAAACACATGTTATGTTCAATTTTCTCTCTGTCATGGTTATCTACTTGTGAAGTAGAGAACATAGTTTTAGTGATGTTTTAAAGATGAAGACCTAATAGCTTTGAAGAGTAAGAAAAGACTTTGTGTTGAAGTTAACATTTGAGTTATTTTTCTTTTTAAAAGTTTTAATAATAGCTTTTTATTTTCAAAACACATGCAAAGATACTTTTCAACATTCATTCTTGCAAAAAATTGTGCTCCAAATTTTTCTCCCACCTTTCCCTCCATTCCCTCCCCTAGACAGTAAGTAATCCAATATAAATTAAAAATGTTTGATTCTTCTAAACATATTTCCACATTTATCATGCTGCACAAGAAAAAAAAATTAGATCAAAAAGAAAAAGAAATCAAGCAAACAACAAAAAAGGTAAAAATAGTATTTGTGATACACATTCAGTCCTCATCATCCTCTTTCAAAAGGCAGATGTCTCTCTCCATCCTAAGTCTATTGAAATTAGCCTGAATCACCTCCTTGTTGAAAAGAGCCAAATCCATCACAGTTGGTCATCACATAATATTTTTAATGCTGTGTACAAGCTTCTCATAGTTCTATTCACTTCACTTAGCATCAGTTCATGTAAGTCTCTGTAGGTTTTTTTTTTTCTGAAATCATACTGCTGATCATTTCTTGATAGAATAATAATATTACATTACTTTTATGAACCATAGTTGTTCAGCCATTCCCCAAATGATGGGCATCCACTCCTTTTCCAATTCTTTGCTATTACAAAATGGGCTTCTAGGAACATTTTTGCACATGTGTCTCCCTTCCCTTTTTTTATGATATCTTTGGGATATAGACCTAGCAGAGACACTGCTAGATCAAAGGGTATGCAAAGTTTAATAGCCCTTTGGGCATAGTTCCAAATTTGAACTATTTTTTCTTACCAATTAGAAATTCTATAAAGTTGAATTGGGGAATAAGTATATTCAACATAGATAGGAAAAGGAAGACCTGGTGAGCAACATCAAGAAGACAATTAGTCCAAACAGCATTAATGACTAGATGAAATGTATTAAGCCTTAGTCTGGACTAATTCCTCAGAGACAAATGAAAGGATTTAAGAGCCATTGTAATGCAGAGTGGTATGGAACAGTAGAAAGAGCTGTGGTCTTGGAAACTGGTGGCCTATCTAGTCCTAGCACTCCCACTGATTTATGTGTGTGACCTTAGATAATATACAACTGCTCCAGGGAACCTTCACTCATAAAATAAGAGGGTTGGAACAGATGATGATTGAGCTCACTTGTGGCTTAATCATTTTATGATTCTATGCAGTTTTTCAGGGATCAATAGCACACTGACTATTATTGCAAATAGCCAATTATAAAAATCTAGTCCTGTGTTCACCTCCATAGTGGTTGTAAATGTTTTTTGACCAGATTTAGGACTGAGCCAGGAAATAGTGGAAAGCAACAAGGCCTTTTGTTCCCTGCAAACAGCTAATATACAATGACATGTGGAGTATTTAACTTTTAATGGAATGTTTTGCAAGAGCTCAAAGTTCCATTAATTACTGCTGATGTGTTTCTTTTGTACTTTGATTCCCAGGAGAGCTTTTGCCCTCAATATATGTTATCTCCTTTTAGAGAGAATAGCTCAAAGACCTGCTGTTGAGGAGAATAGACTTCCCACTTACAATACACTGCATCTTGCTTGGAATAGAAAAGTCCCTGTTCTCTACTTTTGTGTAGTCTAATATTGTTCAATTTAAGTGTGTTGGGGGAAAAGGGGAGGAGATGTGAAGAAAGCTGGAAAAGTATGAGAGAAAGAAACTGTGCTTTCCCAGGATGCAGCAAATCAGACTAGTTTATAAAAATAATCAAGAACTTTAAAATCCAAGGCTGCAATCTGTTCCTTTGTATCAGGGCCTCTTAAATTTTTTTTTCCCATTTTTGACTCCTTTTCATCCAAGAAACTTTTAGATTCAACAAAGATTTAAATAAGACAAATCAAACATTTACTGATAAGAAAATCATAAATTTGCAATCTTCACATTCAGTTATGAGACCCCATATGCGGTGTTGACCCACAATTTAAAAAGCTGGGTTTTATTCCTTTCTGATGTTTCTTTGTGAAAGTATTTTATGGACCAGATCTATGATTTCATTCCTAGGAAACTTCCTGCCACCAAATCTGATTGTCAACTCATCTCTAATTTAATTTTTCCCAGAGTTGCCTATAGCACTGAAAGGTTAAGAGAATTATTCTTGGGCAAGCAGCTAGTAAGTGTCAGATGTAGCTCTTTCCAGCTGGCCATGTTAGGTGTGTGAGATTGTGGATTATATTCTTAGTTTTACTACAAGGAATAAATTTTTCAAATTATATTTAAATTGACTATTTAGTCAAAAGAAGTATATTATATATACTCTGTAGATTTTCAGTTTGTGTTGTTTTATGATACAGCCTATGACTTAAATTTAGATGGGTTTATACACCCTGACACTTGTAGATAAAATTTCTCTGAAAACAAATTACTTCTTATTTACCAAAGAAAGAAAGAAAAAAAAAACTAATGAGAACAGCTAAGGAATCATCAGATGTGACATCCTTCTCCTTCCTCTGTCTCTTTATTATTGTGCACTATACATATACTTTAAATTTACAAAAGACTTTATATGCATTGCCATATTTACTTCTCACGACAACCTTGTAAGATAAATATTATTATGACCTCCATATTCTAAGTAAGAAAGTTGAGGGCTACCAAGATTAACAATGTTAAGTAATGGGTCACATAACTTGTAAGCAACTGAGGGCTTCAGATAGATCACAAGGTTTGTAGTATGAGAGCTTTGGCCTTAGAAGTAGCAAGAACTTAGTTCAAGTCTTGCTCTATATGATCATAGGCAAGTCACAATCTTTCCAGTGTCAATTTGTTTTTCTAGAAAGACAGGGTGTAAAGTCTGGGCTAGCTTCCTAGAGGCTTCAGGAACACCTGGAGTCAGGATAAGTAAAAGTCCTTGGTCTTCAGGGGGAGAAGTGAAGGAGAGAGACAAACTGCCACAAGCTCGCCACCAACCTCCCTTCTCCTGGTCCTGCTGAAAAGTGAAATCCTCTAGCCTCTCTCACTCCATCCCTTAATCCTTACCTACAATTATCTGTATACACCAAACATCGAGCCAGCATGGAACAGTGAGAAGGTCCATTTTTCCAAACATATACTAAATCATTGTCCAATAGGTAATTAGCCTTAAGTGCTCCTTTGTCTGATTCAAGCACTCCTTTTAAGAGTTTCAGTCCTTTACAAGAGGGATTGGTTTTAATATCTTAAATGCCCTTTCTAACTCTAAATGCCCATAGGTAAGCAACATAGTGGACAGATTGCCTATTTTGGAATCAACAAGACCCAATTTCCTGAGTGTGAATCTGACTTGAAGCACTTCCTACCTTTGGAAATCTGGAGAAATCATTTAATATTCTTTGCCTCCATTTCCCCATCTCCCAAATGAGGGTGAGAAGGACATATCAAATCACTTTAGTATCTTTAGCCAAAATGGGTTCATGAATTGTAAGACAATAATGAAAATGATTGAACTACAACAACAAAATTCTAAATGAGTCTATGATACCATGATTTAGAACTGGAAGTGTTCTGAAAAATTGTTGAATTTAAACTCATTATTTTACAGAGGAGAAACTGAAGCCTGGATAAGAGGAGTAAATTGCCCAAAGTCACATGGGAAGTAAGTACTATATTTATTATTCTTTTCTATTCTAAGATCCTATTGGTTTATTCTCAATAGAAAGCCAATTTTCATCTTATCCTTGAAATGACATATCTAGCTATAACCCTTTTCATTACCACTTTGATAGATTGTTTGCCTATGGAGTTTTTCCAATGCATCTAAATTTCATGGATGTTATCAGTTATATTGTATAGCTTAATATCCCTTGTATAGGACTTGTGACACCTTAAAAATTTATATGGAAATAGAGTGCTAATAAATTATACTTCACAGAAACTTGTTCATGATCAAGCCATCATACTGAACATAAGTACTTCAAAGTTTTTGAAATAGGTTCTGTGAGAGTATGAAACCAACGTGGGGAAGAAAAACAAGAAGAAACTTGAATTCAGGACCATAAATCCAAGATATTTACATCATTTTACATCATTTGTGTGCAGCAAATCACTTCTCCAGTGTGATTTGGAGTTTCTTTATCTCTAAAGTGAAGAAATGAAGGAAGCTATCTTTAATTTGCTTTCTAGTTCATAGTTTAAATAATGTCTAAATTCTTTCTAATTGAAGTAATTCCATAATTCCTTTAGCAACAACATCAGTTCTCTTATTTGAAAAAGGAGAAAAAACATTGCTAAGTGGAAGGATTATGGAAGTGGAATGCTTTTCTTAAGGTCTCACTGGCAGAAAGTAGTAGAACAGATATGACTACTCATCTTCTGACTTCCAATCTATTTCTAAACCACATTGCCTCCCTTGAGGTTCATATGAAAATAAGAAAAGGATGCAAATGAACATGGTAGTGTATTATTTTACTGATAATCTGTTAACCATTTTGCTCAGAACACATGGCTCAGCCTATCACAATAAGTTCATTCAAAGAACCAAATTTGAAATGATTCTTTTGTTACTAGATATAAATATCAAACCATTTCTTTTGCCTAGAGGTGCTTCCAATGCATCACATTTAGAGCATTTTGGGTGATGTTTCCATTCTTCAGTGTGTGATGCATAGATGGAACAAATTCATCTGGCAACAGCATAGGAATAGAAATGAATCAGAATACAAAAAGAACTGCTAGGATTTATGGACAAAAAAGTCTATTCCTGTTCTATTTATCCTTTCATCCAATAATCACTTATTGATTAGCTATTATTTGCATCACACTATGTGTGTCCATGGAAGAAATTGGATGGAGGGAATGCAAAAATAGAAGACAGTCTCGAAGTCTTACTAAGGCACTTCACAATCAGAACATTAAATGAGCCATCAAGATTAAGAAAAAGGAAACATTTTTATAAGACCTTACAACTGGAAACTTGTAACACCAGAGAGCGAAGGACAGGTGTAGGGAAAGGTAATCCAGGCATACAGAATACTAAGTCAAATCATGAAGAAGGGAAAATGTAAGAAAGACTTTTGAATTGGCTATTGGTGGTACAGTATGACTGATTGTTTAAAAAATATAAAGAAAAGCAACATCAAATAAGACCTTAATGGTAGATTAGAACCATCTTCTAGAATGCCTTTAACTTCATGATGATGATTTCAGATGGAGGTCAAAATGTATAGGATTAGAGAGGATTGGAAAGATCAGTGTGTGTATGCATGCTTGTGTGTGTGTGTGCATGCACATATATACATGAACAATCTATTGTTAATTCTTTCCTAGTCCATGAAAAAACTTGCAAATCAGTAAATAAAATCTAATTTGAAAAAAAAAAAAGCTTTTTTGTTACTTCTGTGAGAAATATAGCTGAATTTAATTGTTTCTTTCATAGACCAAGAATTTTAATGCTGTTAATAGATCTGGAAAAATTTAAAACACTTTTCCTATGCCCCAAGAAAATCTACTGCAAGTTTCCTACCTTGTGTTTGGTTACAGATCTTTTAGATATCAGTCTGTTGCCATTTCTGCTATCCCACATTAATATATTCGATTTAAAGGGGGGAAATGATATATCAAATTGGTTCAGATATGCAGTCAGATATGGAAAATGTTTAAGTTGGCAGGGTCCAAAACTGGAGAGAACAAAATATCAAAGATAACAAGGCTAATGAGTACAAAACATGGTTTCTCATCCTAAGGCATTGTTGTTTGCATATGCCTAGTTCCAAGTAATAAATGTATCCTAGAGATCAGAATTTCTGTATATAATTTCTTCCTCTGTCAAAGGAAAATATAACTGTTCAGATTACAAAATAGTAACCTTTTTAAAAAGAAACTTTTTCATTCTTTGCAAGATTCATGTTAGAAGTTTTGAAGGGAGACTCCTAAGTATTTTACTTATTTCTTAGTGATTTTAAATGGAATTTCTCTTTTTGTGTTCTCCTGCTAGGTAGGTGGTAAACTACAGAAATTTCATGGTTTATGTGAGTCATTTTTCTATCCTGAAACTTTGCTGAAATTATTATTTCAATTAAATTTTGACTATCAAGTTTCTCAAAAGACACCATTAAATCAAGTTTTAAAAAAAGAGAGAGATAACTTTGCTTCTGCTTTATTTATATTTATTCCCTCAAAATCTTGTTTAATAGTTTTTCTAATATATGGGTATATATGTACACACACATACACACACACACACACACACACACACACACACACACACACACACACACACAAATGCCATGTTAGGAAAATGTATTTATTCCTACACTTCCTAGTATATGTGGGGTTTTTTAAAGCAAAAATGATTCTATTTTTCAAAAAGTTATTTTTCTTTATCTATTGTTATAAAACACTTGATTTTTTAATTTTCTTTTTAATAATACAGTTACCCTTGCATAAAGTTTTCATAATAGTGAAATAAATCCTCTAAATTATTAATATAAATCCATTTAAACTGTAGAAAAGAATCTTCTTGATATTGTTATAGTTTTCCTGCTAATAATTTATTTAAAATGCTTTGTAAATGTTTATTAAAATATAACTTTATAGTTTTCTTTCTCTGTTTTGACTCCCTAGTTTAGATATAAACTCTATATTTGCATCATGGAAGTATAGATGTAGATACATTTTGTCAAATACTTTATATAATATTAGAATTTGTTTTTCTTTGAATGTTGGACAGAATTCTGCTTTAATTCATCTGAATTTTCTCCTTTTGGAAATTCACTTATGGAATATTTATAATTTTCTGAAATTATTTTTAAATGTTTCTTTCTCTATTAAGATAATTATTTTGTGCATATATATGTGTGTATATACACACACACACATATATATTATATATATATATACCACACATATATATTTTTTCATTTAAGTAGTTGGGAAATAATTTCAATAATATCTTTTTTTTTCTTCCTGAAAATTCTCTTTATTTAATATACCAGTTATTTAATAACCTCTTTCCTCTAAAAATAATTTAGCCAAAATGTTGTCTATTTTTGTTCTTTCTCAAATTATTTATTAATTCAGTGTGGTATTTGCCTTTAATTTTGATAATTGTTTTGTTTTTGTTTTCAAGATATTTTATTTTGATGCCAATTAATTTTTAAATATTTACTTTTCATTTTTTTAATTACATGCCCAATTAGTTCACCTGTTCTTTTGAATTTGTAGTTGATTAAAGGACATAGAGATATAATTTTTTAATAACTACTTTGGCTTTGTTACCAACATTTTGATAAGCTATACCACAGTAATTATTTTTAATGAAATCATATATCATTTCCATGATCCTTCCCCTTGGCAAACTTGAATAGCTTATTTAGTTAAAATATAACAGAACAGCTAGGTGAAGCAATGCACAGATTCCATAGAATGGGATTTGCAAGACTCATCAGATCTGAATTCAATTATTTGCTGTGTGATCTCAGGCAAGTCATTTAATCCTCTTTGCTTTAGTATTTTTATCTGTAAAATGAACAGGGGAAGGAAATGAGAATAACTTCACTTACAAATATTCTCTTAACTTATTTTTTTCTTGTCTTATCATTATTGTTGACCTTACTAAACCAATGGCAAATGGCAAATGGCAAAAAAAAAAAGGGAATTTTTCCTTTATCCCTTAATTCTTAGTAAAGGTCCAGGTTTCACTATTATAAATAATACTCTCTCTTCAATTTAAATAGATATTCTTGATGATACTGAGGAAACTTTTATTAAAGTTACTTTTAGTTCCATAATTTATAATCATTATTTTGTTTTTTAAACACACAAAACCATTGTCCTTTATCAATGGCTATTTCTGTAAATATTAGAATAATATGAATTTAATTATATCATTATCAATGTGATTTATGACATTCAATTACAACTGAATTGCCCTCATATATTTGTCAAAAGCCCAACTTAGTCATGATGATTTAAAAAAATATTACTGCAGTGTCATTGTAAATATTTCTTTAACATTGTTGGTTTGATATTCATTGGGAAATATTAGCCTTAATTTTCTTTTTCTGGTTTATCTCTTCTTAGTTTGAATGTCAACAATATATCTCTATTTTAATAAATTTTATGAACATTTTATGTGGAATGGGAATTATTTGTTCTTTAGAAGTTTTGAAGAATGAGATTTGGAATTCATATGGACCAGGAGTATATTGTTTATAATTTTCATTGGAGCGTGTATTTTTTTGTTTGTTTGTTTGCTTTTTTTTACTTTTCTTAAATTCCTTTTCTGAGATTTGATTCTTCAAATTCTTAATTTTTTTGTTTTAATCATCTATAAAAAGTTTTCTGTAAATGCTATAATTTCATTTTACTTAAATTTTAATTTTGTGGATATTTGATTAAGTATAATAATTCTGATAATTTTATTTACTCTCCATTCATTGTGGATTTTCTCTTTTTAGGTTTCATTTTGTTCATTACATATTTTCTCCTTTTAAATAAATATTTCCAACAATACTATATTATGATCAATTCTGATGGAAGTTGCCATCTTCAACAATAAGATGAACCAAATCAGTTCCAATAGAGCAGTAATGAATTGAACCAGCTACACCCAGCGAAAGAACTCTGGGAGATGACTATGAAGCACTTACACAGAATTCCCAATCCCTCTATTTTTGTGCATCTGCATTTTCTATTTCCTTCACAGGCTAATTGTACACTATTTCAAAGTCCAATTCTTTTTGTACAGCAAAATAACTGTTTGGACATGTATACATATATTCTATTTAATTTATACTCCCCTCTATTGATTATTTGTACTTTGTTGACATTCATTTCTTTTCAGTCCTGCCCAATTCTTAATAATCCCATTTAGGATTTTCTTGGAAAAGATATTGGAAGGATTTATCATTTCCTTCTCTGAACTTATTTTACAAATGAGGAAACTGAGGCAAATAGGATTAAGTGATTTGCCCAATCTCACACAACTAGTAAATGTCTAAAGCCAGATTTGAACTCAAAAGATGTGTCCTCCCAACTCCAGGCCTAGTATTCTCTCCACTGAGCCAGATCTTGTGTGTGTGTGTGTGTGTGTGTGTGTGTGTGTGTGTGTGTGTGTGTGTGTGTGTATATATATATATATATATATATATATATATATATATATGTGTGTATATATATGTATATATATATATATATATATGTATATATAGTTATCATATATTATATTTCCACTAGATTATCAGCCTC
This sequence comes from Sminthopsis crassicaudata, assembly GCF_048593235.1. NCBI lineage: Eukaryota > Metazoa > Chordata > Mammalia > Dasyuromorphia > Dasyuridae > Sminthopsis > Sminthopsis crassicaudata. Next base: position 572,098,946 of record NC_133618.1, read on the forward strand.
TTGAGAAGGAAGGGAAGATTTTGTTCAAACATTTTTTTAAAATCTCTAGCACTCAAAAGAACATAATAGGTATTTAATAAAACCTTATTATCTGATTAATAGGCCTCCCTATAGTCTTTTTTGGAGATTTTGTTTAGTGTTTTCTAAATTGTATACAAAACTTCTCTCTTCAGTTTCTCTTTTGTTAAAATTAATGCTCATGCATAAAAATAAATTTCTACTTTAACTACATCCAAAAATTTGGATACATTTTCAAACTGTTCTTATTTTTCCTAATATGATTATGTATTATGTGATGTCTTCTTTGACTCACTTATTGTTTACTATAAATTATTTATTTTCCAATTAACTTTATTACTTTTATGATTCATTTAATTCCCTTGTTGATTAATTTCCTATATTATAGGAATAGAGAAGACTGGGGTTCATCTTCTGAAGAGGACATTTTAATTAAAACAAAGCTTCTACCCCCAAAATTAACATGAAATGGATCCTTGCCCAGAGAAAATTTATAGAAGGACTCAAAAAAAATCCAAAAATTAGATGAGAGACACTGAGGAAAAACCAAAGAAAAAAATTTAAAAATCCAAGAAAAACAAAATGATGAAAAATAGTTAATCTATTAGAAAAGGAGAGAAAGAATCTCAAAGATGAAAATAACTCTTTGAAAATTAGAATCAGGCAAAAGTAAACAAGTGAAGGTATAAGAGAACAAGAAATAACAAAATAGATTATAAAGACTGAGAAAATAGAACAGAATATGAAACATTTTTTTTATTATTATAGCTTTTTATTTACAAGATATATGCATGGGTAAATTTACAACACTGACAATTGTCAAGCCTTTTGTCCAATTTTTTCCCTCCTTCCCTCCAACTCCCCTCCTCCAGATAGCAGGTTGACCAATACATGTTACATATGTTAAAGTATAAATTAAATACAATATATTTATACATGTCCAAACAGTTATTTTGCTGTACAAAAAGAATCAGACTTTGAAATAGTGTACAATTTGACTGTGAAGGAAATCAAAAATGCAGGTGGACAAAAATAGGAGAATTGGGAATTTGATGTAGTGGTTCATAGTCATTTCCCAGAGTTCTTTCGCTGGGCAAAAATGGTTCAGTTTATTACTGCTCTATTAGAACTGATTTGATTCATATTGTTGTTGAAGATGGCCATCAGAATTGATCATCATATAGAATTGTTGTTGAAGTATATAATGATCTCCTGGTTCTGCTCATTTCACTCAGCATCAGTTCATATAAGATTCTCTAGGTTTTTCTGAAATCATCCTGTTGTTCATTTCTCCCAGAACAATAATATTCCATAATATTAATATACCACAATTTATTCAGCCATTCTCCAATTGATGAGCATCCACTCAGTTTCCAATTTCTGGCCACTACAAAGAGAGCTGCCACAAACATTCTTGCATATACAGGTACCTTTCCCTTTCTTTAAAATCTCTTTGGGATATAAGCCCAGTAGTAACACTACAGGATCATAGGGTATGCACATTTTAGTAACTTTTTGAGCATAGTTCCAAATTGCTCTCCAGAATGACTGAATGTATTCACAATTCCACCAACAATGTATCAATGTTCATGTTTTCCCACATCCCCTCCAACATTGTGCATTATCTTTCCCTGTCATTCTAGCCAATCTGACAGGTTTATAGTGGTATCTCAGAGCTGTGTTAATTTACATTTCTCTGATTAATAATGACTTGGAGCAACTTTTCATATGGCTAGAAATAGTTTTAATTTCTTCATCTGAGAATTGTCTGTTTATATCCTTTGACCATTTATCAATTGGAGAATGGCTTGATTTTTTATAAATTAGAGTCAATTCTCTATATATTTTGGAAATGAGGCCTTTATCAGAACCTTTGACTGTAAAAATGTTTTCCCAGGTTATTACTTCCCTTCTAATCTTATCTGCATTAGTTTTTTTTTTTTTTTTTTTTTTTTTTTTGGTACAAAAACTTTTCAATTTGATATAATCAAAATTTTCTATTTTGTGATCAATAATGTTCTCTAATTCTTCTTTGGTAATAAATTCCTTCCTCTTCCACAGGTCTGAGAGGTAAACTATCCTATGTTCTTCTAATTTATTTATAATCTCATTCTTTATGCCTAGATTGTGAACCCATTTTAACCTTATCTTGGTGTATGGTGTTAAGTGGGTCAATTCCTAGGTTCTGCCATACTAATTTCCAATTTTCCCAGCAATTTTTGTCAAACATTGAGTGCTTATCCCCAAAGCTGGGGTCTTTGGGTTTGTTAAACACTAGATTATTAAAGTTATTGACTGTTTTTTCCTTTGAACCTAACCTATTCCACTGATCAACTAGTCTATTTCTTATCCAAAAACAAATGGTTTGGGTAACTGCTGCTTTATAATATAATTTTAGACCTGGTACAGCTAGGCCACCTTCATTTGATTTTTTTTTCATTAATTCCCTTGAAATTCTTGAACTTTTTGTTTTTCCATATGAACTTTGTTGTTATTATTTCTAGATCATTAAAATAGTTTTTTGAGAGTCTGATTGGTATAGCACTAAATAAATAGATTAGTTTAAGTAGAATTGTCATTATTATTATGTTTGATTGCCCTATCCAAGAATATTTAAATAGTTTTCCAATTGGTTAGATGAGAATTAATTTGTGTGGAAAGTGCTTTGTAGCTTTGCTCATAAGTTTCTGATTTTCCCTGGGCAGATAGATTCCTAAATATTTTATACAATCAGTAGTTACTTTGGATTTTGTTGGTAACATATAAGGATGCTGATGACTTATGTGGGTTTATTTTGTATCCTCCAACTTTGCTAAAGTTGTAGATTATTTCTAATAGCCTTTTAGTAGAATCTCTGTGGAGAAACCACAAATATACCATCATATCATCAGCAAAGAGTGATAATTTTGTTTCCTCATTACCTACTCTAATTCCTTTAATCTCTTTCTCAGCTCTTATTGCCAAAGCTAGCATTTCTAATAGAATGTTGAATAGTAATGGTGATAGTGGGCAACCTTGTTTCACTCCTGATTTTATTGGGAATGGTTCCAGTTTATCCCCATTACATATGATGTTTATTGATGGTTTTAAATAGTTGCTACTTATTATTTTAAGGAAAAGTCCATTTATTTCGATATATTTTAGTGTTTTAATAGGAATAAATGTTGGATTTTATCAAATGCTTTTTCTGCATCTATTGAGATGATCATATGGTTTTTGTTAATTTGGTAATTAATATGGCCAATTATACTGATAGTTTTCCTAATATTAAACCAGCCCTGCCTTCCTGGTATAAGTCCTACTTGATCATGGTGTATTATCCTGGGGATGATTTTCTGAAGTCTTTTTGCTAATATCTTCTTTAAGATTTTAGTATCAATATTCATTAGGAGGATTGGTCTATAATTTTCTTTCTCTGTTTTCAAACTACCTACTTTATATATCAGTACCATGACTGTGTCATAAAAGGAATTTGGTAAGACTCCTTTATTCCCTATTTTTTCAAATAGTTTATATAGTATTGGGGTTAATTGATCTTTAAATGTTTGGTAAAATTCACATATAAATCCATCAGGTCCAGGGGATTTTTTTCTTAGGGAGTTGATTAAGAGCTTGTTCTATTTGTTTTTCTGAAATAGGACTATTTAAGCAATTTATTTCCTCCTCTGTTAATCTGGAAAGCCTATATTTTTGGAGATAGTCATCCATTTCTCTTAGGTTATCAAATTTATTGACAAAAAGTTGGGCAAAGTAATTCCTTATTATTTCTCTAATTTCCTCCTCATTGGTGGAAAGTTCTCCCATTTCATTTTTAAGGCTAATAATTTGATTTTCCTCTTTCCTCTTACAAATGTTTTATCTATTTTATTGTTTTTTTCATTAAACCAACTCTTACTTTTATTTATTAGTTCAATAGATTTTTTACTTTCAATATTATTAATTTCTCTTTTTAATTTTAGAATTTCAAGATTAGTATTTGATTGCGGGTTTTTAATTGGGTCTTTTTCTTTTTTTTTTTCCTTTCTTTTTTTTTTATTTTTTTATATTTATTTTTTATTTATTTAGAATTTTTTTCCACAGTATATATGCATGAGCAATTTTTTTATAATATTATCCCTTGTATTCATTTTTCCAAATTATCCCCTCCCTCCCTCCACTCCCTCCCCCCCAATGACAGGCAATCCCATACATTTTACATATGTTACAATATAACCTAGATACAATATATGTGTGCAAATACCATTTTCTTGTTGCACATTAAGTATTAGATTCCAAAGGTATAAGTAACCTGGGTAGATAGACAGTAGTGCTAACAATTTACATTCACTTCACTTTTAGTTTATTTCTAATGCATATTATGCTTCCTGATGGTCTTAAATATATGCTCCTGATTATTCTAAGGAATAGTCAATTTATTCCTATATTCTCAAGAGTTTTTAGTAGGAATGGATGTTGGATTTTGTCAAATGCTTTTTCTGCATCTATTGAGATGATCATATGTTTTTTATTAATTAGATTATTAATATGGTCAATTATACTAATAGTTTCCCTAATATTAAACCAGCCCTGCATTCCTGGTATAAATCCTACTTGATCATAGTGTATTATCCTGGGGATGATTTTCTGAAGTCTTTTTGCTAATATCTTATTTAAGATTTTAGCATCAATATTCATTAAGGAAATTGGTCTATAATTTTCTTTCTCAGTTTTCGGTCGACCTGGTTTAGGTATCAGTACCATGTCTGTGTCATAAAAGGAGTTTTGTAGGACTCCTTCATCCCCTATTTTTTTCAAATAGTTTATATAGCATTGGAGTTAGTTGTTCTTAAAATGTGTGGTAGAATTCACATGTAAATCCATCTGGTCCTGGGGATTTTTTTCTTAGGGAGTTGATTAAGAGCTTGTTCTATTTGTTTTTCTGAAATAGGACTATTTAAGCAATTTATCTCCTCCTCTGTAAATCTAGGGAGCCTATATTTTTGGAGGAAGTCATCCATTTCACTTAAGCTATCAAATTTATTGGCATAAAGTTGGGCAAAGTAACTCCTTATTATTTCTCTAATTTCCTCTTCATTGGTGGAAAGATCCCCCCTTTTCATTTGTAAGACTAACAATTTGATTTTCCTCTTTCTTTTTTCTGATCAGATTTACCAAAGGTTTATCTATTTTATTGGCTTTTTCATAAAACCAACTCTTGGTTTTATTTATTAATTCAATAGTTTTTTTTTTACTTTCAATATTATTGATTTCTCCTTTTAATTTTTGTGTTTCAAGTTTAATTTTTGGTTGGGGGTTTTTAATTTGGTCTTTTTCTAGCCCCCAATTCATTGATCTTCTCTTTCTCTATCTTATTCAAGTAAGCCTCTAAAGATATGAAATTTCCCCTTATTACTGCTTTAGCTGCATCCCACAAATTTTGGTTTCATGTCTCATTGTTGACATTATCTTGAGTGAAATTATTAATTATGTCTATAATTTGCTGTTTCACCCAGTCATTCTTTAAGATGAGATTATTTCGTTTCCAATTACTTTTTGGTGTATTTACCCCTAACTTTTTGTTGAATGTAGTTTTTATCACATGGTAATCTGAAATGAAAGCATTTACTATTTCTACCTTTCTGCATTTAATTTTGTAGTCTTTATGTCCTAATTTATGGTCAATTTTTGTATAGGTTCCATGAACTGCTGAGAACAAAGTATACTCCTTTTTGTCACCATTCAGTTTTCTGCAAAGATCTATATACCTAATTTTCCTAATATTCTATTCACCTCTTTAATTTATTTCTTATTTGTTTTGTGGTTTGATTTATCTAATTCTCCAAGTGCAAGGTTGAGATCTCTCACTATTATAGTTTTGTTGTCTATTTCTTCTTGCAACTCTCTTAACTTCTCCTTTAGGAAGTTAAATGCTAAAACTAGAGTATATAGCAACAGTCACCAAAACCATTTGGTATTGGCTAAGAAATAGACTGGTCAATCAGTGGAACAGATTAGGTACAAAGGATATAAAAGTGTACAACTATAGCAATCTAGTGTTTGATAAACCCAAAGATACCAACATTAGGGATAAAAATGCATTATTTGAAAAAAACTGTTGGGAAAACTGGAAATTAGTTTGGTAGAAATTAGATATGGACCCACACTTAACACCATATACCAAGATAAGATCAAAATGGGTCCATGATTTAGGCATAAAAAAATGAGATCATAAATAGATTAGAGGAACAGAGGATAGTCTACCTCTCATACCTGTGGAGGAGGAAGGAATTTATGACTAGAGAAGAACTAGAGATCATTGTTTCCAACAAAAAACTTTGCAAAGTTTATAATTTTAAAATATGTCTTAGTAGCTTATAGAGAGAGAAAAATTAAGTGGTAACATTTATGACTGATACCCATTGTTGGGTACCATGAATTTGGGTATAAGACATCAGAAATTGAAAAAATTCAAATTGGCAACTTTCTGCTGAATCTGGTCATATTTTTTGGTATTGTTCACTCTAGTTTTGGCATATATTATGAGTTCTTGTGCTGTAGGAGACATGACACCAAATTAATATATGTCCACAAGGTATGTGCAGGTATTCAGGAAAGATAGTACATCTGGAATAAGTGCTACCAAGCCCTTTGGTGTCCAATTGACCAACTCTCACCTCTGGCTCCAGAACGTTTTAGCATATGCCATGGCCACACCCTGGTAAATCACTTTGGCAGACAGGTTGAAACAAGTTGAGGTTAAGTGAGAGCCTCAAACCTGTCAGTGAGTTAGGGTGGTATCTGCCCAAAGCATGAAGACTTCCCTTTGAAGAATGACAAATGAGTACAATTTGTTCCAACAAACATGAAGGAGAAGCAGGTGATATGGAGCACTTAGAGCCTGATCAGATATCAAAGAAACTAAGGTCATTGCCTACCATCTGACTTCTGTCTTGCCACTGGAACTTTTCCATCTGACTTGCAGCTGAAACCTCCTATATGTGTTGTCTCCACCATTAGAATATATATTCCTTGATAGTAGATCTGGTCTGACTTTTGGATTTATTTTCCCAATATTTAGCACAATGCTTTGCACATAGTAAGCACTTAAGAAATGTCACATAAATGCTTAAGAAATAAATTCATTCAAGCATAAACATGTGTAATTCCCAGATAAGCAAGGGGAAAAAATCATTCTTATTATCTGGTTCTCCTGAATTTCCTGGTAGAAGCACCTTTACAAACAGCCTATGCCTCAGTTATTTTTATAGTCCAGTCTGCCAAGAGCATCCCAAGAAAATTCCCCAAGAAATCCATAACTCCTCATTCTTTCTCCTGCTGATAAAAATACCTTCACTGCTTCAGACTCTCTCTCTGGCCTTCATTTCATGAAATACAATCCAAGACAGATTGTATCAATAGAAGAAATTTAGATTTCAACAGTATGTGATTTGGAACTAAATTGAAAAGGGTGGGAATATAGGCTAGATTGCCTTTGAGAGATTCAAAGTAACTTTAATAATCTCAACTTTTTGTTCCTGTAACAAAAGTATTCTTTTTAAAACAACACTAGTTCTCTAATGTTAGTGAATCTGATGAATTGAAATTAAGGATCTTCCAAAGAATAAAGGAAGTAGTCTTTGATAGGTGTGAGTACAGTGAGTATAATATGGTATAATATACCATATTATAAATAAGGTATATTAGAGGAAAACTGTCATGATCAATGCTATTCAAGATTTATATGTGTTGGTAAAAGAGAATTAAAGTCTAGCAGAGAGTAAAGATTCTCTACTATCTTTTAGTATCCCACAAACTTAATCCTCTTGCATCTAGCTGCCAAATCCGCCATATGATTGAGACTGTCCTCTCCAAGGTACAAGCAATCTCTCAATTGATAAATGCTGTTGCCTTCCTTCACTCTTCATTCTTTTTTAATTGTTTCAGTTTTTGATAATAGTGACTCATATTCCTCTTTTTTTTTGCATGCGTCTCTGTAACATTTCTCTCTCTTTATTCTCTTCCTTTCTTTCTAAATCTCTTTTATGGGATTATCATCATTCTGTTAAATAAGTATTGACATCAGGGAAAGTCGTTTTCTTTTTTTGACCTTACTCATCTCCCTATAACTTCTTCTCTGGAGATCTCATCTATTTTATGTTATTAATACTAAATAATTTTTATATAAAAGAGGTAACAATGGAAAGTACATTGCATATCTCATTAGCGTATTTTCACTGCCCCTTTAAGAATGAGATTTATCGACTTAAGTTATCAAATTTAGAAGATGGCAGAGAAGAAACACACAACTCTGTGAACGTCCTCACTCCCTCACAACCAATTAGATAAATTAAGCCTCAAAATAAGCCCAGGACTGATAGATACCACAAGGACTGGAAGCACAACTTACCAGCTGAAGAGAATCTGGAGTTTCAACAGAAAAGGTCAGTCCCCAGGGGAGGAAGAAGAGAGGCCAGCACAGATGGCTGGGTGCTAGCATACTCTGCCGATCGCGCTGGGAAGGTCTCTGGGATCAGAGAAGCCACTGAGATAAAGGAATCTGGCACAGGTTATTAGCTCTTCTCTGCTAATTATTTAGCAGTTCAGAAGAGAAAGCTAAAATACTTTAAAAACTCAGATTAGATTTCCCCCGGATCCTGGAGGTGACTCAGCAGATCTCGGCACCAATGGGTGTGGCCTCAGCTACCACCTGACAATAGTTAAGAGATTGACAAGTGGGTGGATACGGCCCAAGGCAACACACACTGCCTAGCTTAGCTGGAGGGAGTGGAACTCAGCTCCAGGAAGTCCCAGAGAAGTGGAACCTTTGAACTAGGGACCCCAGTTTCTGGCAGACACTTCCAGTTTTAGCACAGGGGCTTTTCACGTCACCTGCTGCAGACATCCACACCCCACCGGGACACATAGGCTAGGCTTTGTGCCATATTTACTGTTCAGTCTCAAACCTCAGGGAAGCCGCTAAAACACAGCGCCCTCGGGGTACAGCAGTGCTAATCACCTCTGAGGCACTTCCAGGGAGGGGGTGGGGAACTCTCTCCCAGAGCTCTACCTTAGCTCAGGCACAGGAGCCGCTGCATCCATCCGGTCTGGGAGGAAGCTGGTAAAGAAGTAAATAAATAATTTCCTACCCCAGGGACAGACCCCAAAAGATTTTTAAAATATGAGCAAAAAAGCCAAAAAAACCATAGATTCCTACTACACAGAGAAAGAGCAGGTATCCAACCCCGAGGAAGTTAACAGCAGAGAGACAGCAGATAACAACCTAAGGGGAATGATTCCTGCCCCCATCACATAACTCTGTCCTAGAAGAGACTCTTAAAAAATTAAGGGAGTTTGAAGAAAAATGGGGAAAGGAAAGGGAAGCTATGATAGAGAATAACAACGTCCTGAAATTGGAGTTGGAAAAAATAAAGAATTCACAGGAGATGCAGGGAAACAAAATTTATAAATTAGAAAAGGTTAAAAAAAGACAGGAAAGTAGGATTTCTGAATAGGAAAAGATAAAAAAATCTCAAGAAAATAGAATTTCTGAATTGGAAAAAGAAAATAATTCTCAAAAAAAATTAGGGAAATGGAAAAAAATTCAATAGAGCAAAATAATTCATTTAAAAACAAAATTGGGCATTTACAAAAAGAACTAAAAACTGTGAAAGAAGAAAATAACTCCTTAAAAGTCAGGATGGAACAAATAGAAATGAATGATTCACAGAGAACCCAAGAATCAGTCAAACAAAAAAAAAAAAAAAAAAAAAAAAAAAAAAATGAGAAGCTGGAGAACAACGTCAAATACTTACTGGGAAAATCTATAGACCGGGAAAATAGATCTAGGAGAGATAATCTGCGGATCATTGGACTTCCAGAAAACTATGACCAAAAAAAGAGCCCAGATTCTATTTTACAGGAAATTATCAAAGAGAACTGTCCAGAGATAATAGAAACAGAAGGGAAAGTAGATGTGGAAAGAATTCATCGAACTCCTTCTGAAATAGACCCTAAAAAAAGAACACCACGGAATATAGTGGCTAAGCTGCAGAATTACCACACAAAGGAGAAAATCCTGCAAGCAGCTAGAAAAAAACAATTTAAATACCAAGGTGCCACAATAAGGATCACCCAAGATCTGGCTGCCTCCACATTAAAAGATAGAAGGGCCTGGAACCTGATATTCCAAAAGGCAAAAGATCAAGGACTGCAACCAAGAATGAACTACCCAGCTAAGTTTAGCATCTTTTTCCATGGAAGAAGATGGTCATTCAATGAAACAGAGGAATTCTATATGTTTCTAAGAAAAAAACCAGACTTAAACAAAAAATTTGATCTACATCCACAAGACTGAAGAGAAACAGAAAAAGGTACACAGAACCCTTGAGAACTGTAACTCTGTTGTGGGTATATAAAAAGTACTCAAGGATAATTTGATTTTACTGATATAAAAGAAAAAAAAGGGGGGTGTAGTAAAGGGAAGGAGGTCGGTTCAGAAAAAGGGGAAGGAATGATAAAAAGAGGGAAACTACATCCCAGGAAGAGGCATAGAAAATACACCATATCTGAGGGAACTTAGTGAGGGGGAGAATCATTGTGTGAATCTTACTCTCATCAGGAGAGGCTCAAAGAGTAAATAATTAACAGATTTGTTTTTCAGAGAATTTTCTCTCACCTCATTAAAAGGGGGGAGAGGAAAAGGGAAAAGGAAAAGGAGAATAAGTGAAGGGACTTGGAGGGAGGGGGGAGGGATACTAAAAAAAAAAAGAGGGAGGGTTGCGCGTCACAAGGGGGGTCTGTAAATTAAATATCGGGGAGGGGGATCAGGGGGGTCAAGGGAAAAAAGCATAATCTGGGGATAATACGATGGCAGGAAATACAGAATTAGTAATTTTAACTGTAAATGTAAATGGGATGAACGATCCCATCAAACGGAGACGGATAGCAGATTGGATCAAAAAGCAGAACCCTACAATATGTTGTCTACAGGAAACACACTTAAAGCAGGGAGATACATACAGAGTAAAGGTAAAAGGTTGGAACAGAGCCTATTATGCTTCAGGTAAAGCCAAAAAAGCAGGGGTAGCTATCCTTATCTCAGATCAAGCAAAAGCAGAAGTAGATCTCCTTAAAAAAGATAAGGAAGGAAACTATATCCTGCTGAAAGGTAGCATAAATAATGAAGCCATATCAATACTAAACATATATGCACCAAGTGGTATAGCATCTAACTTTCTAAAGGAAAAGTTAAGAGAATTGCAAGAAGAAATAGACAGTAAAACTATAATAGTGGGAGATCTCAACCTTGCACTCTCAGATTTAGACAAATCAAACCACAAAACAAACAAGAAAGAAATTTAAAAAGTAAATAGAACATTATAAAAACTAGGTATGATAGACCTTTGGAGAAAACTGAATGGCAATAGAAAGGAATATACTTTCTTCTCAGCAGCTCATGAATCTTATACAAAAATAGACCATATATTAGGACATAAAGATCTCAAAATTAAATGTAGGAAGGCAGAAATAATAAATGCCTTCTTCTCAGACCACAATGCAAGAAAAGCTACATTCAGTAAAAAGTTAGGGGTAAATGGACCAAAAAGTAATTGAAAACTGAATAATCTCATCTTAAAGAATGACTGGGTGAAAGAGCAAATTATAGAAACAATTAATAATTCCAACCAAGATAATGACAATGATGAGACATCATACCAAAATCTTTGGGATGCAGCTAAAGCAGTAATATGGGGAAATTTTGTATCTTTAGAGGCTTATTTGAAGAAAATAGAGAAAGAGAAGATTAATGAATTGGGCTTACAACTTAAAAGGCTAGAAAAAGACCAAATTATAAACCCCCAACCAAAAATTAAACTTGAAATACAAAAATTAAAAGGAGAAATCAATAATATTGAAAGTAAAAAAACTATTGAATTAATCAATAAAACCAAGAGTTGGTTTTATGAAAAAGCCAATAAAATAGATAAACCTTTGGTAAATTTGATCAAAAAAAAGAAAGAGGAAAATCAAATTGATAGTCTAACAAATGAAAAGGGGGATCTTTCCACCAATGAAGAGGAAATTAGAGAAATAATAAGGAGTTACTTTGCCCAACTTTATGCCAATAAATTTGATAACTTAAGTGAAATGGATGACTTCCTCCAAAAATATAGGCTCCCTAGATTAACAGAGGAGGAGATCAATTGCTTAAATAGTCCCATTTCAGAAAAAGGAATAGAACAAGCTATTAATCAACTCCCCAGGAAAAAATCCCCAGGACCAGATGGATTCACATGTGAATTCTACCAAACATTTAAAGAACAATTAGCCCCAATGTTATATAAATTATTTGAAAAAATAGGGGATGAAGGAGTCCTACCAAACTCCTTTTATGACACAGACATGGTACTGATACCTAAACCAGGTAGATCGAAAACTGAGAAAGAAAATTATAGACCAATCTCCTTAATGAATATTGATGCTAAAATCTTAAATAAGATATTAGCAAAAAGACTTCAGAAAATCATCTCCAGGATAATACACTATGATCAAGTAGGATTTATTCCAGGAATGCAGGGCTGGTTTAATATTAGGAAAACTATTAATATAATTGACCATATTAATAATCAAATTAATAAGAACCATATGATCATCTCAATAGATGCAGAAAAAGCATTTGACAAAATCCAACATCCATTCCTACTAAAAACTCTTGAGAGTATAGGAATAAATGGACTCTTCCTTAGAATAATCAGGAGCATATATTTAAGACCTTCAGCAAGCATAATATGCAATAGAAATAAACTGCAACCTTTCCCAGTAAGATCAGGAGTGAAACAAGGTTGCCCACTATCACCATTATTATTCAATATAGTACTAGAAACGCTAGCCTCGGCAATAAGAGCCGAGAAAGTGATTCAAGGAATTACAGTAGGAAATGAGGAAATTAAACTATCACTTTTTGCAGATGACATGATGGTATACTTAGAGAACCCCAAAGACTCTGCTAAAAAGCTACTAGAAATAATTCAAAATTTCAGCAAAGTGGCAGGATACAAAATAAATCCACATAAATCCTCGGCATTTTTATATATCACTAACAAAATGCAACAGCAAGAAATAGAAAGAGAAATTCCATTCCAAACAAATGTTGAGAGTATAAAGTATTTGGGAATCCATCTACCAAAGAAAAGTCAGGAATTATATGAGGAAAATTACAAAACACTTGCCACAAAAATAAAGTCAGATTTAAATAATTGGAAAGACATTCAGTGCTCTTGGATAGGCCGAGCGGATATAATAAAGATGACAATACTCCCCAAACTAATCTATTTATTTAGTGCTATACCAATCAGACTCCCAAGAAACTATTTCAATGACCTAGAAAAAGTAACAACAAAATTCATATGGAAGAATAAAAGGTCGAGAATTGCAAGGGAACTAATGAAAAAAAAACTCAGAGGAAGGTGGTCTAAGTGTACCTGATCTAAAGCTATATTATATAGCAGCAGTCACCAAAACCATTTGGTATTGGCTAAGAAATAGACCGGTAGATCAGTGGAACAGATTAGATACAAAGGACAAAAAAGTGTACATATATAGCAACCTAATCTTTGACAAACCCAAAGATACCAACATTAGGGATAAAAATTCATTATTCGGAAAAAACTGTTGGGAAAACTGGAAATTAGTATGCCAGAAATTAGATATGGATCCACACTTAACACCATATACCAAGATAAGATCAAAATGGGTCCATGATTTAGGCATAAAGAAGGAGATAATAAATAGATTAGAGGAACAGAGGATAATCTACCTCTCAGACTTGTGGAGGAGGAAGGAATTTATGACCAGAGGAGAACTAGAGATCATTATTGATCACAAAATAGAAAATTTTGGTTACATCAAACTAAAAAGTTTCTGTACAAATAATACTAATGCAAACAAGATTAGAAGGGAAGTAACAAATTGGGAAAATATTTTTATAGTTAAAGGTTCTGACAAAGGTCTCATTTCCAAAATATATAGAGAACTGACCCTAATTTATAAGAAACCGAACCATTCTCCAATTGATAAATGGTCAAAGGATATGAACAGAACAATTCTCAGAGGAAGAAATTGAAACTATATCCACTCACATGAAAGAGTGTTCCAAATCACTATTGATCAGAGAAATGCAAATTAAGACAACTCTGAGATACCACTACACACCTGTCAGATTGGCTAAGATGACAGGAACAAATAATGATGAATGTTGGAGTGGACATGGGCAAACTGGGACACTGATGCATTGTTGGTGGAGTTGCGAAAGAATCCAGCCATTTGGTATTGGCTAAGAAATAGACCGGTAGATCAGTGGAACAGATTAGATACAAAGGACAAAAAAGTGTACATATATAGCAACCTAATCTTTGACAAACCCAAAGATACCAACATTAGGGATAAAAATTCATTATTCGGAAAAAACTGTTGGGAAAACTGGAAATTAGTATGCCAGAAATTAGATATGGATCCACACTTAACACCATATACCAAGATAAGATCAAAATGGGTCCATGATTTAGGCATAAAGAATGAGATAATAAATAGATTAGAGGAACAGAGAATAGTCTACCTCTCAGACCTGTGGAGGAGGAAGGAATTTATGACCAGAGGAGAACTAGAGATCGTTATTGATCACAAAATAGAAGATTTTGATTACATCAAACTAAAAAGTTTCTGTACAAACAATACTAATGCAAACAAGATTAGAAGGGAAGTAACAAATTGGGAAAATATTTTAAAAGTAAAGGTTCTGACAAAGGTCTCATTTCCAAAATATATAGAGAACTGACCCTGATTTATAGGAAACCAAACCATTCTCCAATTGATAAATGGTCAAAGGATATGAACAGACAATTTTCAGATGATGAAATTGAAACTATTTCCACTCATATGAAAGAGTGTTCCAAATCACTACTGATCAGAGAAATGCAAATTAAGACAACTCTGAGATACCACTACACACCTGTCAGATTGGCTAAGATGACAGGAACAAATAATGATGAATGTTGGAGGGGATGTGGGGAAACTGGGACACTAATACATTGCTGGTGGAGTTGCGAAAGAATCCAGCCATTCTGGAGAGCAATCTGGAATTATGCCCAAAAAGCTATCAAACTGTGCATACCCTTTGACCCAGCAGTGCTACTACTGGGATTATATCCCAAAGAAATACTAAAGAGCGGAAAGAGACATATATGTGCCAAAATGTTTGTGGCAGCTCTTTTTGTTGTAGCTAGAAACTGGAAGATGAATGGATGTCCATCAGTTGGAGAATGGTTGGGTAAATTATGGTATATGAAGGTTATGGAATATTATTGCTCTGTAAGAAATGACCAGCAGGAGGAATACAGAGAGGCCTGGAGAGACTTAAATCAACTGATGCTGAGTGAAATGAGCAGAACCAGAAGATCACTGTACACTTCAACAACAATACCGTATGAGGACGTATTCTGATGGAAGTGGAAATCTTCAACATAAAGAAAAAACAACTCACTTCCAGTTGATCAATGATGGACAGAGGTAGCTACACCCAGAGAAGAAACACTGGGAAATGAATGTAAATTGTTAGCACTAATATCTGTCTGCCCAGTTGCATGTACCTTCGGAATCTAATGTTTATTGTGCAACAAGAAAATGATGTTCACACACATGTATTGTATCTAGACTATATTGTAACACATGTAAAATGTATGGGATTGCCTGTCATCGGGGGGAGGGAATAGAGGGAGGGGAGATAATTTGGAAAAATGAATACAAGGGATAATATTATAAAAATATATATATAATAAAAATTATTAAGTAAAAAAAAAAAAAGAATGAGATTTATCAAAAGAGTATGGCTATAGAGTTAGAAGGAGCTACAGAGGTCTTCTAATCTAAGCCCCTTAATTTGCGTATGAAGAATCTGAAATCCAGAAACAAACAACAAATAAATAATAGCATTTGGATGGTGAATTTGTACTTAGCTCTTCTGACTTCTGAGGCAGAACAAGAGGTGACAGTATCATTTTTCCCTCAATTTGTATATCTTTCTCCTATACTACTCCATTGACCCTCTTTCTGCCTCTGACCCTCTAAATAGGGTTTTTAAAACTTTTTCCATTCACAATTCCTTTTCACCAAAAAAATGTTATACAACTCCAGGTACATAGATATATAAAATAGGTATACAAATCAAACATTTGCTGATAATTCATAATTTCACAACCCCTACATTCAGTTAAGCAATCATTTATGCAACTGTTACCCACAGTTTAAGAAACTTTGATCTAGAACATATTTGGCATCACCCCAGGCTTACTGTTCATCCAATCCTTGTGTTGAAAATTATATATTTTTCAGCTACAGTATCACAACCTTGCTCTCCACAGGATTCTAAAGTTCTGGATTGGTCTTTTATTTGTTCAAATATGATGCTAGATATGTTATATAAATGAATCTGAACAAAAGCAACAAGCAATCTCTGTAAACCACCCTGAATTACATGATTAAAAGAATAAGCTATTGAAAAATAACATCTCTGAGATATTACCATATTCCAGAATACTTCTCTCTCTCTTTCTCTCTCCTAAATCGAGCCTACCCCCTCCATTTGATTGAATTGGTTTGATCCTTCACCAATGCAATGCAAGGGCAATGTTGCTGCCAGGGTCTAATAGACAACACTTGAAACCTAATTTAGTGGGGATTGTTTTAATTGACTCCAGAGTACTTCTCAATGGTTTGAAATTATTAGGAGAATGCTCGGCAGGAGGATAATGTGCCTTGGCAGCAGTAAGCAGAGTCAATGGATTTGAGCAGAGATCTGAGTTTCAAACTGTTGGATATATTTTAAGGCTGGAAATGATTGTATCAAAGTTATAGCTAGACCAAGTAAATTGAAGCTTTTATCTGCCACTTAGCATAATCATTGCAGTTGTCTGCCATGTGCCTGCATCTAGTAGAAAGTCTATTCTTATTAATGATGTGGTATGAGGACATAAAGCTGTTTTGATAGTTCCCAGGGATGTTTTCTTTTTTTTTTATTTGGAAAAATAGGTAGAGTGGTGAGAGAAAGATTGTGGTAAATGCCCTTTTTGTGTCACCAAAATAGTACACATTCAAGCCAAGGATGAAGCAAAAAATTCCTAGTTTCCTAGAAAGCATTTATGATATTTAATGACATTCCAGTTGGCACTTGTTTTTTTTTTTCCTGAGTTTTCTAGATCTCTTTATAAATGACATCTAATCAATTTATGAACCACACAGAATAAACTTTAACTCTATACAACATAATGCCTCAAGCTGCCCTTTATAATTTCATGGACAATTAAGCAATAACATAATTGATTAGTTTTGATTAAAATGCCTACCTTGTATCAAGCACTAGGGTAGTCTTTGGGGATACCAAAAAATATGAGATCATCTAAGCCCTTAAGGAATTTACCTTCTATATTTTCTCTCTCAACCAAGGTTTGTAGGTCATTCATTTTTAATTTTTTTTGAGGCAATTGGGGTTAAATGACTTGCCCAGGGTCACATAGCTAGAATAGTTGTGACTGAGACTGGCTTAAGAACTCAGGTCCTCCGAAATACCGGGTTGCTGTTCTATCTACTGCACCATCTAGCTGCTGCAGAAAGTTCTTAATTTGGGGTTTTATGTATCATTCATTATTTGCCCCTTCCTCATTGGAATCATTCTTTCCATCTTTCAAGAGGTAGTATTAACTGTGCAAACTAAATTCATAAGATAAATTTTAGGGAAACTGTTCCAGGAGCTTTTTAAGCAATATTCTCTCATCTGGGACTCATAACCTACCTAGCAGTAAGTGGTATTATTAAACCCATTTTACATGTGAAGAATCTGAGGCAGATAAAGGTTAAATGATTTAAAGGTTATGAAGCCAGTAAATCATTCAACTTCTCTTGACTTTGGTCTCTAACTCAGTGGTTTCATGTGAGAATCTTCTAACTTGTTACATACCACAAATGAATAAGCTCATGAGGTAATGAGCTACAAATGATACTTTTTTCCCTCTTCAGATCAGGTAACTTTGTACAATCCCATTATTCATCCATTCAACAAATATTTATTGAGTACTTTCTATGTGCAATGTGCCTAAAATGGTATAATATGGTGTCTAGCATATATAAGTTTATGCCAACAAGCTTAGATTTTAAATATAAACCTGCCTGTTGAATTGTATTCATTGGCTATCATTGATGTAAATTTAATAATTGATATTTTCTAGTGTTTAATTTTTGTGTAAAACAGTCATAGTAATAAGACTAGAGCATTTTTCTAAACCAAGATTGGCTTGCACACCTTTAGCATTGAAATGAAGTACATGAACATCATCTTAAAAAATAGATATAAGTGCCTAAGATAATATCAATAGGATTACAAAAGAAATCAACATTATTGAAATAAAGTTTTCAAATTTTTTTTTGTTTTTTCTTGTTTTTTTTTCTTTTCTTAAATTTACTTATTTTTATAATACACATAGATTTACGAATCATGTTGAGAGAGAAAAATCATAACAAAAGGGAAAAAACCATGGGACAGGAAAAAAAAAAAAAAAAAACATTAAAAAGAAGTGATCATAGTATGTATTGGTCTACATTGAATCTCCATAGCTGTTTTTCTTGATGCAGATTGCATTTTCAATCTAAAATTCTACAGGGATTGCCTTGGATCATTGAAACACTGAGAAGAGTCAAGATGATTTCAGTTGATCATTGCATATTCTTGCTTTTACTGTGTACAATATATTCCTGGTTCTGCTTGTTTTGATCAGCATCAGTCCAAATAAATCTTTAGAGGCTGTTTTTATAATCAGCTTGTTTATCATTTTTTATGGAACAATGACATTCTATTACCTTCATATACCACAATTATTAAGCCATTCCCCCACTTTAAAGGCATTTATTCATTTTCGAATTCTTAGCTACCATAAAAATAGCGGCTCCAAAATGTTTTGCACATTTTTGCACATGTGGTACTTATCCCTCCTTTATGATATCCTTGGCATTACAGACCCAGTAGTGGCACTGCTGAGGCAAAGTTTATGCACAGTTTTTATAGCGCTGTAGGCATAGTTTCATATTATTCCCCAAAATGATTGAATCACTTCACAACTCCACCAATAATATATTATTATACCAGTTTTTCCATATCTCCTCCAACATTTAGCATTATATTTTCCTGTCATCTTAGCCAATCTGAAAGATGTGAGTTGGTACCTAAGAGTTGTTTTAATTTGTTGTGTTTAATTTGCATTTCTCTAATCAGTAGTGAGTTAGAGCTTTTCTTTTTTTTTTTTCATATAACTAGATCGCTTTAATTTTGTCATTAGAAAATTATCTATTCATATCTTTTGACCATTTATCAATTGAGGAATGACTTGTATTCTTATAAATTTGACAGTTCTTTATATATTTTAGAAATGAGACTTTTATCAGAAACACTGGCTGTAATTTTTCCAGTTTTGTACTTCCTTTTTATCTTGTTCATTTCTTGTGTTTCTTCAAAAAATTTTCCTTTAATGTATTCAAAGTTGTCCATTTTCAATTCTCTAGTTTTTTTATGGTTATGAATTTCTCGCTTCTCCAAAAGTCTAATTTTTTTTTGTTTTTTGTTTTTATTTTTAATTAATTTTTATAATTATAACATTTTATTTGACAGTACATATGCATAGGTAATTTTTTTTTTTAACATTATCCCTTGCACTCCCTTCTGTTCTGAGTTTTTCCCCTCCTTCCCTCCACCCTCCACCCCCTCCCCTAGATGGCAGGCATCCCCATACACATTAAATATCTTATAGTATATCCTAGGTACAATATATATGTGCAGAATCGAATTTTGTTGTTGTTGTTGTTGCAAAGGAAGGATTGTATTCCCAAGGTAAAAGTAATCTGGGAAGAGAAACAAAACAAAACAAAACAAAACAAACAAACAAAACAAAACAAAAAAAAAAATAACAATGCACACAGTTTATATTCATTTCCCAGTGTTCCTTTGCTGGGTGTAGCTGATTCTGTCCATCATTGATCAATTGGAATTGGATTAGCTCTTCTCTTTGTTGAAGATATACACTTCCATCAGAATACATCCTCATACAGTATCATTGTTGAAGTGTGTAATGATCCCCTAGTTCTGCTCGTTTCACTCAGCATCAGTTGATTTAAGTCTCTCCAAGCCTCTCTGTATTCCTCTTGTTGGTCATTTCTTACAGAACAATAATATTCCATAACATTCATATACCATAATTTACCCAACCATTCTCCAATTGATGGGCATCCATTCATTTTCCAGTTTCTAGCCACTACAAAAAGGGCTGCCACAAACATATTGGCACATACAGGTCCCTTTCCCTTCTTTAGTATTTCCTTGGGATATAAGCCCAGTAGTAGCAAAGCTGGGTCAAAGGGTACGTACAGTTTAATAACTTTTGGGGCATAATTCCAGACTGCTCTCCAGAATGGTTGGATTCTTTCACAACTCCACCAACAATGCATCAGTGTCCCAGTTTTCCCACAGCCCCTCCAACATTCATCATTAGTTCCTGTCATCTTAGCCAATCTGACAGATGTGTAATGCTATCTCAGAGTTGTCTTAATTTGCATTTCTCTGATCAATAGTGATTTGGAACACTCTTTCATATGAGTGGAAATAGTTTTAATTTCATCATCTGAAAATTATCTATTCATATCCTTTGACCATTTATCAATTGGAGAATGGCTTGATTTCTTATAAATTAAAGTCAATTCGCTGTAAATTTTGGAGATGAGGCCTTTATCAGAACCTTTAAGTGTAAAAATGTTTTTCCAATTTGTTACTTCTCTTCTAATCTTGTTTGCATTAGTTTTGTTTCTGCAAAAACTTTTTAATTTGGTGTAATCAAAATTTTCTATTTTGTGATCAATAATGGTCTCTAGTTCTCCCTTGGACACAAATTCCTTCCTCTTCCACAAGTCTGAGAGGTAAACCATCCCATGTTCCTCCAATTTATTTATGATTTCGTTCTTTATGCCTAAATCTTGGGCCCATTTTGATCTTATCTTAGTATGTGGTGTTAAATATGGGTCCATGCCTAGTTTCTGCCATACTAATTTCCAGTTTTCTCAGCAGTTTTTGTCAAATAATGACTTCTTATGACAAAAGTTGGAATCTTTGGGTTTGTCAAACACTAGATTGCTATTTTTATTCACTATCTTGCCCTGTGAACCTAACCTACGCCACTGATCAACTAGTCTATTTCTTAGCCAATACCAAATGGCTTTATAATACAGTTCTACATCAGGTACAGCTAGACCACCTTCATTTAATTTTTTTTTCAATACTTCCCTTGAAATTCTCGACCTTTTGTTGTTCCATATGAAATGTGTTGTTTTTTTTTTTTTTCTAGGTCACTGAAATAGTTTCTTGGGAGTCCCATTGGTATAGCACTAAATAAATAGATTAGTTTAGGGAGTATTGTCATCTTAATTATATTTGCTCAGCCTATCCAAGAGCACTCAATGTCTTTCCAATTATTTAAATCTGACTTTATTTTTGTGGCAAATGTTTCATAATTTTGCTCATAAAATTCCTGACTCTCCTTTGGTAGATATATTCCCAAATATTTTATACTATCGACCATTATTTTGAATGGAATTTCTCTTTGTATCTCTTGCTGTTGGATTGTGTTGGTAATGTATAAAAATGCTGATGATTTATGTGGATGTATTTTGTATCCTGCAACTTTGCTAAAATTCTGAATTATTTCTAATAGCTTTTTAGCAGAGTCTTTGGGGTTCTCTAAGTATACCATCATGTCATCTGCAAAGAGTGATAGTTTGATTTCTTCATTTCCTACTCTAATTCCTTGAATCTCTTTCTCGGCTCTTATTGCCGAGGCTAGCGTTTCTAGTACTATATTGAATAGTAATGGTGATAGTGGGCAACCTTGTTTCACTCCTGATCTTACAGGGAAAGGTTCTAATTTATCGCCATTAAATATGATGTTTACTGAAGGTTTTAAATATATGCTTGTTATTATTTTAAGGAATAGTCCATTTATTCCTATACTCTCAAGCGTTTTTAGTAGGAATGAATGTTGGATTTTATCAAATGCTTTTTCTGCATCTATTGAGATGATCATATGGTTTTTATTAATTTGATTATTAATATGGTCAATTATACTAATAGTTTTCCTAATAATAAAAAACCAGCCTTGCATTCCTGGTATAAATCCCACTTGGTCATAGTGTATTATCCTGGGGATGATTTTCTGAAGTCTTTTTGCTAATATCTTATTTAAGATTTTAGCATCAATATTCATTAAGGAAATTAGTCTATAGTTTTCTTTCTCAGTTTTCACCCTACCTGGTTTAGGAATCAGTACCATATCTGTGTCATAAAAGGAATTTGGTAGGACTCCTTCATCCCCTATTTTTTCAAATAGTTTATATAGCATTGGAGTTAGTTGTTCTTTAAATGTTTGGTAGAATTCACATGTAAATCCAACTGGTCCTGGGGATTTTTTTTTAGGAAGTTGGTTAATAGCTATTTCTATTTCTTTTTCTGCGATGGGACTATTTAGACTACTTAATTCTTCCTATGTTAATCTGGGCAAGCCATATTTTTAAGGTATTCTTCCATTTCATTTAAGTTATCGAATTTATTGGCATAAAGTTGAGCAAAGTAGATCCTAACTATTGTTCTAATCTCCTCTTCATTAGTGGGGAGTTCTCCCTTTTCATTTTCAAGACTAACAATTTGCTTTTTCTCTTTCCTTTTTTTAATCAGGTTTACTAAGGGTTTGTCTATTTTGTTGGTTTTTTCATAGAACTAACTCTTAGTTTTATTAATTAATTAAATAGTTTTTTTGTTTTTTTTTTACTTTCAATATTATTGATTTCTCCTTTTAATTTTTGTATTTCAAGTTTAATTTTTGGTTGGGGGTTTTTAATTTGTTCCTTTTCTAGTAATTTCAGTTGTAAGCCCAATTCATTGGCCCTCTCTTTCTCTATTTTATGCAAGTAGGCCTGTAGAGATATAAAACTTCCCCTTATTACTGCTTTGGCTCTATCCCACACATTTGGTATGATATCTCATTATTGTCATTTTCTTGGGTGAAGGTATTAATTATGTCTATGATTTACTGTTTTACCCAATCATTCTTTAGTATACGATTATTTAGTTTCCAATTCTTTTTTGGTCTATTTTCCCCTGGCTTTTTATTAAATGTAATTTTGATTGCATTGTAGTCTGAAAAGGATGCATTTACTATTTCTGCCTTACTGCATTTGATTTTGAAGTTTTTATGTCCTAGTGTATGATCAATTTTTGTATAGGTTCCATGAACTGCTGAGAAGAAAGTGTACTCCTTTCTGCCTCCATTTACCTTTTGCCAAAGATCTATCATATCAAACTTTTCTGGTATTGTATTTACCTCTTTGACTTCTTTCTTATTTATTTTGTGGTTTGATTTATCTAATTCTGAGAGTGCAAGGTTGAGATCTCCCACTATTATAGTTTTGCTATCTATTTCTTCTTGCAGTTCTCTTAATTTCTCTTTTAAGAATTTAGATGCTGCACCACTTGGTGCATACATGTTTAATATTGATACTGCTTCATTATGGATGCTACCCTTTAGCAAGATATAATGCCCTTCCTTATCTCTTTTAATTAGATCAATTTTTGTTTTTGCTTGATCTGAAATGAGGATGGCTACCCCTGCTTTTTTGGCTTTGCATGAAGCATAGTAGATTCTACTCCACCCTTTTACTTTTAGTTTGAATGTATCATCCTGTTTCAGGTGTGTTTCCTGTAAACAACATATAGTAGGATTCTGACTTTTAATCCAGTCTGCTTACTGCTTCCTCTTTATGAGGCAGTTTGCCCCATTCACATTTATGTTTAGAATGACTAATTCTATATTGCTTGCCATCCTATTAACCCCTGCTTATGCTTTTCCCGTTTCCTTCCCTCTTACTCCCCTACCCAGTATTAAACTTGTGAACACCACTTGCTTTTCACAGCCCTCTCTTTTTAGTATCCCTCCCCCACCTTAAAGTTCCTCCACTTATTTTACCCCTTTTCCTCACAATTTCTGTATTCCGTTCCCCTTAGCTTACTCCTTCCCTCTCACTTTTCAATGCAGTGGAAGAAGTTTCACCATAAATCAAATATGTCTATTGATACACACTATGTTCATCTCCCTCCTTTCTTTCTCTCAGATATAATAGGTTACCTTTGCCTCTTCATGAGATGTAGTACCACCACTTTACACTTTTTTATGATATAATTTCCTTTCCATCTCTAGTTTCTAGGACAAATTATACATATGTTCTTTACATATTTTTATGGCAGAAGTATAGTTCTCATGATTTCTTTTTACCTTTTTAGAAATCTCTTGAGTTCTGTATTTGAAGATCAAGCATTTTATGTAGGTCTGGTTTTTTCATCAAGAATAGATGGAATTCATTTATTTCATTAAATGTCCATCTTCTTCCCTGGAAAACAATGCTCATTTTTGCTGGGTAAGTTATTTTTGGCTGCATAGCAAGTTCCTTAGCTTTTCGGAATATCATGTTCCGGGCCCTTCGTTCTTTTAATGTGGATGCTGCTAGATCCTGGGTTATCCTTATTGTGGATCCTCCATATCTGAATTGCTTTTTTCTAGCAGCTTCCAATATTTTTTCCTTTGTCTGATGGTTCTTAAACTTGGCCACTATATTTCTTGGCATTTTGATTTTAGGGTCCCTGTCAGTAGGTGATTGATGAAGTTTTTCATTTCTATTTTACCCTCTGTTTCCAAAACATCTGGGCAGTTCTCTTTGATAATTTCCTCGAAAATAGTGTCCAAGCTCTTTTTTCCTCACATTTTTCAGGGAGTCCGATTATTCTCAAATTGTCTCTCCTGGATCTGTTTTCCAGATCTGTTGTCTTTTTAATAAGATACTTGACATTCTTTTCAATTGTTTCATTTCTCTGGTTTTGCTTGACTACTTCTTGGTTTCTCCTTGAGTCATTCATTTCTACATGTTCGAGTCTAATTGTCAGTGATGTATTGTCTTTACTCACTTTTTTTAATATCTTTTTGTAATTGTCCAATTGTGTTTTTATCTTCTACGGAATTTTTTTCATTTTATCCATTTTATTTTTTAGAGAGCTGATTTCTTTATCCAGCTCACTAATCCTGTTTTCCTTGGAGTTTTTTTACCTTTTCCAATTCACTAATCCTGTTTTCCTTGGAGTTGTTTTTCTTTTTTAATTCACTAATTTTATTTCTCAATGACTTGATTTCTTTATCCACTATGGATGACTTCTCCAGGTTCTCTTGCCAAGCTTCCCTTTCCTTGTCCCATTTCTCTTCTAGCTCTCTTGTGAGAGCCTTTTTGATTTCCTCTATGAGCTTCTTTTGTATTGAACAGCAGATCATATCCCCCTTAGGGGATTCCTCTGGGGACAGTCTGTTTTTAGTCTCCTCAGTATTTGAAGTCTGCTCTCTCTCCATACAGAAGTTGTCAATGTTTAGACCTCTTTTGAATTTGAATTTTTTGTTCATTTTATCAAGAGTGGAATCGAAGAATACAAATTGACAAGAGAAACAATTGGTCTGTTTTTGGGGAGGATGTGGCTAGATGGTGTTAATGGGCTTCCTCTACAGAATGGGGGTAGGGCAGCAGAGAACCACTAACAGAACAGCGATGGCTGCACTGAATCTGCGCTCTGAGGCTCTGAGAACTCAGAGTCACTCCAGGTGGGGATTGGGGGTGGCCTGGTTCCAAGAGATGCTAGCTTTCCAGGGTTTTAATCTTCACTTCCAGTGTTTACACCCTCTCCTCTGCTCCTGGCTTGCTGCCAAGATGGAATATCCACACTAGGGTAAAAGTCTTTTTGCAGAAATGGCAGAGATTGTACCCCTCCCCCCTCTGGTCTGAGCTGTGTGAGCTGCCTATCTTGCTCTGGCTTGCCTGCCCTCAGGCTGCGCCCAGTCTGTTTGACCCTCCCCAGAGCAAACACAAACCTTCTCTGGAGAATTTCAAGGATGCCATCTCTTGGTGATTATTTGTGGGTTTCTTTTCCAGTCAAGCATTAACTCTGAGGCTTGTCATGAAGTAAGTTCGGAGCTCAAGCAGCTGTCTGCCTCTATGCTGCCATCTTGGCTGGAAGTCCTCCAAAAGTCTAATTGATAGATTATCCCTTGCTTTCCTAATTTGCTTATGGTTTTATCCTTTATTCCCAATTCATGTACATATTTTGATCTTATTTTGGTATGGGCTGTGAGATGAATTTCTGATATATTAATTTCCAGTTTTCACAGTAATTTTTGTGAAATAGAGAGTTCTCATTTTAGAAGCTGGATTTTGGGGATTTATCAAATTCTAAATTACGATATGCATGATTATTGTGTCATATATATCTAACCAGTTCTACTGATCCACCTCTCTATTTTTTTAGCCAGTACCAAATGGTATTGTTGACTTCTGCTTTATTAGGGAGTTTTAGGTCTGATACTGCTAGGCCATTGTTTGTTTGTTTTTTTTTTCCCTTTAATTATCTTGATATTGGCTGGCCATTTGTTCTTCCAAATTTTAATAAAACATTTTTTGGCAGTTTGATATGACACTGAACAAGTAGATCACTTTAAGCAGAATTGTCATTTTTCATTAGTGGTATGTTCATCTTTTTTATTTTTGATGCTGGTGATTTTCTTTTTCTTTTTTCTAATCATATTGACCAAAAGTTTATCTACTTTGTTTTGTTTTTCACAAAACAATTTTTAATTTTATATATTAGCTCAATATTCTTACTTTCAATTCTCCTTTGAGTTTCAGAATTTCTCATTTGATATTTAATTGGGAGGTTTTAATTTGTTCTTTTTCTAGCTTTTTTAGTTGCAGTCCAACTCATTGACCTTCTCTTTCCTTATTTTATACATGTAGCCATTTAGAGATATAAAATTTCCCCTAACAACTGCTTTGGCTGCATCCCATAGGTTTTAGTATGTTGCACAAGGAGAGGTAGCCAAACAGATGCACAATGCAGGGTCCTAGGGCATCATGGCCTTCACTAGCTGAGGAATCTACTGGGGGAGGCTCTTCAAAGCAGCATAAAGGTTCTGTTGTCTGTAAAGGAAGTTTGAGACAATCTCATTTTGGTTCTAATAGCTGACCTCAATATTTTAAAAATTACCAAAGAGATCTTAAAGGAAGGAAAGGGACCCATATGTGCAAAAATATTTGTGGCAGGCCTTTTTGTAGTTGGAAGAAACAGGAAACTGAGTGGATGCCCATCAAATGGAGAATGGCTGAATAAGTTATGGTATATATAGAATATTATTGTTTTATAAGAAATGTTCAGGAGGATGATTTTAGAGAGACCTGTAGAGACTTAGATGAACTAATTCTAAGTGAAATGTGCAGGACCATGAGATCATTGTACATAGTAACAGCAATATTATTATATGATGATCAATTCTTTTTTTATTAATATTTTTTATTTACCAGATATATGCATAGGTAATTTTACAACACTGACAATTGCCAAACCTTTTGTTCTAAATTTTCCCCTCCCTCCCTCCCCCCAATGTCATGTTTACTAATACATGTTAAATATGTTAGAGTATAAATTAAATACAATGTATGTATACATGTCCAAACAGTTGTTTTGCTGTACAAAAGAAATCAGACTTTGAAATAGTGTACAATTAGTTGTGAAGGAAATCCAAAATGCAGGTGGACAAAAATAGAGGGATTGGGAATTCTATGTAGTGGTTCATAATCATCTCCCAGAGTTCTTTCGCTGGGTGTAGTTCAGTTCATTACTGCTCTATTGGAATGATTTGTTTCATCTCATTGTTGAAAATGGCCACATCCATTAAAATTGATCATCATATAGTATTGTTGTTGAAGTACACAATGATCTCCTGGTCTTGCTCATTTCACTCAGCATCAGTTCATGTAAGTCTCTCCAGATCTTTCTGAAATCATCCTGTTTCTGAAATCAATATTCCATAATATTCATATACCACAATTTATTCAGCCAATCTCTAATTGGTGGGCATCTACATGGTTTTTGGTTTCTGGCCACTACAAAGAGGGCTGCCACAAACATTCTTGCACATACAGGTCCCTTTCCCTTCTTTACGATCAGTTTGGGATACAAACCCAGTATCAACACTGCTGGGTCAAAGGGTATGCACAGTTTGATACCTTTTTCTGCATAGTTCCAAATTGCTCTCCAGAATGGTGTACTCACAGTTCCACCAACAATGTATCAGTGTCCCTGTTTTCCCACATCCCCTGCAACATTCTGCATTACCTTTCCCTGTCATTCTAGCCAATCTGACAGGTGTGTAGTGGTATCTCAGAGTTGTCTTAATTTGCATTTCTCTGATTAATAATGACTTGGAGAATTTTTCCACATTACTAGAAATAGTTTCAATTTCTTATGATGATCAATTTTAATGGACATAACTCTTTACAACAATCAAATTACTGATGCCAACTCCAGTGATCTTGTGATGAAGAGAGTCATCTATACCCAGAGATAGGACTGTGGGAACTGAATGTGGATCACAAAATAACATTCTCATTCTTTTTGTTATTATTCACATGCATTTTCTTTTCTAACTCATTTTTATTTGATTTGATTTTTCTTGTGGAACAAGAGAATTGTATAAATATGTTAAATATATTGGATTTAACATATATTTTAATGTACATAGTAAATATTGGATTGTTTGCCATCTATGGCAGGGGGTGGGTGGAAGGAGAAGAATATGAAACACAAGGCTATGCAAGGGCCAATGTTGAAAAATTATCTGTGCATATGTTTTGAAAATAAAATGATTTAAAAATTAAAAAAAATTAATTTCTAATAGATTTTAATTTATTTTTCCTTGGCCCTTTATTGAATGTAATTTTATTGTATCATGGTCTGAAAGGAAGAATCCACTATTTCTGTTTTTCTGCATTTGATTGTGAGGTTTTTATGCCCTAATACATGGCCAATTTTTGTATAAGTACATTGTACTGCTAGGAAAAAAAAAATATATTCCTTTCTGTCCCTATTTAGTTTTTTTCTACAGGCCTACCATAATTAGGTTTTTTATGGTTCTATTATTTTTTTTTACTTCAACTGAATCATAGCTTCTGCTCTGCCTTTTACCTTCAATCTGTATGTGTCTCTTTGTATCAAATGTGTTTTTTGTAAACAAGATGTTGTAGCATTCTGTATTTTAATCCCCTGTGCTATTTGCATTTTATGGGAGAGTTCATCCCATTCACATTTCAGCTATGATTAGCAGCTCTTTATTTCCCTCCATCCTATTTTCTTCCTATTTCCCTCCATCCTATTTTCTTCTCCCATATATATTTTTGTTCTCTCTTCCCATCCTTTTCCTTGTTAGTGGTGCCACTTACTCCTTGTTCTATCTTCTATCACCCCTTCCCCTTATCTTACCTTTTTCTTTTCAGTTTTCTGCTTTCCCTTCTATGCAGTCCCTCCCTTTTTTTCTTCTTTCTCCACCTATTTCTTTATAGAATTAAATTTCTATCCACAACTGAATGATTGTTATTCCCTTTAGGGTCAGAACTGATGAGATCAAGTTTTTCCAGTCTATCTTGAGTTGGAGAGTGATTTCATCCCATCTGACTTTGTTCAGAGATTTGGTTTCATGTGTTTTTTCAAGGGAAACTGGGAGAGCTTAAACAGCTTCCTAGCTTCCCTCTACCATCTTGCCCCCATCCATAGAAGTAAATATAAAAGTATTTTTAAAAGTTCATAGATTTGAGGTTAAGAACAACTAGGCTAGAAAGCTGACATAAAACTCACAGAGATCTGGGTTCAAGTTTCATTTCTGGAATGTATTAGTTTTTTTTTTTTTTTTTTTGACACAAGACAAGTTACTTAATCTGTTGATCTGTTGGTGATATAGAATTCTCTAATATTATAATTTTTTGGATGCTATGATCTCAGTGGAACTGGTTCATATTTGGCTTAATAAACTCAAAAGATCCTTACCACTCTGAAATGATATAATTCTAAGTTTATCACTGCTCAACTCTAAGCTTAAAGCTTTTCATTACAGGTATGCAAATAGCATTTGTTCCTGAGCCTCTTTCCAGACTGATTTATTTTTAAAACTTTTTTTAAACTAGGAAAAAAATGTCATTCTTTCCCTCATTTCTTATCTTAGCTGAATAAATCAATGATTAGTCATCGCCTCAGTCAAAGAGAGACCTGAGAAAGACCTTAGCTTAAAAAGGTCAAGGTCTTCCACTATATCCAGGACCATCTTTAGTTGCCCTGATTTATATCTTGCCACTGGTCTCATATGGCTCCAGAAGAGAGAATGAGACTGATGACATTGCACAGTCCTCCATCATTTAAAACCAATTCACTTGTAAGTCATAACATCACCTTCCTGATATAGTGGTCCTCTTTATGAATGAAAGTACAAATAAATAGCAATTCACTTGCCCTACAGTGACAGTCTATGATCTCCTGATTAGTATCAAGGCTACCTGTTAATGATGGAAAGAACAAATTTTTCCTACCTGGAATAAAACAAAGGGTTTATTATTGTAGTTATCACTTCTGCTGTGCTGCTGTTGTTATTCACAAGCCTTGTTGTGATTCAGTTATGTGCAAATCTTTATGATCCCAATTAGTATTTCCTTAGCAAAGATATTGCAGTGATGTTCCATTTCCTTCTCTAGTTCATTTTATAGATGAAGGAACTAAGACAAATATGGTTAAGTGGTTGGTTCAAGTTCACACAACTAATACGTGTCTGAGGTCAGTTTGAACTGAGAAAACAGTGTTTTTCTGACTCCAGGGCTTGGTGCCACATAACTGCTTAAGCCTTAGTAATAGCGCAAATTCTAGTAGTAATCAAAATAATTTTATTTAAGGTTTAAGATTCTTCTACAACCTGTATAAAAATGAGTTACTTGAGGAGAAATTGTGAACAATACCTATCTTGAGTTTGAAAATAATTCAATTTTATTTTCATCTCTGCCTCTTTGATTGCAGAACTGGAAGGCAATACCCACAATTCCTCCCAAAGTCTTCTTTAAAGGGAGCTCAGAAATCCTATCAGTGCTTGGATTTAAGAATAACTTTCCTCATGCTCTCCATGTGCTATCTTCTGCCCCCATTTTTCTCCCCTCTCAACTCCCTTTTGCATGTTGTCTTTCTCTATTAAATTATAAACTTGATAGCAGAAATTCTTTTTTCCCTTGTGTTTGTATTCCATTGTCAAGAACAATCATTGATACATAATAGGTGTTTAATACATATTTATCATATTTTATTTTTGGATTTCAAATTATAAAATTATTGAAAATTATTGAAATATGAAATTATTGAATAGCTAAATACAGACATAGGAATCATTAATCTATTCACTATTAAACAAAAACTGAGTAATTATAAATTTAATGTCATAAGAAGCCTTAGAGGTCATTGAATTCTTTCCCCTCATTTTCCAAGTAAAGGAATTCAGAATCAGAGATGTTAAATGATTTGATCAAAGCCAAAACACTTAGTATGCTTTTTTTTTTTAACTTATCTTAATTCTTTGGCATCTCTTCTTCACCCTATCTTCCACTTCCTTAAAAACAAACCTGCTGATTTGGGGCAATCCTAAATGAATACTCTCATCTATTAATGGTCAGTAGAGCCAATATAATATCCAATAAGATATCCAGTGTCAATGAGAAACAGGTCATTATTTTGATTCTTTACCAGATGTACCATGTTATTATGGAAGGAGTTCTGTACCTGGAATGAGAAAAGCTGGGTTCAAGTTATAGCTTTGTTTATGATCTTCAGTTTCTTTCCAAGTGAAATGAGGATGTCTTTCATCATGTAACTCAACTAGCCCCTATCAGAATCTTTCGTGGACATATATAAGTTCTTAATGAATATGTGGTAGATTATAAGTCCATGAGGAAATATAAATGGAGAATCTGAGTTAGGAAACATGATATATATAAAACATGATATTTTCTCTTTCTTATTACTTAATGTGCAACTTAACAACTCCTCAGTTTCTTCACTTCTCCTCTAGCCAAGTTAGTGCCTGGCTACCCTATTCAAATTCCCACTTTTTAGACAGAAGAAACTATATAGTGGCATTGTTTTTGTAATAAAATTTTATTCTTTTCTAGTTACCTATTATAATTTCAATCTTATACTTTCCTTAAATATTCTCAGAGGAAAAACATTAAGCAATTAAGTATGGAGTAATAAGGGTAGGTGGAAGCAAAAAGTAGAGGCATTCTCCCTTCAAGTAAAATAATATGCTCTTTAATGAGTATCTACTATGTTCTGGGTACCTAAATATATGATAATACATCATCTTTTCAATCAGTAACTTTATAATAAGGGCTTAAAGAGTATAGTTTAGGTTCTAAATATGAAACTGTCAATTGATTATTACCTATTCTTTTTTTTAATACTAAAACAACTGTCATACATATAGCACTTAAAGTTGGTGAAGAGAGGCTGTGGTATAATGAGTTTGCCTAGAAGCCACATAGTTCTATATTCAAGTGTTGCCTTTGACTCGTGGCTATGTAAACTGAACCATTCATTTAGATTCTTAGTACTCTAGATAGCTATTTCATAGAAGGTGTTGACCTATTTTATTTGTGAAACCACAGGTCCAATCTTTCTTCTACTCCCCTTTAAATATTACCAATTATCTTTCCTTACATTATTTTACTGGAGACTCACAAGTCTCTAAAGATAGACACTGAACCCACTATTAGGCCTGCTTTACATTTGAAAAAATTAACATCCCCCCAAATTAAATGGGTTGTCTAAGGTCACAGGGGTGAAATTTTCACTGAAGGTCTTTTTCCAGGTTCAGCTCAATCCATTAGGCCAGGCTACTTCTCACACCTAACTAATTTAAACTCAGTATCAAACAAAACATCTGTAAAAACAAAACAAAGACACAGATCTCTAGAGACGTAAAAAGGAGAAAAAAAATGACTAAAGGCATCTAAGAGGAAAAGGAAACTCAGATTCATGCTTATGAATCTCTCAGCAGAATCCCCCAGAGTCAGAATTTCTACTTCACAAAATACTTCGTGGAAAGGGGAGTCCTTAAAAACCCCCAGGGTACATCCATAAAAGGGGAAGTTGTGAACAAAAGCAGAAAAAAAGATTTATATTTTCTATGTTAATTGGGTGTGTGTGTGTTTGTGTGTGTGTGTGTGTGTGTGTGTGTGTGTATGTATGAAGAAGAACTTTTGACCCAGTTTCTCTATGAACCATTACAATACTCTGAAGCTATGTGCTTACACTCACACTGTTTATTCCAGAACATCTGTGTCATACTTTTGGTTCATGCCTGTGGAATATATGAGGTAATTTCTCTGTATGTGTATAATTGCTGATGAATAATCAAAACCCATGCATACCCCAAAGGAGAAGTCCCTTTTCCAGATTTAAAAAGAAAAAGAAAAACCTTTGTAAGCACTTTTGCTCTGGGCTCCATTCAGAGGATACGCCTCCAATCTCTGCTTGCACTACAAGATTTCCTAATGTATTGACACAGCACAGAGCCGAAACAAAAGAAGAAAAGGGAAACTCTTGGACAGAGGAAAGAAATAAACAGATCTGCAAGATCAAGTTGGTAAAAATCCAGTGTTAGGGTAGCTGCTTCTATCCACCTGAGGGTAGATCTGCTAGGCAAGAGAAATTGAGCATTACAATGTCACTTGTTTAAATTGAAAGTCATCATCAGAATCCCAGTGTTCACATCCATGAGGCAAAATGCCCAGAATGTTGCTATAACTATAAAAAGGAAGTGGGCAGAACAACTCTCTCACCCTAAGGGACGCCCTTAGAAACAGGAGAGAGGAGGGAAGAGGCCCTCCTTTCCCTGTACTCTGTCTATTTGGAGCAGGTTTGATTGTCAATGCATATACTTTTCCTCCTGCTTTTGTCCCTTGGGGCAAACAATGGCATGTATATATATGAAATTCTCTCAACACACTGATTTACTAGCAGGGGAAAGATATGGGACAGGCCCCAATTAAATGAAAAATGTGTTTGGTTAAATAGATTCAAAGGTAAAAAGCAAATCAATTAAATGAGGGTAGGGGTTAGGAGGATATTTAGGTTAAACATCAGGAAAAAAAAGGTTTGCTGAGATTTATTAGAATAATGAAAAAAGGCTTCTAAAGTACACTGGAGAACCATCAGACCATTTAGCAGAGCTTTGACTCAGTGATTCAGTGCACCATGGAGAACAACTCAGGAGAGCCATCAATGAAAGACCTGGAAAACCCATTAGGTATTTCCCATTTCCAGTTCTGCTTCAAAGGTTTTTCATGCTTTAAATCTATGGCTGGACTTGAGATGATCAGGAGCCAGTCAGGGACTTTATTGGTGAGAAAGAGGAAATCAGGAAGGAGAATATGAGATTCCATTTCATCCCCTTAAGAATTAACTTCCTTAAATCTTTCCTATGTACTCTCCAAGGGTAATTGAGCCAGACAGACAGGAGGAGAAGAATGAGTAGATAGTGACATTGTTTATTCTGGAAGTTTTAGACTGAATGCAACTCTATTCAACAAAATGAATGCATTCAATTTATTGAGTGCAAAATTTTCAAGGCACTGAATCATATAACCTCATGTTAGCCAACGCTTCACTGTATTATGCAACTCTGTACAAAATATGAAGTAGATCATTACAGATATCGAGGAATCAGCCAGAAAACTGGCAGAAATTTGGACAAATAACTTGGTCAATGGAATACCACCTAATCTTAGCCCTAATATTTCCTTTCCCATTCCTGTTGGTCTGGATACTTTAAGTATATACTCTCTCATATAATAAAACAGCTAACATTTATATAGAACTTTAAAGTGTTCAAATCACTTGTCATAAATTATCTTATTTGAGTCTCACAAAAATCCTTTGAGGTAGATTCTAAAGATAGTATCACCTCTATTTTTTAGATAAACAAACTGAAATGCAGAGTGTTAAACAGATTTTCCCATAGTCATAGAATTCTCAAATGTCAGAAGCTGGTTTTAAACCCAAAGCTTCCTACTCTGAGGTCTATACTTCCATCAATTATACCACTAAAACAGGGTTCAGACTCATAAATTGTTTTCTCCTTTCCTCTTTTTATTATTTTCTACTGATTGTTTACATGAATAAGCAAAGATGTAAGGACTAAGGACTTGAGTACATGTTTGTAGTAAGAAATGTCCAATCTATCATTTAACAAGCATTTATTCAGTTGTGTATCATGGGTCTGAAAAGGCAAAGGCAAACATGAAACCATTTCTACCCTGAAGAACCTTGTATTCTATGTGGAAAGAATATAAACACAGAGGTAAGTACAGCTAAAAACATATTCAAAATCAGTGACAGAATTAGGAGATTAGACTCATGCAGTTGGTAGGATCAGGAAAAGCTTCTTTTAGGGC
Source organism: Sminthopsis crassicaudata (assembly GCF_048593235.1). Lineage (NCBI taxonomy): Eukaryota > Metazoa > Chordata > Mammalia > Dasyuromorphia > Dasyuridae > Sminthopsis > Sminthopsis crassicaudata. Next base: position 572,134,421 of record NC_133618.1, read on the forward strand.
TTTTGAGTGTTTTGAAGAAATTAAAGTGAGAGGTAGAGATAAAGAAAGATAGGATTCAAGGTAGAAAGAAAAGTCAAATAAAAACACATGAGTAGATGATGGAGTATGTATTTGAGGAGCAACAAGAAAGTTATTTGGTTGGATTACAAAGGAGTAAATAATGTTGGTGAAAAGGAACTTTGAAGCAAAATAGGTGTTTCTATTTTATCTTAAAAGTCATTAAGAATTCATTGATTCCAGCCTGTCCCACAAACATCATTTTTGTTCAGGGAAATAAACTCCATCAACTGCCATCAGGCAAATCCAACTGAAACATCAAGACCACTCAGGGAGATAGAAAGTATCCTATGCCATTTGGGTCTAAGCTATTATTACTACTCCAATCACTTCTTTCCTTCAGACTCGAATGGGTATAGTATAATACCCTGTGACCAGGAACCCTAGGAAAAGCATTGTTCTCCAGATCATTGGTTCTGCTTCCAGCCCATTGTTCATAATCATCTTTAAGTGGGCTAACCCCTGTAGAAAAAGAGTGCTACCTTGCTATACTTGCATTGATGCCATAGACCAACTGCCAAGGATGGTAGGCAAATAAGCCTGAAATCCCCAGGAATAACATCCTCCAAACTACTAGGTCTCCCTTATTCCAACTTAGCCTCTAAAGCTATCCTACAAGGAGCATCCCTTGTGATTCTGAAACTTAACATCCTTGGTTGGCACAGCAATTAAAGAAAGAAAATTGTCACTTCAAGAGTCTTAGAAATTGTCAAATAATTTAGAATTAGAAATAGAAATTATCACTGGAAATAAAACTCAAGAAGATGCATTATCATCTCATTTGGTGATACAACTTAAGAATCTCTAGACCTTTGCAGCTGATCTGATACTGGAACTTCTTCTATTTGCTGTCTTCTTAAACTATTAGCTCCTTGAGATCTGGGACTTAATTGATTTCCAATTTGCATGCATAGCATTTAGTATAATGCTTTGTATGAATCAAGGGCTTAATGAATGTTTTTTATTCATTCATTACAGTTTGTTGAAAAGGCAGTGATATGGTCAGGCATAAGCTTAAGAAAAATTACTAATAACTGCTTAGAGAATAGTATGGAATCAGAAGATGTTTGATACAGGGAGACTAAGTAAGCAACTTTTTATTTGATCATTTTGATTAGTCAGGCAGAAGGTGATGATATCTTTAATTAAGGTAGCAATTGTGTGAGTAATGAGAAAGAATAAATGAAAGAGATCTTAAGGAGAAACAAGATCTGACTATTAGATATGTGGAGTGAGAGAGAATAAAGAATGAAATGTAATTTTTGCAAAGCTAAAAGACTGGAAAGACAACAGTATTGATAGAAATAATGAAATTTAGGTAAGTTCTATTTAGAATATAAGTTTGAGTCTAGGGAAAACTAATTTAAAATGTCTTATAAACATTGGTTTTTGGGGATTTGGAGGGAGATTAGGACATCTATATAGTTCTGCAAGTAATCTTCAGGGAGAGGATCATTAAATTCTTGGGAGCAGATGAGGTCACCTGCACAACATTGGGAACAGAGAAAAGTACACATCACAGAAATCTAGGGGGCACATCTATTGGTAGGAGGTGGGATTTACATGATGAGTCAGAAAAGAAAACCGAGGAGGAGCAATCAGACACATTGAGGAAGAACAGGAAAGGATAAGGTAACAAAAACCCAAGAAAGAGACAGTGTCCAGAAGATAATTAATGATATAGGGAAAAGTCATTAGATATGTCAAATAAGAGATGAGTGAAAAAGAAAAGTGAAAAAGACAGATTGTGAAACCTGGAGAAGTGAGTGGAAATAGATATGATGAATTTTAGAAAACTTTTTTTGGAAGTTTGGCTGTCAAAGGGAAGAGAAATATAAGATGATAGGTTGAGGAGATTCTAGGATCTACTCAAGAGAGAAGATGGGTATATTTGAAAGCAGCAGGAAAAGAAGCAGTAGATAGAGACCCTGAAAATTTGAAAGTGATGGGGAATGATTGAAGAGCAACCCTACAGAATAAAATGCAAAGAAGTGGAATAATTGACAAATGTAATGAGAATGGACTCAGAGAGGAGAAGGGACAACTCATTAGAGATTGAAGTAAAGAGGGAGAAAAGTGAAAGATAATGTCATGGAGTTGTGAGGTGGAGAGATGAGAAGAAGGAGCCCGTGGTGAGTAGCATCTTTTTTCTTCAGCATGAAACAAGGTCCTCAGCTGAGAGTATAAGGGGAGGGGAAGATGTAGGTGTTTTAAGAGGAGAAGATATGGTTTAGAATGGTCTTTGTAGAGAATAAGATAGAAAAATAATTAGGGAAGAACTACTCTATTGTTTGGTTATTTTTTTTGTCTAGCCATAGAAGTGAAATATGCTGATCTCATTTTCCCCCCTTGGGTTTCTTTTTTTTTAATTGTGTGGCTTTTTTATATTCAAGTTAGTTTACTGTGCCATAGAGTATAAGTACTGGGTATAGTTTAGTAAAATATTTTTAAAAACTCCAAAAATCAAAATTCCTTCAAGAATATATTAGTGTTAAGCTGTTAGCTCTTCTCTGCTTATAAAACAGCAGTTCAGAAGAGAAATCAAGCCACTTTAAGCTAGATCCTAGAACCACCCCAATCTGGAAGTGACCTAACAGATCTTAGCACAGCTGTGAAGCCGCCTTCTGCTGTCCAGTGCTTCACTTTGGGGTAGTTAAGAGCCTGAACAGCAAGGACACAACCCAAGGCAACATCTAATCCACATAGGGCCAGGCTTGGACTGAGGCTAGCAGCCTCGGAATTCCCAGAGAAAGGGAACCCCCAGAGAAGTGGGACCTTTGAAGTAGGTACTGCAGTTTCTGGGCAAACACTTCCAGTTTGAGTGCAGGGACTTTTCACTTCAGCTGCTGATATCCACGCCTCACAGGACCCATTAGCTGGGCTTTGTGTCGCTTTTATTGTTCAGTCGTAAACCTCAGGGAAGTCGCTAGAACACACAACAGGGTCCTTCTCTGGACAACCCTCACAGTGCAGCTGTATCACCTCTGAGGCATTTCTGGGGAGGGGAGGGGAACTCTCTCCCAGAGCTCTCTCTTAGCTCAGGCACAGGAGCAGCTGCATCCATCCAGTCTGGAAGGAAACTGGTAAATAAATAAATAAATAAACTTCTTACCCCAAGGGCAGACCCCAAAAGATTTTTAACAATGAGTAAAAAGCTGAAGAGAACTATTGATTCCTTCTACACAGAGAAAGAGCTGGTATCCAACCCCGAGGAAGTTAACAGCAGAGAGTTAGCAGATAACACTCTAAAGGGGAATGATACCTGCCTCCCATCACATAATTCTCTCCTAGAAGAGACTATTAAAAAGTTAAGAGAGTTTGAAGAAAAATGGGAAAAGGAAAGAGAAGCTATGATAGAGAATAACAATGTCCTGAAATTTGAGTTGGAAAAATAAAGAATTCACAGGAGATGCAGGGAAACAAAATTTGTGAATTAGAAAAGGTTAAAAAAATCACAGGAAAGTAGGATTTTTGAATTGAAATAGATAAAAGTGTCTCAAGAAAGTAGGATTTCTGAATTGGAAAAAATAAAATAACTCTAAAAAAATTAGAGAAATGGAAAAAAATTCAATAGAGCAAAATAATTCATTTAAAAACATACAAAAAGAACTAAAAAATGTGAATGAAGAAAATAACTCATTAAAAATCAGGATGAACAAATAGAAATGAATGATTCATTGAGAACCCCAGAATCACCCCCTGTTGGAGTACAGATCAACTTGGACCTACATTTACTGCTGAGTTAGGAGAGTATGAGGCCATTGGAACAGGCATGTGACATGCATACACTTCCTATATTAAGACACATAACCTTTAAAATATATATACAGCCATAAAAGCCCGCTCTGCCGAGGCAGTCTCTCAACTCCCCTAAAAGCTCCCGGGCTTATTTACGTCCAGTCCCTGGTTCCGGGTTAAATTACCCCTGTCCCTGTTCGGGTGCCAGTTGTTAAGCCTGGGGGTTCCTGGCGTGCTTCTGGTGTGGGAGGAGTATCTGCCCTCTACTTACCCTCCTCTCTGGGGTCTTCGGGGTACCACCGGCTTCTGCATCAGAAGAATCACACTGAGTCGAACTGCCAAGGAGTTAAGCGGTGCTTTATACAGGAATCGATTACATGGTGTAGAAAAGATGTTTCCCCCCCCCTTTAATCAGGCAGTATACTAACTTATATACTCTTTTAACAATGGAGAACTCCAATCAAAAGTTAAGTACAGAGTTTTTCCTTTTATGGCTGTATATATATTTTAAAGGTTATGTGTCTTAATATAGGAAGTGTATGCATGTCACATGCCTGTTCCAATGGCCTCATACTCTCCTAACTCAGCAGTAAATGTAGGTCCCAGTTGATCTGTACTCCAACAACCCCCCCAAAAAAAATGAAAAGCTGGAGAATAACATCAAATACTTACTGTGAAAATATATAGACCTGGAAAATAGATCTAGGAGAGATAATATGAGGATCATTGGACTTGCTGAAAACTATGATCAAAAAAAGAGCCTAGATTCTATTTTACAGGAAATCATCAAAGAGAACTGTCCAGAGTTAATAGAAACAGAAGGGAAAATAGGCATTGAAAGAATTCATCGAACACCTTCTGAAAAAGACCCTAAAAAAAGAACTCCATGGAACATTGTGGATAAGCTGCAGAACTACCAAACAAAGAAAAAATATTGCAAGCAGCTAGAAAAAAGCAATTCAAATATCAAGGTGCCACAATAAGGGTCACTCAAGATCTGGCTGCCTCCACATTAAAACATCGAAGGGCCTGGAACTTGATATTCCAAAATGCAAAAGATCAAGGATTGCAACTAAGAATAAACTTCCCAGGTAAGTTTAGCATTTTCTTCCATGGAAGAAGATGGTCATTTAATGAAAGAGAGAAATTCCATTTGTTTCTAAGAAAAAAACCAGACTTAAACAAAAAATTTGATCTACATCCACAAGACTGAAGACAAACAGAAAAAGGTAAAAAGAACTCTTGAGAACTATATCCCTGTTGTGGATATATAGAAAGTCTGCATGGATAATTTGATTTTACTGATACAATATAAAAAAGGGGAGTAGTAAAGGGAAGAGGGTAGTATCAGCAAAAAAGGAAAAGAGTGATAAAAAGAGGGAAACTACATCCCAGGAAGAGGCATTGAAAAGCTACCACATCTGAGGGAATTTAGAGAGGGGGAGAAACATTGTGTGAATCTTACTCTCATCAGAAGAGGCTCAAAGAGTAAATAATTGACATATTTGTTTTTCAGAGAATTCTCTCACCTCATTAAAAGGGGGGAGAGGAAAAAGGAAAAGGAAAAGGGGAATAAGGGAAGGGACTTGGAAGGAGGGGGGAGGGATACTAAAAAGGGAAGGCTGCATGTCACAAGTGGGGTCTATAAATTAAATATTGGGGAAGGGTTTCAGGTGGGTCAAGGGAAAAAAGCATAATCTGGGGATAGTATGATGGCAGGAAATACAGAATTAATAATTTTAACTATAAATGTGAATAGGATGAACTCTCCCATCAAACGGAGATGTATAGCAGACTGGATCAAAAGTCAGAACCATACAATATGTTGTTTACAGGAAACACACTTAAAGCACGGAGATAGATATAGAGTAAAGGTAAAAGTTTGGAGCAGCATCTATTATGCTTCCTGTAAAGCCAAAAAAGCAGGGGTAGCCATCCTTATCTCAGATTAAGCAAAAGCAGAAATTGATCTAACTAAAAGAGATAAGGAAGGAAACTATATCCTGCTGAAAGGTAGCATAAATAATGAAGCCATATCAATACTAAACATATATGCACCAAGTGGTATAGCATCTAACTTTCTAAAGGAAAAGTTAAGAGAATTGCAAGAAGAAATAGACAGTAAAACTATAATAGTGGAAGATCTCAACCTTGCACTGTCAGATTTAGACAAATCAAACCACAAAACAAGTAAGAAAGAAATTTTAAAAGTAAATAGAATATTAGAAAAATTAGGTATATAGACCTGTGGAGAAAACGGAATGGCGATAGAAAGGAATATACTTTCTTCTCAGCAGCTCATGGAACCTATACAAAAATAGACCATATATTAAGACATAAAGATCTCAAAATTAAATGTAGGAAGGCAGAAATAATAAATGCCTTCTTCTCAGATCACAATGCAATAAAAACTACATTCAATAAAACGTTAGGGGTAAATAGACCAAAAAGTAACTGGAAACTGAATAATATCATCTTAAAGAATGACTGGGTGAAACAGCAAATTATAGAAACAATTAATAATTTCGCCGAAGATAATGACAATGATGAGACATCATACCAAAATCTTTGGGATTCAGCTCAAGTGGTAATAAGGGGAAATTTTATATCTTAGAGGCTTATTTGAACAAAATAGAGAAAGAGAAGATTAGTGAATTGGGCCTGCAACTTAAAAAGCTAGAAAAAGACCAAATTAAAAACCCCCAACCAAACATCAAACTTGAAATGCTAAAATTAAAAGGAGAAATCAATAATATTGAAAGTAAAAAAAAAGAAAACAACTATTGAATTAATAAATAAAACCAAGAGTTGGTTTTATGAAAAAGCCAATAAAATAGAGAAATCTTTGGTAAATCTTATCAGAAAAAGGAAAGAGGAAAATCAAATTGTAGTCTTACAAATGAATAGGGGGATCTTTCCACCAATGAAGAGGAAATTAGAGAAATAATAAGGAGTTACTTTGCCCAACTTTATGCCAATAAATTTGATAACTTAATTGAAATGGATGATTTCCTCCAAAATATGCGCTTCCTAGATTAACAGAGGAGGAGATAAATTGCTTAAATAGTCCCATTTCAGAAAAAGAAATAGAACAAGCTATTAATCAACTCCCCAGGAAAAAATCCCCAGGACCAGATGGATTTACATGTGAATTCTACCAAACATTTAAAGAACAACTAACTCCAATGTTATATAAACTATTTGAAAAAATAGGGGATGAAGGAGTCCTGCCAAATTCTTTTTATGACACAGACATGGTACTGATACCTAAACCAGGTAGAACAAAAACTGAGAAAGAAAGCTATAGACCAATTTCCTTAATGAATATTGATGCTAAAATCTTAAATAAGATATTAGCAAAAAGTCTTCAGAAAATCACCCCCAGGATAATACACTATGATCAAATAGGATTTATATCAGGAATGCAGAGCTGGTTTAATATTAGGAAGACTATTCACATAATTGACCATATTAATAATCAAATTAATAAAAACCATATGATCATCTCAATCATTGCAGAAAAAGTATTTGATAAAATCCAACATCAATTCCTACTAAAAACGCTTGAGAGTATAGGAATAAATGGACTATTCCTTAAAATAATAACAAGCATATATTTCTAACTGTCAGTAAGCATAATATGCAATGGAGATAAACTGGAACCTTTTCCAGTAAGATTAGGAGTGAAACATGGTTGCCCACTATCACCATTACTATTCAATATTGTATTAGAAATGTTAGCCTCAGCAATAAGAGTGAAGAAAGAGATTAAAGGAATAAGAGTACGTAATGAGGAAATCAAACTGTCACTCTTTGCAGATGATATGATGGTATACTTAGAAAACCCCAGAGATTCTAATAAAAAGTTATTAGAAATAATTCACAACTTTAGCAAAGTTGCTTGATACAAAATAAATCCACATAAATCCTCAGCATTTTTATACATCACCAACAAAATGCAACAGCAAGAGATACAAAGAGAAATTCCATTCCAAACAAATGTTGAGAGTATAAAATATTTGGGAATCCATCTACCAAAGAAAAGTCAGGAATTATATGAGCAAAATTATGAAACACTTGCCACAAAAATAAAGTCAGAATTAAATAATTGGAAAGACATCCAATGCTCTTGGATAGGCTGAGCGAATATAATAAAGATGACAATACTCCCCAAACTAATCTATTTATTTATTGCTACACCAATCAGACTCCCAAGAAACTATTTTAGTGACCTAGAAAAAAATAACAATAAAGTTCATATGGAAGAATAAAAGATCGAGAATTTCAAGGGAATTAATGAAAAACAAGTTAGATTAAGGAGGTCTAGGAATACTTGATTTAAAACTATATTATATACCAGCAGTCCCCAAAACCATTTGGTATTGGCTAAGAAACAGACCAGTCGATCAGTGGAACAGATTAGATACAAAGGACAAAAAAGGTACATCTATAGCAATCTAGTGTTTGATAAACCCAAAGATACCAACATTAGGGATAAAAATTCATTATTTGAAAAAAACTATTGGGAAAACTGGAAATTAGTATACAAGAAATTAGATATGGACCCACACTTAACACCATATACTAAGATAAGATCAAAATTGGTCCATGATTTAGGCATAAAGAATGAGATAATAAATATATTAGAGGAACAGAGGATAGTCTACCTCTCAGACTTGTGGAGGAGGAAGGAATTTATAATTAGAGAAAACTAGAGATCATTATTGATTACAAAATAGAAGATTTTGATTACATCAAACTAAAAATTTTCTGTAAGAACAATATTAATTCAAACAAGATTAGAAGAAAAGTAACAAATTGGGAAAATATTTTTATAGTTAAAGGTTCTGATAAAGGTCTCATTTCCAACATATATAGAGAATTGATCCTAATTTATAAGAAATCAAACCATTCTCCAATTCACAAATGGTCAAAGGATATGAACAGACAATTCTCAGATAATGAAATTGGAACTATATCCACTCATATGAAAGAGTGTTCCAAATCACTATTGATCAGAGAAATGCAAATTAAGACAACTCTGAGATATCACTCCACACCTGTCAGATTGGCTAAGATGACAGGAACAAATAATGATGAATGTTGCAGGGGATGTGGGAAAACTGGGACACTAAAACATTGTTGGTGGAGTTCTGAAAGAATCCAGCCATTTTTGAGAGCAATCTGGAACTATGCCCAAAAAGTTATCAAACTGTGCATACCCTTTGATCCAGCAGTGCTACTACTGGGCTTATATCCCAAAGAAATACTAAAGAGGGGAAAGGGACCTGTATGTGCCAAAATGTTTGTAGCAGCTCTTTTTGTAGTGGCTAGAAACTGGAAGATGTCCATCAATTGGAGAATGGTTGGGTAAATTATGGTACATAAAGGCTATGGAATATTATTGCTTTGTAAGAAATGACCAGCAGGATGAATTCAGAAAGGCTTGGAGAGACTTGCATGAACTGATGCTGAGGGAAATGAGCAGAACCAGAAGATCACTATGCACTTCAACAACAATACAGTATGAAGACGTATTCTGATGGAAGTGGATATATTCAACATAAAGAATATCCAACTCACTTCCAGCTTATCAATGATGGACAGAAACAACTACACCCAGAGAAGGAACACTAGGAATTGAATGTAAAATATTAGCACTATTGTCTATCTACCCAGGTTACTTATACCTTCGGAATCCAATTCTTACCATGCAACAAGAAAATTAGGTTTACACACATATATTGTATCTAGGTTGTACTGTAACACATATAAAATGTATTGGATTGCCTGTCATCTAGGGGAGGGAGTAGAGGGAGGGAGTGGAAAATCTGGAAAAAATGAATACAAGGGATAATGTTATAAAAAAAAATTACTCGTGCATATATACTGTCAAAAATGTATAATTATAAAATTAACAAAAAAAGAAGAAAAAGAAAAAAATAAACTCTGGTTAACATATCATTATATTTTACACCAATAAATAAATAAATATTAGTGTTGGCAACATCGATATTATATGATGATCAATTCTGATGAGCATGACTTTTTCCAAGACTGAGATGATTGATGCCATTTCCAATGATCTTGTTATTAAGAGAGCCACCTACACTCAGAGAAAGGGGTGGGAACTGAATGTGGATCACAACATAAAGATTTTTGTTGTTGTTTGCCTGCATTTTGTTTTCTTACTTATTTACTTTGTTTTTTTAATCTGATTTTTCTTGTGCAGCAATAGAATTGTAAAAATGTGTTGATACATATTGGATTTAATATATATTTTGACATATTTAACATATATCGGATTGCTTGCCATCTAGGGGAGGAGGTGGGGGAAGGAAGAGAATATCTGAAACACAAGGCTTTGCAAGAGTCATTTTTGTCAAATATCTGTGCATATGTTTTGAAAATAAAAAGCTTTTTTTAAAAGTGTTTTTCAAATGTTAAAACTTTATACAAATGATTAAATATTATCATTAAAAAGAAACCAAAAAAAGATTTAAGCAGAGAGTGAGAGGAGAGGAAGCAAAGGCAACCATTGATAAGACCTTTAGAAGTATTTTAGCCTTATCAAGGTGGAGAGATAGAGGACAATTGAAAAGCAGAGATATAGTGAATAGATTTTTTTTGTTCCTTTGTTTGGATTTTGGGGAGGGGTTTTGCTTATTTTTTGAGGATGAGGAAGCAAGGATATGTTTGAAGAGACAGAAAATAGTTAATAGAAAGAAATTGGTATGAGAGTTGACATGACAGAGGACGCAATCTGCTACAGAAAATGAGAAGATCCCATTGGATCACTTCTTGATATAGAAGATTTGCCTTGACAAAGAGAAAGGCCATCTCTTCTTGTGGGACAAGAAGGTACGGTAGAGAAAATGTCATAAAGCATCGGAATGACATAAGCTAAGGAAAGCTTAATAAATATTTGTGGGATTGAAAAAAAAAAGAGTATATTAGTATTCCTGACTTCCTGCACCCTTTTCAGCACTGATTATTTCTGTCTTTTATGATGTTTTCTAATATGGTTAGCGTAAAGTAAAACTTCAAGAATTGTTTTAATCTGGCTGTCTCTTACTGATGTGGGTTAAGATTCCTTTCTAATTCCCAGCCCCCATGGGATCTGAGCTAACTTGGGCTGTCCCAGCTCCCATTCTAATGATCTGCTCAGGTTTCCCCAACCTCCACCCTAAGCACAAACAATTCCTTATCTAAAAACCAATTGAATTAAATTCAAATTCTAACCATGGCTGAAACCAGCCAGGAGCCAACCTGGGACTTCACCCATGGACCCCTTCAAGATTACTAAAAGCCACCCCCTCATTATAAAAGAGGGAAATTGGAGTCCACTCTTTGCAGGAGTCCCAGACATGGCATACTTACGCCAGCCATGTCAAGGGTTCCTGCCCACCTGGTGCCAGCCCTGGCCCTGGTGTCTTCTACCTTCCAATCTTACTTCCAAACCCCACAATAAACTTCTTTTATTAATCTAGGTTTTCAGGTCTGTAAATTCCCTTACAGAGAACTCTTGAGCTGCTACTAGACCACATTTAACTCTGTATACTTGCACCAAATCCAAAAGGGTTGCAGGAGAGTTCTATTTGACTCCCTGTAGCCCGAACCTGCCACTAGACCTCAATTAACTCTAATTTCATTTAGGTACCCTTTACCTAATTCTCATCATTACCGTTGGCTGTTTTGAGCATATTTCTGATGCTGCAAATTTTCTTAAATTTTACTTTTGTTTTTTTTTTTTAACTGGCCAAACAAAATTTTGAGGAAATGCATTATTAGAACAAGTACTAGGGTGCATCTTACTGCTACATTTTTAAGGTGTCAGAGGAATGTTTCATGTGCTTCAGTAAATATCTTGTATGGCAGAGACAAAATATTCTCTGTGGCAAGGATAAAAATTTAATGGAATAAGAAGGCATTGAAAGTACCACAATAAAGAGTAGGAGTACCTACAATGAAGTGAATACATATATGTTACAAATCATTTTATGTCTTTTAAATCATTTATGTCATCACATTCATTCACATTGATTACACAAGTTGTCCCCCAAATCAGTACATTTTAAAAGCTTAGAGACTAAAGCTTTTGAAACACCTTCTACATTTTAAATGCTTCTTGATTGAAATTATCAAGAATCCATTAATTTGCTCAAGGATGGAATGACTAAGTAATTGTTTTCAGTCTGTTCTGTTGTCCATTCAATTCTATAAACTTTAAGCACAATATAATGGGGATACAAAGACAGAGATGAAAACCCACCCTCAGATAGCTTATATATGACTTTGGGATAAAATACGTAAATAGCTAAGTATATGCAAGATAAATTGAGCAGAGAAAGGGAAAAGAAGAAAAACTTAATATGGCTTATAACACTTGCACTAAAACTAAAGTAAGATTGTTAAGTACAGTGACATTTTTTTTTCATTTATTTCTTTCTATCTAGAATGGCAAGTACAGTACTTTACACGTAAGTGTTTATGTTTGCTTGTTGAAAGAAATTGACAAGGATGCTGAAAAGTAAAAATGAAAAGAAAGCCTGTTCTACAGATGGGTTATGGCTTGTGTACCTATATACAGAAGAAGGAAATGGAATTTCAAACTTGGAGAATGGCAAGTAGACCATGTTAGCTGCAAGAGAGAGTGTATGAAAAGGGATAGTAATGTGTGATAAGACTTGAAAGGCATATTGGAAACAGCTTGTGGAAGATGTTAGAATCCAGGCTGAATAGTTTGTATTTAATTGTATAGGCAATAAAATTTTGAGCAAAGAAATAACCAACATATTCCAAAAATATTTTAGCAGCTCTATGGATGAGATAGTGAAGAATGAAGTGACTAGAAGCAGTGAGACCAGTTCAGGGGGCTATTACAAAAGTCCATTGATATATGATTGTGGCCTGAGCTAGAGTGGCAGTTTTGTGAAAAGAGAGGAAAGAATGAATGTGAAAGAATTGCTATGTTCCAGTAGCTGGCTGTTGTATAACTCTTTAAAGTACACAGAGTGCTTTACACACATTTTCTAATTTGATCAATATAAATATGAAATAGACATTTTTTGTCATTGCTATTTTACAGAAGAGGAACCTGAGATGCTGAAGTGCTTTGATTAGGGTCATATATCTAGTAGGTGTTTAAAACAAGATTCAAATGCAAGTCTTCCTCATCAAGTCAAGAATGTTATTCATTATATCATCCTGCCTCAGATACAATTAACCAGACTTAGTTTCTAGTTGAATATGGAGAAATAAGGAAAATCTAAGAGTAAAAGGTGAATTTTAAGGGTTCAACTTAGGGAGAAGGTAATTGCTCCTTCTGCAGAAATATAAAAGTCTTTGTGGAGGATGGTTGGAGTAGAAAAGTAACACATTCCCTTTTGAGATGATGAATTTGAAAAGTTTGAGAAACATTCATAGTTGGAACATGGACTATTCATTTGATGATTTGGGATTGAAATTAGAGAGAAAAATCTCAATATACATACAGATGTGTGTATATTCATATATATATATATGATTCTTTAGAATGACTTCTTGAAATGTAATTATTTATACCTGATTCTAAACTACGTATATGTATATGCATACACATATATGTCATCTATATACAGATGATAATTGAATCAAGGGAATGGATGAATTTAATCAATCAATAAGCATTTATTAAGTGCTACCTATGTGCTAGGCACTATGCTAAGTGTTAATGACTCTAAGAAAGCCTAAAATATTATCTCCATCATATATCTTGCATTTGAATGGGAGAGTATCTAGTAATAAAAGATGGGCAGAACAGAGGCTTAGGGAATTGCCACACTTAAATGAAAGGCAATGGTTGAGTATCTAACAAAGAAATTTCTGGAATGGTCAGCCATGTAGTAGGAGAAACTGGAAAGACAAGTGGAATGGAAGTCAAAGGAAAGGTAGACAATGGGAACAAATACAGCAGAATCAAGGTGGGCAAATCAGAGGAAACACTCTCCATAATACATACAATATTTTGTTTTATCGTTTATTACCAGTATCTTATACCCAATATGGTTAAGATCACTTATCAGTTCTTTAAAATTGTTTCTGAAACTTTAATTCTCAAGAGTTGATTTTTGGACAATAGAAATATATTGATTAATTATTTACTAATTTTTTTCCTTTTAGGATTGAAAATATTTTGAATCATTCTTATGAATAATCCTCATATAGGTTTTTAAAAACCATTGAAAATAAAAAGCTTCTTTAAGTTTTCTGGAGAGATTATCTCATTCTTTTGAGGTTTTTTGGGTAAAAGTTTTCATTTTTTAGTGTCAAAGTGTTTCATAACTAAGTAATCTGAGATAGGCAGAAAGTTATAATATATTGAAAAATGATAGATTTTAGTTGGAAAAACTGTGGTTCAAATTTTGCCTTTATTACATAATAAATAAATGATCAAGGGCAAGTCATTTGACTATGCAGTGGAATGGGTGTTGAATTTGGACTTGGATTCAAATTCTGTTTTTACATCATCTATATAATGAGGACCTTGAACTAAATTGATTTTTAGGGTCCCTTCAAATGTTCCTCCATCTACATGCCTGTGAAATCACAGGTCCCTCATGTAACATAAAGGAAAGCTGACAGAATCTGGGCAAAAAAATTGTTGGCAACTGGTAGAAAATGTATATTATTTTAAATAATTTTATAGAACTTCAGGATTAAATTATAAATAAAGTACAAATCTACTTAATGAATCCTTACAATCAAAATGAAAGCATTTTCAAGTGTTTCCAAAGTATTCTGTGAGTCATATCCCATAGAATTAAAGGGTAAGCATAATAGAAATATTGAAACCTAGTTTTATTAGACACAGGCTCATAGAGAAAAGAAGGAATAAATAGTAGGAGTTATATATGTAGGCAAATTGAAAGTCCAGAAACAAAGGGTAAATTATAATGACCCAGGAAGGAGAAGAGGAGAGATAACCAAAATGGGAATAAGACAGAAGGGAGATTGAAAAATGATAACAGAAATTTTAAAAGATTGTAGAAGCATGCATGGTATAATAACGTGACCAAGTCACCATAGAAATAATTTTTCTCTTATGAACTTTTAAACTCAGCCCCTTTAAGGCATTTTTGCCATGGGACCATAAGCATATTTTTATGAGGAAATTATTGAAAAAATAACATTTGCTTTACCAAAAAATATTTTCACAATCAGCTTTTATTGTGATGGTTTCATCAATAATAGAATGCTAGACTAGGAAAGAACCTTGAAATAAATCCCTCTTTTACATATGAACACTCTAAAGCACTTTTGTATTTTTTAAATAGTCTCTCTTGAAAATAAAGTGGGGGGGGGGAGGAAAGACTTCTATAATGACTTTACCAAGAAAAACTGAAGGCAAGTTTTATATTCTATTTATTTGCTATTTTTACTTATGAAGTAGTAGGGGGAAAAAATGACATGACAAAAAAGGGATGTGTTTTTATCCTAGATATTTACATAGCAAATGGTCAAGGTTTTTAAAATCTATGTGTCTCAGTTTCTTCATTTTGAAAATGGAGAAGATATCTGTTGTAATAAACATATGACAAATTCACACTGGCCATTCTCTTTGCAAAAAGGTACATTTATTTAGGGGAAGAGGTCACAGAAAAAATAAGAAGTAATATGGGCACTAAGAGTGGTAAATATGAAATAGATTTGGGAGAGCAATAGGGTTACCAAAGAAAGGAATTTGGAAGAATCCATTAAAAGAATATGCCATGAGGCTTGGGTGTGCCATTGACTGGTAGATGAGATTTAGCAGACTAACCAAAGTAAGGTATAAGTATGGAGAAAGACATCTTTAGAGGGAAGACATCAAGATGGGGAGAGAAAGCTTCATAGAAGTCTTAGTCCTGGAAAGAACTTTACAATAAACATATATTTTATAGGGGAAAATAGTCTTGTAGGTTTCTTAGGGAAGTAATAGCGGGAACTGACAGGAAGAGATCAAAGAGCTAAATGGAATGCTCCTGGCAGACCATGTCCCAGCCCTGTCCAAAAATATTCTACTCACCATCTCATAAGTTGCTTGAAGATGTACAGAGGTTGGGGGACAGATAATCAAGATGATAAAGATTTCCAACCCCATAATCACTCTATACAAACAGAAATGTGTAGGATTTGGTTATGCATGATAATAGCTGGTTAGGGTTCTTCCTGACAAGGAAAGAGAGTAAGTCCACATGAAAATAATATAAAGCCCTTTGCAAATACTCAAGTGTTATGTAAACATAATATATAGGAAATATTATTAGGAGAGTTAACATGTTGTATTGGAAAAAATGAATAACTTTGAAGTGAAGGTGCTTTAAGTTTAACTTATTCTTCTAATGCATACTCACTGTATGACCATGAGAATATGACTTAGCCTCCAAGTCTAAATAAAATTAAATTACTGTTGAGTTGCCTAGTCATACTAATGGAAGGAGATTTGCATTATATTAGATTAAAATAAATATAACAATAAGGTAAGTTTTCAGATTCCTATTAAAAAGTATATATAGCATAGAAAAAGTGTAAAAAGTGTAATTCATTGGAATTTAGCATTGGAAGAAATTGTAGATTTCATTGCAAGAGTCTCGTTTTATACATGAAGAAACTCAGAGAGGTATTGTAACTTGCCTAACACAGCTAGTAAGTATTAGAACCAAAGGATTGGCACTAGATTCTAAAAGTAGGTTTCATACATATGTTATTGTTGTTCATCCTTCATTTCAAAGAGGGTTAGTCATAGCACTGGTGATTTTGATTCACACATAAATTGGATGTAAGTGAGACAGAGTTTCATAAAGTTGTTAGTTTCACTCTTTCTTCTAGAGTCATCAAAGTCCAAAGTCATCAAAGTGACAAGACAAAAATCTAGACAACTGGAGATGGCTTGGAATACACTGGGTGACTTTGGCCTCTGCAATGCCAGAGTAAGCTCTAAGTGCTCCACAATACCTACTTCATGCATTTTCAGGGTCACAGGAACAAATTGTTCTCATCCATCCATTCCACTGGGAGATATCTTTATATTCTTGGAGTAGACATACCCCAATTCACCAATAGGTTTGAGACTATCAATTACCCTCAAATTGGTTTAGCTCATCTGCCAAGAACATTACACCAGGGGATGGCTACTGCACATAGTATAGCTTTTTGGAACCACAGGTAAAAGTTGGATCAAAAGTGGATGAGAAGTCCTGAAAAGGGCTCACAGTCCTCATCCCAGAGGTGCTAGTCATTCCTGAACACCTCAAACATATATGTAGACCTCACTGTTCTTTTTCTCCTGACTGGCCATACAATTTGGAAATAAAAAATGGCAGGCTGGTATCTTTTTTCATAAAGCTTTGTTAGAATGAACTTTAATTAAAATCAGTAAATTTGAGAATAGAGCAGGATCACTCATAAACATTCTACAATAATAGAAGCCAAGAAATAGTTATGTGGCACATCCAAACAGTGGTCACTGAACAAGGATGAACCTATGGTCTGAGACTAATGAATCTACAAGGAGAAAACTATATTTAAGCAAATGTGAGAAAGCAAAGTAGGGGTTAGGTTTACTTCTGCACAACATTCATACTCAGATGGCATCTTGGAAATTGCTCTGAAGAAGGAAAAGGGGGAAATTTAAGCTAAGGAAATGATCACTTTCAGAAGAAATCAACATTGAAAGCTTTGCACAAAGACACGCATGACCTTCTTGAAGCCCAGAAAAATGACATCAGTGGGTAAAAGGAAATGAGAAAAAGAAGTTGATTAGAAGTAGCATGGAGTTTATAAGTTTTCAATATCCTGCTCAGGAGGCAATGAAGAAAATGAAATTTGAAACAAAATGGGAGTTGAAGGGAAGATATTACTAGTCTTTGTGTTTAGATTAGCCAGTTTGGGGGGGGGGGAAATCAGCACCCTTGTTGAGGTTTGTTTATATAGAGTTGAAAATTGTATGTTTCAATTAAATGTTTATTAATTTTAGAAGCAATATGTGTGGAAAACAGGGAAGTATTTTTCCTGTCCTTTGGAAGAAGATGAATTGATTTGTAGGGAGGCAAGGACATGGGCTTTCTCTCTTTTAAGCTACAGAATAAAAACCTGGATTTCCCTCCCCCCAGGAACACTATGACTAGTATCTAGGCATAATGGGTTTACAAGCAAGGAAGAGGTCATCCATGCTGAGAAATGGAGCTTTTATGGAGAGCTAAAAACAAGTATTTATTTTTAGCAATGAAAATGCAATAATACTTGAGATACAGTATGCTGTACATTAGTGAGAAGAGAGTTTATTGGCTCTGGGTCTGCTGTATAACAAAGGAAACATAAAGGAAACAAAAAAGAAGAAAAACTTACTAATGCAGAAACCAGTCTTTTGACCCTTTGTAGGTCAGCTTAATGATGGGAGAAACAGGTAAGAAAGTATGTGAAAATAAATCCCCCTGAGATGGTAAAGGAAACTGAGAAGAAAAAAAAAAAAAAAAAAGCCAAATGTTGCAGAGTTAGAAACCACCATCTGGGAAAAAAGAAAATTAGAATATAGGGAAATAATTACATTAACAGAAAAGTAGAAATATTTTGTATAAGTGTGCACAATTTTCTTTCATTGTTGAAAACATGGAGCTACCCTGTAACCTCATTTTGTATATTATATAGTATTTTTCTGGAGAAAGTCCCAAAGATTATACCTGTGATAGTAAATAAAGCATGATAAAAAGGATTGACATTTTTACAAGGCTTTAAGGTTTACAAAGAACTTTCTATACACTAGTTCATTTGATCATCATGACAATCTAGTAAAGTGGGTGCCATTCTTAGACAAATTTTATAGATAAGGAAAGTAAAGCCGAATTCAGTGACTTCTGCAGTCATACTCTAAATGTCAGACAGGATTAGGTGTTCCTGATTCTAAGAATTTTAGCTAACACACCACATTGTCCCTGAAAATTTCTAGAAAAGGCCTGGGCAAATGAGAAGAGAGACATATTACCTTCTTCATTTAATAAATGAGGGAAAACTGATTTTGAACCTAAAATATTCAAAAGAATTGCCTTCACATATCAGTGATAGAACCACAATGAAATTAAATCCCTTGTCCCTTAGTCCAGGTCTTCTTTTGCTAGATTAGATGCTTTCAATACTTTTATATAAAAGGCATTATAAACTAACAGTTGCAGCTGAAAAGCAATAAAGATTTTAGATATGAATAAAGAAATAAAATTAAGTGATTATTATAATTATATATATAAGAAATGATTTATATTTTTCTTTTGTATTTTTACCAAAAAAAATTTCCATAAATAAAATCAATTCTTGTCTTCTTGAACTTGAATTCTCTAATGACAGGAAAGTGCAGCATATGGTAATTTTACAAAAATCCAAAATTGTCAAGTAAATTCTTAGCCTTTCCTAAGCATATTTCTTGCTGAAGCTATGCTTAGGGAGCAAAATGAGTTGATTTGAATTCTAGTCTTTTGTACTTTTATCCAAACTTCTTTGGAAGCATAAAGGAAGTAAGAAAGAAATGGAGAAACAAGTATAGATAATCTATAAAATGGAACATTAATTCCTCCAAAAGTAGAGTATCAGTAATAACCTACCAATAAATATGGGAACCAAGTAGTAGAGGAGAAAGGGGAATCCAATGAGTTATAATATCAGTTGTGTAGGATGGTGTCATTTTTAGAAGTGATTTTTGTAATACACTAGGAATGCATCAGAGTAGCTCTCATCACTTGAAGATAATAGAATGATAAGATCATAGATTTAAAGTTGTAAAGTGGGAGAATTCTGAGAGAGTGGTGGAGTAGGTTGATACATTTTAAGCTTTGCAGATTTATAGTACAAATAGAACAAATTTGCACCTCAGGATGAACACAAACTGGTGAAAAATCAAGAAGACTTGAACAAAACAAGGGTCATCCTGGTACACCCCAGAAGATCGAAAAAAAGACCTTTGTGAAGTGCAAACATTTCCTGCTAGCTCCACACAAAGACCAAGCAGGGAGTCCTGGGGATTGCTAAATTTGGCTTGAGGCTCAGAAGGAACCACAGAAACTTTCACCTACTGGGTTTTTTGTGGAGTCAGAGTCTGTATCCATGAAGACTGAGTGAATCTAAGCTGAATAGGAACACCAAGTCCAGCTGTGCTGCAGAGAGAAGTCCCTGGATGAAAAGGAGCCAGTATATCAGAATTGCAGAGGCAATGGGGCAGGGACACTGCTGGCTGCTGGCACTTGTAGGAGGGGGACATTCTTGGTTTGAGGTGCCAGGTCAGAAAGGAGAGCTGAAGTGAAGACAGAAGCACCATCCCCCCACTTCACAATTAGAAGTTCTTAGACTAATACCTCTTATTTTTAAAAAATGAACCATCAAAGAAATATGAACCTCAACATGGAAACTTACTCTGGGAACAGGGAAGATGGGTTCATCTTCATAGGAGGATACTAAAGTAAAAAAGAAAAAAATTCTACCCCAAAGTATAATGTGAAATACTCCCTGGTCATAGGTAATTTATAAAAGAACTCAAAAAAGAATTTAAAAATCAAATGAGAGGCACTGAGGAAAAACTAGGAAAAAATCCAAGCAAAACAAGATTATTGAGAAAGACATTAACCAACTAGAAAAGGAGATACAGAGCCTCAAAGATGAAAATAATTCTTTCAAAATCAAATTAGGCAAGGGGAAGCCAAGTGAAACTATGAGAAACCAAGAAATAATAAAGCAGATTATAAAGAATGAAAAAATAGAACAGAATGTGAAACATTTCATAAGAAAAACAACATATCTGGAGAACATATCAAGAAAGGAAAATAAAAGAATGATTGGACTGCCAAAAAGTTTCAACTGAAAAAATAATCTTGGCCCAACAATGCAAGAAATGCCAGAAAATTGTCCTGGACTGATAGAACATGAGGGGAAAGTAGAAATAGAAAAAAAATCCACTAATTACCACCTCAATAAGATCCTTTGTGGAAAAAAACTTAGGAATATTATTACTGAATTTTGAAAAACCCAGATCAAAGAGAAAATTTTTCAAAGAATAAGAAAAAAAATAATTCAAATATGCTAGAGCTACAATTAGAATTTTACAGGACTTATAAGCAGCCACAATAAAACATCACAGGTCCTGGAATCATATCTACCAACAACCAAAAGATTGTTGCTAAAAATATGTATGTTTATACATATATAGATAGATATAGATAGATATAGATATAGATATAGATATAGATATAGATATAGATATAGATGATAGATATAGATATAGATATAGATATAGATATAGATATAGATATAGATATAGATATAGATATAGATATAGATATAGATATAGATATAGATATAGATATAGATATAGGTATAGGTATAGGTATAGGTATAGATAAATGTGTCCTGTGGCTAAAAATATCATATCCAGCAAAATTATCTACAATGTTGTACAAGATAAAACAGACACTCAGTGAACTTGCAGATTTTCAGGACTATCACCCAAACCCAGATTTACTAGAAAATTTAACAAAAGCTCATATCATATCAAAGATCAGTTTTAAGGAACAACATGAACAAACTGTTTAAACAGAAACAAATTTTTTTGTTTTAACAAATAATAGCCAATATCAAAGATCAATTTCAAGGAACTCAACACAGAAAAATTGTACTGTTCTTGGTTGGGTTTTCCTGAAAGTCTCTGGAGCAGCCTTCCTTTCAGTAGAGTAATCATCATAAGAATAGCCAGGTGTTAAAATCCAAATCCTTTATTGTCTTTTTCAAAGTCTTGTCTCTTTGCCTGGGGCTTTAGCTAGCTTTCTTAGAGGCCTTCCAAAGTCTTGGTTTCAGTGGAGAAAATGTAAGAGGACAGGCCTGCCACAACCAGGTGTGAGATGGGATGAAGGAATCTGAGTCCAAGGGCTTGGGCTTCAGCCTCTAGTCTGCTTGTCTTCCCTCACTCTGAATGAATCTGTCAGAGGCTCCCAGTTTATATGCTCTACACTGAGTATAAACCAATCATTATATCACTAGGAAACCATTATTTTTTGTAAGATTAAATCAATCATACTGAACTAGACAGCTATTAATCACTATGCTAAACTAGATTACCATTGTCTTTATCAATTTCACTGACTTAGTATTTTGTAAGAATCCTTGTTTCAAATTCAGAGTTCTGGCCCATAACAAAAAATTGTTTATGGTTTTTTTTTTGTTTGTTTGTTTTTTTTTTTGTTTTAATGAGAAATGTATACCATATATTTAAGATTGACATCAACAATAAGGTAGCTCAAAAGAAAGATTGGCAGAGTTAAGGTAAAAATAGTAGTCATGTTATATAAATGAAGTACAGAGGAAGAATAGACACAGAGGCATTAGAGGGGGAAAGAGGTTTTGTAGTTCTGGAAACCTACTCATATTGGAAGTAGGTTAAATAGGCCACACTATATATGTACAATACAATATATTATGTACAATAATATCCTTTATTGTAAAGGATATAGCACTCTCCAAATTATATAAAGAAATAAGAGGGGATGAGTAGATGGAGAAGCAAAGGGCAAGGGAAAAAGACCATGGGTGGTTGGAGGTTAAGTAACGCAAGTTAAAAAAGGAGAATTAAAGGGGAAGCTAGATAGAGTAATGGATAGAGTGCTGGCTCTAAAGTCAGGAGGACCTGAGTTCAAAGTCAGCCTCAGACACTTAATACTTACCTAGCTATGTGGCCCTGGGCAGGTCACTTAACTCCAATTGCCTAAGTGTTAAAAAAAAAAATAAAATAAAATAAAGCAAAGAGTCAGCAAAGATAGGAAAGATATGTGGAGGGCGGGGTGTGTGTATATGTATGTGCATGTATATATCTACATATGTGCAAGTAAATATATCCTTTCTTAACTATGGCTTGCTTGGGGGTGATTGTGGGGAGGTAAGGAGGAAAAAAAGAAGTGCAAAAAAAGAAGTGCAAAAAGTGTGCAGCAGAAAATAAAAGAACAATTAGCAAGGAAGAAAAAAAAAGATGGACACTCATAAATGTAATTTCTTCTGCATACATATATTTTTGTTGTTATATATTTTGAATCTTATTTGATGTTCTTTGAAGATTGATAGGAACTTATAGATAACACTATGAAAAAATACTTGCTATCATAATTATGAAGATTCTTAAAATTAACACTAAAATTCTTGAATTTTATACCTTAGCAAATAGGGAGCCTCCCACTTTCTTTTGTTTTAGAACACAGGTGGTCATACCATCCCTGACTTCTCAGGGAAGTAAGAACTCTAAAAAGGTGATCATACCCATCCCCCTGACTTTTCAGGAAAGAAGGTGAAAACACCAAAAAGGAGGTGATCACACTCTCCCTGACTTCTCAGGAAGAGAGGTGAAAAACACCAAAGGAAAATGGGGAGTCAAGCCAGATATTGTTAGTAAGTTTCTGGGCTGAAGGGTCTTACTAGAAACAGGTATGCATAAACTCATCAGCAGGGGGGTATTACACAAGCACATAGCAATAAAGCACAGGCTAGCAGTGATGATTCTCCCCACACCTGATGCAGGCTCAATGTGGTGTAACAAACATGAATTGTACATGCAAGTAGTGATATAACAAACAATATAAATCAACACAGTATTGTAAAAGATTTCTAGAAGTCCTAGAAGGAGGGTAAGTAAATAACAATCACACACACGTCTCTTTAAGCAACCAAGATATAGTCCAAAACCAAGCTATTGTCCATTACTTCACATGTCAGGAAATCCAATGATCCCTGAAAGTTTTTGAAGTCCTACAACAGTCTTATCATATCTCAGAGAATCCAATAATTTCTAAGGGTTTTGAAGTCCAACAGTTTTTGATGTTCATAAATCAAACACCATAACTGCCAGGTTCTTTCAGTGGTGGGCACAGTCAACAACGGAACCACCAGATGTTTCTTGGGTCTTCTCCTTCATTTCAAGGGTCTGCTCCATCTCTCTCCAATGGACAAGGCAAATACGGCTCATTGGCACCCATCTGATTCCTTCTCCATCTGTAGAGATACAAGCAAACCCTGTCCCCCAAGCAGTTAAACTATCTGGTCCCTTCCATTCATCAATTTCTGGATCTCTCCACATCACCTGGCAATTATCTAAATATAGTGGAGCTGCTTGCACTGGACACTACCCTTCCGGTGGGTTATAAAACTTGTCTGCCAGAGCCAGTGCATCTTTGTCAAAAATCAAGAAGTTAGGTCTTTTCCAGGAGGCAGAAGTTGCCCTGAAGAGAAGAAAAGAGCTGGGAATCTTAGGTTTTAGTACAGAATTTCAAGTTTCAAGAAGAGAGGGGCGGAGCCAAGATGGCGGAGAAGAAACACACGACTCAGTGAACGTCCTCACTCCCTCACAACCAATTAGATAAATTAAGTCTCAGAATTAGCTCAGGACTGATAGATACCACAAGGACTGGAAGCACAACTTACCAGCTGAAGAGAATCTGGAGTTTCAACAGGAAAGGTCAGTTCTCAGGGGAGGAATAAGAGAGACCAGCACAGACGGTGGGGTAGGGGCACACTGCGCCCATTGCGCTGGGAAGGGCTCTGGGATCAGAGAAGCCACTGAGGTAAAGGAATCTGGCACAGGCTGTTAGCTCTTCTCTGCTAATTATTTAGCAGTTCAGAAGAGAAAGCCAAAATATTTTAAAACTCAAATTAGATTTTCCCCGATCCTGGGGGTGACTCAGCAAATCTCTTGGCACCAGGGGGTGTGGCCTCAGCTACCTCCTGAGAATAGTTAAGAGATTGACAAGTGGGTGGATATGGCCCAAGGCAACACACACTGCCTAGCTTAGCTGGAGGGAGTGGAACTCAGCTCCAGGAAGTCCCAGAGAAGCGGAACCTTTGAACTAGGGACCGAGGTTTCTGGCAGACACTTCCAGTTTGAGCACAGGGGCTTCTCACGTCACCTGCTGCAGACATCCACTCCCCACCCGGACACATAGGCTGGGCTTCGTGCTGTCTTCACTATTCTACGCTCTTGAAGCACAGTAGTGCTAATCACCTCTGAGGCACTTCCAGGGAGGGGGTGGGGAACTCTCTCCCAGAGCTCTCTCTTAGCTCAGGCGCAAGGGCCGCTGCATCCATCCGGTCTGGGAGGAAGCTGGTAAAGAAGTAAATAATTTCCTACCCCAGGGACAGACCCCAAAAGATTTTTTTAAATATGAGCAAAAAAGCTAGAAAAACTATAGATTCCTTCTATAAAGAGAAAGAGCGGGTATCCAACCCCGAGGAAGTTGACAGCAGAGAATCAGCAGATAACAACCTAAAGGGGAATGATTCCTGCCCCCCATCACATAACTCTCTCCTAGAAGAAGCTGTTAAAAAATTGAGGGAGATCGAAGAAAAATGGGGAAAGGAAAGGGAAACTATGATAGAGAATAACAACGTCCTGAAATTGGAGTTGGAAAAAATAAAGAATTCACAGGAGATGCAGGGAAACAAAATTAGTGAATTAGAAAAGGTTAAAAAAACACAGGAAAGTAGGATTTCTGAATTGGAAAAGATAAAAAAGTCTCAAGAAATTAGAATTTCTGAATTGGAAAAAGAAAATAATTCTCAAAAAAAAAATTAGGGAAATGGAAAAAAATTCAATAGAGCAAAATAATTCATTTAAAAACGAAATTGGGCATTTACAAAAAGAACTAAAAACTGTGAAAGAAGAAAATAACTCCTTAAAAGTCAGGATGGAACAAATAGAAATGAATGATTCACAGAGAACCCAAGAATCAGTCAAACAAAACAAAAAAAAATGAGAAGCTGGAGAACAACGTCAAATACTTACTGGGAAAATCTATAGACCTGGAAAATAGATCTAGGAGAGATAATCTGCGGATTATTGGACTTCCAGAAAACTATGACCAAAAAAAGAGCCTAGATTCTATTTTACAGGAAATTATCAAAGAGAACTGTCCAGAGATAATAGAAACAGAAGGGAAAATAGATGTGGAAAGAATTCATCGAACTCCTTCTGAAATAGACCCTAAAAAAAGAACACCATGGAATATTGTGGCTAAGCTGCAGAATTACCACACAAAGGAGAAAATCCTGCAAGCAGCTAGAAAAAAACAATTTAAATACCAAGGTGCCACAATAAGGGTCACCCAAGATCTGGCTGCCTCCACATTAAAAGATAGAAGGGCCTGGAACCTGATATTCCGTAAGGCAAAAGATCAAGGACTCCAACCAAGAATGAACTACCCAGCTAAGTTTAGCATCTTTTTCCATGGAAGAAGATGGTCATTCATTGAAACAGAGGAATTCTATATGTTTCTAAGAAAAAAACCAGACTTAAACAAAAAATTTGATCTACATCCACAAGACTGAAGAGAAACAGAAAAAGGTACACAGAACCCTTGAGAACTGTAACTCTGTTGTGGGTATATAAAAAATACTCAAGGATAATTTGATTTTACTGATATAAAACAAAAAAAGGGGGGTGTAGTAAAGGGAAGGAGGTCGGTTTAGAAAAAGGGGAAGGAGTGATAAAAAGAGGGAAACTACATCCCAGGAAGAGGCATAGAAAATACGCCATATCTGAGGGAACTTAGTGAGGGGGAGAATCATTGTGTGAATCTTACTCTCATCAGGAGAGGCTCAAAGAGTAAATAATTAACATATTTGTTTTGCAGAGAATTTTCTCTCACCTCATTAAAAGGGGGGAGAGGAAAAGGGGAAAGGAAAAGGAGAATAAGTGAAGGGACTTGGAGGGAGGGGGGAGGGATTCTAAAAAAAAAAAAAAAAAGAGGGAGGGTTGCGCGACACAAGGGGGGTCTGTAAATTAAATATCGGGGAGGGGGATCAGGGGGGTCAAGGGAAAAAAGCATAATCTGGGGATAATACGATGGCAGGAAATACAGAATTAGTAATTTTAACTGTAAATGTAAATGGGATGAACGATCCCATCAAACGGAGACGGATAGCAGATTGGATCAAAAAGCAGAACCCTACAATATGTTGCCTACAGGAAACACACTTAAAGCAGGGAGATACATACAGAGTAAAGGTAAAAGGTTGGAACAGAGCCTATTATGCTTCAGGTAAAGCCAAAAAAGCAGGGGTAGCTATCCTTATCTCAGATCAAGCAAAAGCAGAAGTAGACCTCGTTAAAAAAGATAAGGAAGGAAACTATACCCTGCTGAAAGGTAGCATAAATAATGAAGCCATATCAATACTAAACATATATGCACCAAGTGGTATAGCATCTAACTTTCTAAAGGAAAAGTTAAGAGAACTGCAAGAAGAAATAGACAGTAAAACTATAATAGTGGGAGATCTCAACCTTGCACTCTCAGATTTAGACAAATCAAACCACAAAACAAACAAGAAAGAAATTAAAAAAGTAAATAGAACATTATAAAAACTAGGTATGATAGACCTTTGGAGAAAACTGAATGGCAATAGGAAGGAATATACTTTCTTCTCAGCAGTTCATGGATCCTATACAAAAATTGACCATATATTAGGACATAAAGATCTCAAAATTAAATGTAGGAAGGCAGAAATAATAAATGCCTTCTTCTCAGATCACAATGCAATAAAAGCTACATTCAGTAAAAAGTTAGGGGTAAATAGACCAAAAAGTAATTGGAAACTGAATAATCTCATCTTAAAGAATGACTGGGTGAAAGAGCAAATTATAGAAACAATTAACAATTTCACCCAAGATAATGATAAAGATGAGACATCATATCAAAATCTTTGGGATGCAGCTAAAGCAGTAATAAGGGGAAATTTTATATCTTTAGAGGCTTATTTGAAGAAAATTGAGAAAGAGAAGATTAATGAATTGGGCTTACAACTTAAAAGGCTAGAAAAAGACCAAATTATAAACCCCCAACCAAAAATTAAACTCGAAATACAAAAATTAAAAGGAGAAATCAATAAAATTGAAAGTAAAAAAAACTATTGAATTAATAAATAAAACCAAGAGTTGGTTTTATGAAAAAGCCAATAAAATAGATAAACCTTTGGTAAATTTGATCAAAAAAAAGAAAGAGGAAAATCAAATTGATAGTCTTACAAATGAAAAGGGGGATCTTTCCAACAATGAAGAGGAAATTAGAGAAATAATGAGTTACTTTGCCCAACTTTATGCCAATAAATTTGATAACTTAAGTGAAATGGATGACTTCCTCCAAAAATATAGGCTCCCTAGATTAACAGAGGAGGAGATAAATTGCTTAAATAGTCCCATTTCAGAAAAAGAAATAGAACAAGCTATTAATCAACTCCCCAGGAAAAAATCCCCAGGGCCAGATGGATTCACATGTGAATTCTACCAAACATTTAAAGAACAATTAGCCCCAATGTTATATAAATTATTTGAAAAAATAGGGGATGAAGGAGTCCTACCAAACTCCTTTTATGACACAGACATGGTACTGATACCTAAACCTGGTAGATCGAAAACTGAGAAAGAAAATTATAGACCAATCTCCTTAATGAATATTGATGCTAAAATCTTAAATAAGATATTAGCAAAAAGACTTCAGAAAATCATCTCCAAGATAATACACTATGATCAAGTAGGATTTATTCCAGGAATGCAGGGCTGGTTTAATATTAGGAAAACTATTAATATAATTGACCATATTAATAATCAAATTAATAAGAACCATATGATCATCTCAATAGATGCAGAAAAAGCATTTGACAAAATTCAACATCCATTCCTACTAAAAACTCTTGAGAGTATAGGAATAAATGGATTATTCCTTAGAATAATCAGGAGTATATATTTAAGACCGTCAGTAAGCATAATATGCAATAGAAATAAACTGCAACCTTTCCCAGTAAGATCAGGAGTGAAACAAGGTTGCCCACTATCACCATTACTATTCAATATAGTACTAGAAACGCTAGCCTCGGCAATAAGAGCCGAGAAAGAGATTCAAGGAATTAGAGTAGGAAATGAGGAAATTAAACTATCACTTTTTGCAGATGACATGATGGTATACTTAGAGAACCCCAAAGACTCTGCTAAAAAGCTACTAGAAATAATTCAAAATTTCAGCAAAGTGGCAGGATACAAAATAAATCCACATAAATCCTCGGCATTTTTATATATCACTAACAAAATGCAACAGCAAGAGATACAAAGAGAAATTCCATTCCAAACAAATGTTGAGAGTATAAAATATTTGGGAATCCATCTACCAAAGAAAAGTCAGGAATTATATGAGAAAAATTACAAAACACTTGCCACAAAAATAAAATCAGATTTAAATAATTGGAAAGACATTCAGTGCTCTTGGATAGGCCGAGCGGATATAATAAAGATGACAATACTCCCCAAACTAATCTATTTATTTAGTGCTATACCAATCAGACTCCCAAGAAACTATTTCAATGACCTAGAAAAAATAACAACAAAATTCATATGGAAGAATAAAAGATCGAGAATTGGAAGGGAACTAATGAAAAAAAACTCAGAGGAAGGTGGTCTAAGTGTACCTGATCTAAAGCTATATTATATAGCAGCAGTCACCAAAACCATTTGGTATTGGCTAAGAAATAGACCGGTAGATCAGTGGAACAGATTAGATACAAAGGACAAAAAAGGGTACATCTATAGCAATCTAATCTTTGACAAACCCAAAGATTCCAACATTAGGGATAAAAATTCATTATTTGGAAAAAACTGTTGGGAAAACTGGAAATTAGTATGGCAGAAATTAGATATGGATCCACACTTAACACCATATACCAAGATAAGATCAAAATGGGTCCATGATTTAGGCATAAAGAGGGAGATAATAAATAGATTAGAGGAACAGAGGATAATCTACCTCTCAGACTTGTGGAGGAGGAAGGAATTTATAACCAGAGGAGAACTAGAGATCATTATTGATCACAAAATAGAAGATTTTGATTACATCAAACTAAAAAGTTTCTGTACAAATAATACTAATGCAAACAAGATTAGAAGGGAAGTAACAAATTGGGAAAATATTTTAAAAGTAAAGGTTCTGACAAAGGTCTCATTTCCAAAATATATAGAGAACTGACCATAATTTATAAGAAACCGAACCATTCTCCTATTGATAAATGGTCAAAGGATATGAACAGACAATTCTCAGAGGAAGAAATTGAAACTATATCCACTCACATGAAAGAGTGTTCCAAATCACTACTGATCAGAGAAATGCAAATTAAGACCACTCTGAGATACCACTACACACCTGTCAGATTGGCTAAGATGACAGGAACAAATAATGACAAATGTTGGAGGGGATGTGGGGAAATTGGGACACTAATACATTGCTGGTGGAGTTGTGAAAGAATCCAGCCATTCTGGAGAGCAATCTGGAATTATGCCCAAAAAGTTATCAAACTGTGCATACCCTTTGACCCAGCAGTGCTACTACTGGGATTATATCCCAAAGAAATACTAAAGAGCGGAAAGAGACATATATGTGCCAAAATGTTTGTGGCAGCTCTTTTTGTTGTAGCTAGAAACTGGAAGGAATGGATGTCCATCAGTTGGAGAATGGTTGGGTAAATTGTGGTATATGAAGGTTATGGAATATTATTGCTCGGTAAGAAATGACCAGCAGGAGGAATATAGAGAGGCCTGGAGAGACTTAAATCAACTGATGCTGAGTGAAATGAGCAGAACCAGAAGATCACTGTACACTTCAACAACAATACTGTATGAGGATGTATTCTGATGGAAGTGGAAATCTTCAACATAAAGAAGATCCAACTCACTTCCAGTTGATCAATGATGGACAGAGGTAGCTACACCCAGAGAAGGAACACTGGGAGGGGAATGTAAATTGTTAGCACTAATATCTGTCTGCCCAGGTTGCATGTACCTTCGGATTCTAATGTTTATTGTGCAACAAGAAAATGATATTCACACACATGTATTGTACCTAGACTATATTGTAACACATGTAAAATGTATGGTATTGCCTGTCGTCGGGGGGAGGGAATAGAGGGAGGGGGGGTAATTTGGAAAAATGAATACAAGGGATAATATTATAAAATATATATATATATAATAAAAAAAAATCAAGAAGTTAATAGTATAAAGAGCTAAATTTAGAAGTTCTCTAGGGTTATCTGTGGCTCCCCCTTTCTTTTGTGCCTGACCTTGAGGATTAAAGGGTATGCCAGTGGTGTGTAAAATCTTATAATGTGCACAAAAGTGTACAAAATGTTTAGAAGTATATGCAGGTCCATTATCTATTTTTATTGCTTGTGGCACACCCATAATTGAAAATGCTTGTATAAGGAATTCAGTGATCACTTGGGCTGTCTCTTTTGCTACTGATATTGCAAAAGTGAATCCTGAAAAGGTATCTACCACAACATGGATAAAAGACAGACTACCAAAAGATTTATAATGGGTCACATCCATTTGCCAAATTTCATTGGGTCTCAAACCATGAGGGTTCTTTCCTGGAGGGAGTGTAGGAACATGAAAAGGAAGGCAAGCTGTACAGGCTTTTACTATGCTCCTAGCTTCCTCTCTTGTTATTCCAAATTGTAAACATAAAACTTGAGCAGTCTGATGATATTTAGAATGAGATTCTTGGGCTTCTTGAAAAAAAGGAGTATTGGCCAGCATGATTAGAAGGCTATCTACCTTTGAATTTCCATTAAAATAGGACCTGGAAGTCCACTATGAGAGTGGACATGCAAGATATAAATCTTACCTGGATGCTTTCTTACTTATTCTTGAAGTTCCCTAAAGAGCTGATATATATTGGAAGCTACAAATTTTATTTGGGCTGTAGCAATTCTGGTAGAGCCTGAGACTCTTAATCTCAGGGTTGTGGGTTCAAGCCCCACATTAAGTGCCAAAATGTAAAGTCCGGGCTAGCTCTCTGAAGGTCTCAGGAACAACCGCAGTCAAGATAAGTAAAAGTCCTTGGTCTTTAGGTTGAGAAGTGAAGGACCCAGACAAACCACCATGAGCCTCGCCACCAACTTCTCTCTCCTGGTCCTCCTGCAAAGTGAAGATTTCTCTCCTCTCTCACCCCACCCTCTAATCCTTACCTACAATTCTCTTAACCACAAACATTGAGCCAGCATTAACTATGAGAAGAGCAATTCCAAACATATGCTAATACAGTTATTGTCAAATAGGTAACTTGCTTTAAGTGCTCAGTTGTCTGATTCAAGTATACCTATTCAAAGTTTCAGCCCTTTACAGGGAGCCATCACGATTTCTTAAGACAATTACACAGGCAGCAATATGTAGGGTGAAAAGGAGAAGAGATACTAGAAATTCTAGGCACAGTGCCTGGTACATGTTGTTTGTATTCAGCCTCTTTTTAGTCATGTCTAACTCTTTATGACCCCACTGGGTTTTTCTGGGCAATGATACTGAAGTGGTTTGCTATTTCTTTCTCCAGCTCATTTTATAAATGTGGAAACCAAGGCAGAAAGAGTTAAGTGACTTGTTCAGGGTCACACACCTAGTATGTATTTGAATTCAGACTTGAACTCAAGTCTTCTTAACTCCAGGCCTGGGCTCTACGTATTGTTTATTCCCTGAGTGAAGCCTCCTGGAAGACTTTATTAGGAGATTATTGTAATAGTAAAGGCCTGAAATAAGTTGGTGGCAATAGAAATGAAATGTATTTGAATAACATTATGAGGAAGAATTTATTATGCTTAAAAGCTGTTCATTTGAGGTAAAAAGGAGAGAAAAGAGTATAGGAATGATTTAGAATTTTTAAACTTAAGTTATATGGAGGAAGTTGTAGCACTAATAAAAATAAGGTAATCAGGAGGAGGAATTTGTTTGGAGGGGGAATGAAATGATGAATTCAATTGTAGCCATGTTGAGTTTGAAGACCTGCGGATGAAAATATTTTTAGAGAGAAAGAAATATGCAACTAGAACTCAAAATTACATCAGATTTTTAGATATAAAACTGAGTTTCAATTTTATTTATGTGTTCACTTAAGGTTATAGAAAAAAAGCTCTTGAAAAGATAGAATGAAAAGAAAGGGGAAAAAAGATGACAAGAATTTTTATGAATTAAGAATATAATTTCTTATATCCAGGTATCTAGCCATGTAGCGCTACTGAAACTATTCTTTACAATGCTACTATTGGTTTCTTAAATGTAGCTATCATTCCAAATCAGTTTATGTCTTCACTTTATAAATGTTGTGTCCTTTGAATAATACTGGTTCAGTATTTCTGATAATTTGATCAAAGTTGGAATAAGGGAGGGTAGCAAGAGAAGAGAAATAGAAAGAAAATTTACTCCTCAAAAGAATTTCCTTCCTAAATATTTGATTCATACTGGAATCCTCAATCTTAAACTAAAATTTTCAACTGAAATAAACCCCTCTTGACTTCAGAACTGCCAGAATCCATCTGTTATTCACAGCTCTCAGAGGGATGATTATACTTTTTAGTCTGATAAGATTATCCAATACTCCTTTTTCCCTCTCTGACCCAAGCAGAAAGGTTTGCACCTGGGGTATAGACCATTTGCTTTGGTTGATTCTGTACCTAAGTCAAAAGCTCTGTTACTTGTTGAAGGAATCAGAGTAAACAGGACAGATTTTTAACATTCTGTGTTTCATGGGAATCTTTGGCGTTAATCCCTATGAAACTATTCTCAGAATAATGGTTTGAAATGCCCAAAATAAAATTCATAAAATAATAAATGAGACCAATTATATTGAAATAAAATTATCAAAATATATATTTTAAAATTTCATGGAGCTGCAGGTTAAGAAGTATAGAGCATCATATTAACTGAGGTAAGGGACTCTGCCCCTTATGGATTTAATTAGTACCTCTACGTTTATGTAAGTCAGGATTCAATTCTAGCTATTGGGGCATTTATGTGGCTTAGGGGATAAAGCAAGCCTTGTGTCAGAAAGACTGAAATTCAAATCTGGTGCCAGAAATTTGACCTTGGGAAGTTCACATAACCATGCTTCCTTCAGGGTTTTTTTTCCCTCTGTGAAATAGAGAACAAAATGACAAAATACTAGTATCTTTGTGAAGAAAAACCCCAAGTGGAGTCATGAAAAATCTGACACAACTGAAAACAACTGAACATTTGCATACAACTCTCCTCTTTGCTAGAGAGAATGTTTATGCAACTTGTATCTGTATGGAGGAGAACTTAGAAGAGTAAGTTTTTCTAGCTTCAAATTTTGAGAGAGATTGCAAGCTTATTTCAGGGAGATATCGCTAGAGGAGATAAAGATTTTGAGAAATAGATAACATTTCAAAAAAGGAACATTTTAAATATTTCCCTATTTCAAGCTTGCCCCAGAAGACTTTGGGAGATTTTGTTTTGGGTAAGATGAACTCTCTTTTAGTCTCTCTCTCTGTCTCTCTCTCTGTGTCTCTGTAATTCTGTCTCTGTCTCTCTGTGTGTGTGTAGCTTACTTTGTCTGGTTCTCTGTGTGTCTCTTTCTTTGTCAGTTTCTGTGTCTCTGTCTCTGTCTATTTGTCTTTCTGCTTATATATATGTGTGTGTGTATGTGTATACACATATACACACATATGCATTTACATACATGCATAAAGACAGATTCTTAAGACATTCAAGCCCAATTCCTTTTGAGATTTAGCAATTTCTATTTTAGAATAATTAAATGGCAATAGAAAAAGCTCATTAGCTATATATTTTACTGCTCAAATTTAACAAATGTGTGAAATTGTTGTTAGTTCAAAATAACCTTGTCTCTTCTTTCTCAGAGAGTAATAATATTAATGAAGCATGACAGAAGCTTAAAATTCAGGTTGGATAAGCACATTTCTAAGCTATATGTCATACCTTATAAGAGACATTAAAGATTATCTAGCCTAACTGCTTCATGTAATAGCTAATGAATAGTTTCAGAGGTGGAAAGAGACTTCTCCAACATCATGTCCATATAAAGTGGCTCAATGGGATTTGATAACTGCACCTCTGAGATCATCCCAGTGTTTTTTCCACTAACTTGAGCTATTTTGTCTCCTGTGTAGAACTTCTTTCACTCTTTCAGTTTGCCCTGTTTTGCTTTTTCTCTGGATATCAGTTATTCAACAAAAATTTACTATCTACTGGAACTAAGGAAAGCTTGTTGAGATTGTATCTCGAATTTGAAGGAAGCCAGTGAAGAACAAGGAGAGAATTTAAGGCATAAGGAACAGCTATTGAAAATGTCAAGTTAAAAGATTGAATATCTTGTGTGCAAAACAGCTAGAAAGGTCAGTATATCTAACAGTGAACAACAAGCTGTAATATATTTGACTTCCCTCCAAGCTTATATAGCCTATTTGGGTTAAAAAAAAATACATACATAACATTATCTTTTTCCATCCATCTATCCTCCACAATCTCTCCAGTTTTATTCTTTATATCTTTCCAATTGACCTATATACTGTTTCTTCTAAGATTCTTGGATGCAATCCATTAGAAAGAGAGGGAGGATCAGGGCAGACAACATTGGAACATGAGTATCTTTTTCAGAAATCAAATGAAAATCTTTAGTCCCAAATAAAATTGATATTAATATACTTGTAAGAATGTTGAACTAGTTGAATTCCAAGGTTCCTTCCAACTCTGAGATTCTACAAAAGGCTTCTATGCCTTCTGCTGTTTTGTCCATTCATCTTGCCACCTTAATTACACTACAAATTCCTTAAAAACAATTATTTCTTTATGATTTGTTTTCCTCACAGAGCCTAGCACATTGATAAGCATCTTTTAGGTACCCAATAACTGCAGAGATTTGCTGAGTATCTTATATGTCAACTTTCAACAATTCTAAATTCAACAAATATTTAGCATTTATACACAATAAATTATTCAAGGCAAACCTTGACTACAAGTCTTGCTAAATGCTTCTTCCTAAATTATATTCCTTTTTTGTATTTGATAACAATTATCAATCATTAGGTATTTATCTAGTATTTACTATGTATCAGGCACTGGTGTTAACTGGTCTTAAACATTCAAGCAATTACTAATTTCTATTCTGAAGGTGTCTATATTCTAATGTTTGAGATAAGTACATATTTTTAAAATATTTAGGATAAAATAATATTAATGCAAGAATACAAATGTGTACATGCACATGTGTATATATGTAATCTATACATATATATATACATATATATATATATAGCAGATACATATTTATATTAAACAAAATCATTAAAAATATGATAGAAAGAAGATCAGGAAAGACCTCATGCATAATCTGTGTGCTGCTTCTATTCTTATTTTCAAAAGAGAGAGACACTCTAAGATGGAGATAAGGAGGGAATGCATTCCACATGTGGAGGATGGCCAACACAAAAGACAAGAGGAGTGAGATAGGGTGTATGTATGAGGAATACAGAACAGCCCAATTTATTTGATCACTGAATGGGATAGGGGAAGTAATAATGGGGCAAGAAAGTTGAAATGTGTATTGTGTATAATATTTAAGCTGAAACACAAAGGAAACAGTAGGGTTAATGGAGTAAAGGAGTCACATGGCTACAAGATCATTTTGAAGGGAGTATGTAAGACAGAATGGAGAGACTTGAGTCAGGGAGACTAGTTAGGAGGCTGTGGCAATAAGCAAAGTAGAAAATGAAGATATGAACTAGGACATCATTATGCAAATATAAATAAAAAAGGCAGATGTGAAATGCTACTAACGTAGAACTGATATGATTTAGCTTTCTGGTGGTTGGACTGGTTTAATATGGCAGGTAAGGGATAGTGAGAAGTCAAGGGTAATGCCAAAATAAGGAACTTGAAATAGAAGAAAGATGGTATCTTTTATAACCTGAATATTCCTCAGTAACAATTACTCATATGCATTCCTAAAGAGTTTACAATGTAAAAAAATCTTCTCTTACAAGAATCAGTGAGTCAGGTAACACAAATATTTGTCATCTCTTTGGATAAATAAAGATGATGAAACTAAGTCTAAGAGATGAACAAAAAAAGTACAGGAGGGTGTAATGTTCTTCTCCAAAATATAATGTTCTCTGAAGCAGGTTTTTGGGAGGACTTCTGGAAGCAGCCTTAGTTTCAGTTCAGTTTAATAATCACTTCAAATGCAACCAAGAGCTAAAAGTTCAGATCCTTTATTGTCTCCTTCAGAATATCTCAGTTAGCTTTCTTAGAGTCCTATCCCTCTCCTTGGTTCTGGGAGCTCTTACCCCTAGTCCTTTGTCTCTTCCAGCTTCAGCTCAGCCTTTAGCTCCCTCTGAATCTCCATCCAGCACAAAGGTGGAAAATGGAATGAATCTTGACACCTCCTCCCAGAGAGTGGGCTTGTGGGATTCTGACTTGTGAATCTCCCAAAGTCCAAGAGTGGGCTTATCCTTTAGTGGGCTTGTGAACTCTTCCTTATATATGCTCTCTAAAGGTAAAACTTTAGTGTGTGAACTCTCTTACAGATGTGAACTCCTTTAAAGGTATGAACTAAATACATAAGCATTAGCACATTGTTTCAAGTTCTGGCCCATAACAGGAGGGTAGGAATGTCATGTAAAGAAATGGTATAGTATAATAGATAACATGCTGATCATAGAATCAGAAGGACCATTTACTAGCTATATGCTCTTGGGAAGGAAATTCCTTCAACTCTCTACTTCAGTATACTTTCTGTGAAATGGTGTTATCTACAAAATCTATTTGAGATTTTTATTGAGAGGCTTAAATGAGGAGATCTTAGTAAAGGTTTTTGTGAAGTTTTTGTTTACTTTGCAAACCTTAAAGGACTATTAAAATAGAAGTTTTTGTGGTAGCAGTCAGTCTGTGAGCTTCAGACAGAACTTGAAGCCAGGTAGCTTAAATCCAAATTGATTGCTATGCCATAATGCCAATTGTTTCTCCTAAACATGATTCTGTGCTTTCTTCCCATTGTCTCTATCTTCTTTGGATGTTCTCTAGTGTTTCAGTATCACTCAAATTGAAACAATTAGAGCTGAACACAAAATCCCAGATATAGTTTGATCAAGGTTGAGGACAAAGGGACTATATAGGATCTATTTTTTTTTTGCCAGAACACTTCTCAGGCAGCTTATAAGGACATTAGCATTTTGGCAGCCACAATCATGTTTAGCTCATATTGAATATAATCAAAGTGAATCCCCAAAGTCCTTTTCATATGAACTGATTTTATATATAGTTCTCATGAACTTGCTATGATTTGGATCAAATTAGGATCTCATGTCCCTCAGAACCCATAATATAGATCTGAAAACATGGTCATTATCAGTGATATTCTGGATCCAGTTTATCAGAGCTCCTGAGAGCTGATTGTTAAATTTTCAGCTTGAGCATTTACACCTTAGAAATTAGCAAATGCTACAAATCAAGCTGGTTTTATTATTTTGGTGATTTTCTACTTAGGAAAGTGATGTAAGAAATTTTAGAAATTAAAATTATATTACACATAGATTTTTTTTCTAGAGAGTCATTCATTAAACACTTTCCAGCATATCCCTAGCCCTTCTTTTTTTCCCACCTCTATCTTAATCTCAATAATAAAACAAATTTCTCCTATAGTTCCATTCTAGTAGGGATTTGAATTTTTGAGCATAATTTAATCAAAGTTTTGATTCCAGCTGCCTCAGATTTTCTGTCTCTTCACATGGCAAGGAAGAAATGCTATAGAGTGGGTATTAATGTGAATCCAGTGGC
Source organism: Sminthopsis crassicaudata (assembly GCF_048593235.1). Lineage (NCBI taxonomy): Eukaryota > Metazoa > Chordata > Mammalia > Dasyuromorphia > Dasyuridae > Sminthopsis > Sminthopsis crassicaudata. The sequence goes on from NC_133618.1 coordinate 572,172,867, forward strand.
TTTTTTGATCTAGTAGGTCTCCCCTGGACATTTTAGAATGTGATATTTGCATAAATTATAGTTTAAGGCAAGTAAGAATTAGGCCAAGATTTATAAGGAGAGACAATCAAGCCAAAAAGTATATACATCAACCATTGAATTTTCCCAAATGTATACTGTATATGCTTGATAAATTATTTCCTGAAACTCTCTTCTTCAGTAGCATTCAGAGAGGATGTCTGATATATTACACATGAACTTAAGGCTCCAATACACAAATGGATTCCAAATGTCACTTGAGTCCCAAAGAGTATGTTTCCTGAACAACCTGCCCTAAGAAAATGATTTTTCTTTAGAACTACACATAACACTCAGATTCTAGACTATGTAGTAAATGACCTTTTGAAAGTAACATTCCATCTTTCCAACTACCTCAAAAGCACAAGTTTATCAAAGCAAGTATATTATTACTTAATCTTGTCTGCATCTCAACTGACTATTTTCCATTTATAAAATGAAATCCAAATAGCTCATTCTTTATCTTTGTATCCCTTGGAGGTTTGCAAAGGTAGCTACTGCTAAAATGCAGCAGCAGAAAGTTTGGATAATTCCCCATTCAGTATCATATGGAGACAGACATATATTTAACAGTAAAAATAGAAAAACATACAAGAATATGGAGAATCAGCATATTATAATAGAGGGATAGGAAACCCTGGATTCAAATCCTCCTTTTCACTAAGCTGTGTGATACATTGATAATCCAATAGTAATCAATAAATATTTATTAAGCATCTATACTGTCAGTCATTATAGCTTATGGAAAATTATGTCAAAATTGGAAAAATGTCAAAAAACTTGAGAAGGTTTTCAGTACAGTGCATCAATTTCATGATGACATGCTTGCCTGGGTTCTGGAGAATGAATAATGCTCTTAGGCTCTTTTAGTCACCAATTGAATGAAACAAGGCTGTATACTTATTCCCTTGCTTTTTTAGCACAATATTTGCTTTTTTTTCTCTTTTCTTTTCTTTTTTATTCACAAAGCATATGCATGGGTGATTTTTTTCCAAAATTGACCCCTGCATAATACCCTGCTGCAAAATTTCCCCTTCTTCCACCCATCACATTCCCCTTATGGCAGGCAGTCCAATACATGCCAAATATGTCAAAATATATGCCAAATCCAATATATGTATACATATTCACTCAGCTATCCTGTTGTGCAAGAAAAATCAGATCAAGAAAGAAAAAAAAAAGAAAAACTGAGAAAAAAGAAACAAAATGCAAGTAAATAATAACAGAAAGAGTGAGAATGCTATGCTATGTTCCACTCTCTGTTCCCATGGTTCTCTCTCTGGGTTTACATGGTTCTCTTCACCACTACACAAGTAGAACTGGTCCGAATCATCTCAGTATTGAAGAGAGCCACATCCAACAGAATTGATCATCACATATTCTTCTTGTTGCTGTGTATAATGATCTCCTGATTCTGCTCATTTCACTTTGAATCAGTTCATGTAGGTCTCTCCAAGACTCTCTGAAGCCATCCTGCTGGTCATTTCTTACAGAACAATAGTAATCCATAGCATTCATACACCACAATTTATTCAGCCATTCTTCAATTGATGGGCATCTACTCAGTTTCCAGTTTCTTGACACTATATAAAGGGCTGCCACAAACATTTTTGCACATGTGAGTCCCTTTCCCTCTTTTAAGATCTCTTTGGGATGTAATCCCAATAGAAACATTGTTGGATCAAAGAGTATGCAGAGTGTGATAACTTTTTGAGCATAGTTCCAAATTATTATCCAGAATGGTTGGATCCATTCACAGTTCCACCAACAATGTATCAGTACCCCAGTTTTCCCATATCCCCTCCAACATTCGCCATTATCTTTTCCTGTCATCTTAGCCAATCTGACAGGAGTGTAGTGGTATCTCAGAGTTTTCTTGATTTGCATTTCTCTTATAAATAGGGATTTGTAACACCTTTTCATGTGGCTATAAATAGTTTCAATTTCTTCATCTGAAAATTGTTCATATTGTTTGATCATTTACCAATTGGAGAATGACTTGAACTATTATAAATTTGAGTCAATTCTCTATATATTTTAGAAATGAGGCCTTTTCTCAGAACCTTTGAATGTAAAAATGTATTCTCAATTTATTGCTTCCCTTCTAATCTTGTCTGCATTACTTTTGTTTGTACAAAAACTTTTAACTTAATATAATCAATATTATCTGTATTACAATCCATAATGAATTCTAGTTCTTTCTTGCTCACAAATTCCTTCCTCCTCCACAAATCTGAGAGGCAAACTATCCTATGTTCTTCTACCTTGTTTATAATATCATTTTTATGTCTAGATCATGAACCTATTTCGAGCTTATCTTGGTATACAGTGTTATGTGTGGGTCAATGCCCAGTTTCTGCCATACTAGTTTCCAATAGACTAGTTGATCAGTGGAATAGGTTAGACTCAAAAATTTTTGTAAAATAGTGAATTATTATCCCAAAAGGTGGGCCTTTTTGGTTTGTCAAATATTACATTGTTATAGTCATTAGCTATTTTGTTCTGTGAGTCTAACCTATTCCACTGATCAACTAGTCTATTTCTTAACCAGTACCAAATGGTTTTGATAACCATTGCTTTATAATATAGTTTAGGTCTGGTGCAGGTAAGCCACCTTCGTTTGCTTTTCTCTTCATTAATTTATTTGAAATTCTTGACCTTTTGTTCTTCCAGATGAATTTTGTTGTTATTTTTCTAGTTCAGTAAAATAGTTTCTTGGGAGTTTGATTGGTATAGCACTAAAGAAATAAATTAGTTTAGGGAATAGTGTCATCTTTATTATATTTGCTCGACCTATCCAAGAGCACTTGACATTTTCCCAATTGCTTAGATCTAACTTTATTTGTGTGTAAAGTGTTTTCTAGTTTTCCTTATATTGTACCTGACTTTCCATTGGCAGATTCTGAAATGTTTTATATTATCAACAATTATTTTAAATGGAATTTCTCTTTGTATCTCTTGCTGTTGGATTTTGTTAGTGATGTATAAGAATGCTGATGATTTATGTGGATTTATTTTGTATCCTGCAACTTTGCTGAAGTTGTAGATTATTTCTAATAGCTTTTTAGTTGATTCTCTGGGTTTTTCTAAGTACATCATCATATCATGTGCAAAGAGTAATAATTTGGTTTCCTCATTACCTACTCTAATTCCTTTAATATCTTTTTCTTCTCTTATTGCCAAGGCTAACATTTCTAATACAATATTGAATAGCAATTTTGATAGTGGGCGACCTTGTTTCAACCCTGATCTTATTGGGAATGGTTCTAGTTTATCCCCATTACATATGATGCTTGCTGATGGTTTTAAATAGATATTACTTAAATAGACATTTTAAGGAAAAGTCCATTTATTCCTATACCCTCTAGTATTTTTAATGGGAATGGGTGTTGGATTTTATCAAATAGTGCAATGTTTGGTCAGTTATGCTGTCAAATGCCTTCAATGAGACAAACATGAAATTAAAGTCAGATACTATACCAGTGGTAAATACTTTAACATGAAAAGACAAACCAGAACTAAAGTAGAGGGAGTGTTGTTGCATGGATTTTGTTTGCAGATGATTGTTAACTCACTGCATCCTTTGAATCTGAGATTCAACAAACTATGGATTGATTCTCTGCTGCTTTTACTAATTTTGGCCCAATTAATACCAACACAATAGGTACTCCATCAGCCAACACCAATCATCCATATGTGGAACTGTCAGTTACAGCAAATGGTGAAGTCTTTTATATTCTGGATAAGTTCAGTTATGTTGACAGTATACTTTCCATGGATTTCCACATTAATAAGGAAATTGGCACACAGGAATTGCCAGAGATAGTTCAGTACTTCAGAGGTTTTAAGGGAAAATGTGGGAGAGTAGAGGTATTAGACTGAAAGATTTATAGAGATGTTGTACTGACCTTATTGTTGTGTGCCTGTGAAACCAGAACATTCCATGCCAGGAAACTAAATCACTTCCATTTGACTCTGAAGATCACCTGACAGGATAAGATGCCAGACACTAAAGTCCTTTGTTGAACTAAACTGGTAAGCATTCAATCTCTACTGCAGAAAGAGCAACTCCATTGTTCAAATGCCAAATATATGCTTGCCAAAAATATTATTTTATGGAGAACTCACATAGGCAAACACTCACAAGGTGGTCAGCAAAAGCAATACAAAAACACCCTCACGGTCTCTTAAAAACTTTAGAATCGATTGTTTGACATAGGAGACACTGGCATAGGACCACCCAGCATGATGTACTCTCATCAGAGAAGCTGCTATGCACCATGAGTAAAGCAAACTTGCATTAGCTCAGAGGAAATACAAGATGCACAAATTTAGAGAAGCTACCCCAAATGTTCATAGGGACTATTTCTGTCAGACTTATTACAGAGCATTCTGAGTTCATAATGATCTCATCAGCTATAGTCTGTCTGCAACTTGCATCTAACATAGTGAAGTCATTTTGTTATTCTTCAAGAATGAAAGACAACAATCAAACAAACAATGTGGTAGGTACTGTGCTGGCAATGAGAATAAAAAAAGTCAAAAGATAATCTCTGTTCACATTCTCTTTAGTTATCTCTTCTTTCTTTCTATTCTCTCTCTCTCTCTCTGTCTCTCTCTCTATCTATCTCCTGTGTTCCCTTTCTCTCTCCTTCCTTCCTTCCCTTCTTTTTCCCTTCTTTCCTTCCTGTTCTATGAAAAATAAAGTTAAACCAATGCAAAAAGTTTTAAGCAAGACTTTGTTTTCAAAATACAATTGTAAATAAATTGTGTCAGTCATTCCTCAGTAGTCAAAGACAAATTGAGGGGTGTACAGTGAACATTTTTATAGTAAATAGAGAGGAATTTTATTATTCAAGAGATTAAAATATGATAATATTATTGCATATCCATAGAAATGATGGGAAGTATGAAAAGAATAAGGAAATAGGTGAATTTGTAAGATTTCCTTTGGGGGCATTCCTGACTCCATGTGATTTAATGACTAATGTAGCACTATTTAAAAAAAAAAAAAAAAAAAAACTTTAGTTGGTTAGGGAAATGTAGGGGAAAGATAGGAAGTCTTGGTCTTGAGAAACACATGGAATATTCCATGGTCACTTTCTCATTGCCATCTTTCAAACTCTTTTTAAGCTTTCAGATTATGGGGAATTTAGCAAGTAGCCAACACCTTTCTAAGCCTGCACAGGGTCAGATACATGATTGTATTTTTTCATAATTGAAGTAACTTAATCAATTTATCCTAAAATGATTAAAGGGCAAAATTGCAAAATTAAGTGAGGTTCCATTAGTAAAATTTAATCTGGAATTCTCATTTCTTCCTTTTCCTCAATTTTTTTTCTTCCATGTACTTTATTTGCCTTTTTTAAGCTTTTTATTTCCAAAATATAAGCATCATTTTCAACATTCAGCTTGCTCATTTTTTTTTCTTTCTCTTCTTTTTTACAGCAAGTAATCCAATATATGTTAAACATGTGCAGTTTTTCTATACATGTCCACAATTACCATGCTGCACAAAAATCAGATCAAAAAGTAAAAAAGATGAGAAAGAAAACAAAAAGCAAGCAAACAAACAACAAAAAAGGGTGAAAATACTGCCCTATGATCTACATTCAGTACCCATAGAGCTCTTTCAGGATGCAGATGGCTCTTTCTATAATGTCTAATGGGAATTGGCCTGAATCATCTCATTGTTAAAAAGAGCATGTCCATCAGAATTGGTCATGATATAATCTTGTTGTTGTTCTATTCACTTCACTTAGCATCAATTACTATAAATCTCTCTAGGCCAGTGGTCCTCAAACTTTTTTAAAAAGGGGGCCAGTTCACTGTCCCTCAGACTGTTGGAGGGCCAGACTATAGTAAAAACAAAAACTATGAACCTCAGCCCAGTGCCGGAAGTGTGTGTTGCTAATGGGAGTTTAGGTCGAAAGTCACTGCTGGTCTGATTTTGCCATAATTAAGCTGGCTGCATAAACATCCTCAGCGGGCCACATCTAGCCTGCGGGCCATAGTTTGAGGACCGCTTCTCTAAGCCTTTCTGAAATCATCCTGTTGATCATTTCTTATGCAACAATAATTGTCCATACCATTCATATACCATAACTTATTCAGCCACTCTCCAACTGATGGGCATTCACTCGATGTCCAGTTTCTTGCCACTATGAAAAGGACTGCTACAAACATTTTTGCACCTGTGGATCCTGTTCCCTTTCTTATGATTTCTTTGGGATACAGGCCCAGTAGAGACACTGCTGGATCAAAGAATATTCACAGTTTGAAATCCTTTGAGCATAGTTCCAAATTGCTCTCCAGATGTCTGGATAAGTTCACAACTCCACCAACAATGTATTGGTACCTCAGTTTTCCCACATCCTCTCCAACATTTATCATCTTTTCTAGTCATCTTAGCCAATCTAAGAGATATGTAATGGTACCTCAGAGTTGTCTTAATTTGCATTTCTGTAAGCAATAGTGATTTAGAGCATTTTTTCATAGGACTAGAAATAGTTTTAATTACTTAATCTGAAGGTTGTTCATATCCTTTGACAATTTATCAATTGGAGAATGTCTTGTGTTCTTATAATTTGCATCAATTCTCTATACATTTTAGAAATGAGACCTTTATCAGAACCCTTAGATGTAAAATTTTTCCCTAGATTTCTGCTTTCTTTCTAACTTGTCTTCATTGATTTTGTTTGTACAAAACCTTTTTAACTTGATATGATCAAAATTATCCATTTTGCATTTCATAATGTACTCTAATTCATTTTTGGCCACAGATCTGAGAAGTAGACTGTTCTTTGTTCTTCTAATTTGTATCATTCTTTCTGTCTAAGTCATGAATCCATTTTGATCATGTTATGAGGTGGTCAATGCTTAGTTTCTACCATATTATTCTACAGTTTCACAGAATTTTTTGTTAAATAGTAAATGTTTCTCCCAGGGGTTGAGTTTTTTGAGTTTATCAAACAATAGATTAATATAGTCATTGATTATTGTTGTCTTATGAATCTAACCTATTCCACTAATCAACTGCTCTATTTCTTAGCTAGTACCAAATGGTTTTTGATGACTGCTGCCTTATAATATAATTTGTCTGGTACAGGTAGACTTAATTGCATTTTCATTAATTCTCTTATAAATATTAACTTTTGTTCTTCCAAATTAATTTTGTTATTATTTTTTCTAGCTCTGTAAAGTAATTTCTTGGCAGTTTGATTGGTAAGAAACTTAATAAATAGATTAATTTAGGTAGAATTGTCATTTTTAATACATTAGCTCAGATTTTCCATAAGCACTTGATATTCTTTCAATTGTTTAGATCTGACTTTATTTTTGTGGAAAGTGTTTTTGTAATTGTGTTCATACAGTTCCTGCTAATGTCTTGGTAGTTAGATTCTCAAATATTTTATATTATCTGCTGCTATTTTAAATGAAATTTTTCTTTGTATCTCTTGCTGCCATACTTTATTGGTAACACATAGAAATGTTGATGATTTTTGTAGATTTATTTTTCATCCTGCAGCTTTGCTAAAGTTGTAAATTGTTTCTAGCAATGTAGTTAATTCTCTAGAATTCTCTAAGTATACCATCATATTATCTACAAAGAATGATAATTTTGTTTACTCATTACCTATTATATTTCCTTCCACTTTTTGTCTTATGGATAAAGCTAACATAATTCAATATTGAATAGTAATGGTAATAGTGGTCAACCTTGTTTCAACTCTTATCTTACTGGGAATGGTGCTAGTTTATCCCCATTATATATGATGCTTGATGATGGTTTTAAATAGATGGTACTGATCATTTTGAGGAAAGCTCCATTTATTTCTATGCTCTCTATTGGGTTTTTTTTTAACAGAAATGGATGTTGTATTTTATCAAATGCTTTTATTGCATTTATTGAGCTAATTATAGGATTTCTGTTAATTTGGTTATTGATATAGTCAATTATGCTAATAATTTTCCTAATATTGAACCAACCCTGCATTCGTGGTATAAATTCTACTTGGTCATGTTGTATTATCCTAGGAATGACTTTCTGTAATCTCTTTGCTAAAATTTTATTTAAGATTTTTTCATTAATATTCATTAGGGAAATTGGTCTATCATTTTCTATCTCTGTTTTGACCCTACCTAGTTTAGGTTCAGCAGTATATCTGTGTTATAAAAGCAATTTGGTAGGACTCCTTCTTTGCCTGTTTTTCCAAATAGTTTGGACATTCCTTAAACTTTTGGTAAAATTCACTTGTATATTCATTTTATCCTGGAGATTTTTTAAGGAAGTTAAGACCTTGTTCAATTTCTATGTCTAAATTGGGACTATTTAAGTAAATTATTTCTTCCTCTGTTAATCTGGGCAATCTATATTTTTGTAATTATTCATCCATTTCATTTAGGTTATCATATTTGTTGACATACAGATGGACAAAATAACTCCTAATTATTGCTCTAATTTCCTCTTCATTGGTGAAAAGGTCACCTTATTTATTTTGATGCTAACAATTTGATTTTCTTTTTTCCTTTTTCTAAATCAATTAATGAAAGGTTTATATGTGTATTATAGGTTTTTCAAAAAAAAAATTCAGTTTTATTCATCAATTTGGTAGTTTTCTTACTTTCAGTTTTATTAAATCTCCCTTTTTCAGAACTTCATATCTTACATTTAATTTTTTTTAAAATTTGTTCTTTTTCTAGCTTTTTTAATTGTATGCCAAATTCATGGATCTTCTCTTTCTCTATTTTATGTAAATAAACTTCTGGAGGTATAAAATTTCTCCTAAGAACTGCTTTGGTTGCATCCCAAAAATGTTGGTATGTTGTCTCACTATTGTCATTCTCTTCAATGAAATGATCAATTATGTCTGTGATTTGTTGTTTCACGCACTCATTCTTTAGGAGTAGATTATTTAGTGTACAATTAATTTTTGCTCTATTTTGGACTTCCAGCCAAGATGGTGGCGTGGAGGCAGACAGCTGCTTGAGCTCCTCGTTTTCTCTCAGAACTTACTTCATGACAAGCCTCTGACTTAATGCTCGACCCAGAAAGAAATCCACAAATTATCACCAAGAGAAGACATCCTTGAAAGTCACCAGAAAAGGTCTGTGTTTGCTCGGGGAGGGTCAATCAGACTGGGCGCAGACTGAGGACAGACAGCCAGAGCAAGACAGGCAGCTCACACAGCTCAGACCTGAGGGGGAGGGGTGTGATCTCTGCCATTTCTGCGAAAGGGCTTTTGCCCCAGTGTGGATGCTCCGTCTTGGCAGCAAGCCAGGAGCGGCGGAGAGGGTGTAAACACCAGAGGTGAAGATTAAAACCCCAGAAAGCCAGCTGCTCTCAGAGCCCGGCCACCCCCAACCCCCACCTGGACTGACTCGGTGCATTCTTGGAGCCTCAGAGTGCAGACTCAGTACAGTCATTGCTGTTCTGTTAGTGGCTCTCTGCTGCCCTACACCCAGTCTGTAGAGGAAGCCCATTAATACCATCCAGCCCCATCCCCCACAAAACAGACCAATTGTTTCTCTTGTCAGTTTGTTTTCTTTGATTCCTACTCTGACAAAATGAACAAAAAATTCAAAAGGGCTCTAACCATTGACAGCTTCTGTGTGGAGAGGGAGCAGAATTCAAATGCTGAGGAGACTAGGAACAGACTGTCCCCAGATGTATCCCCTGGGAGGGATATAAGATGCTCCTCAATACAAAAGAACCTCATAGAGGAAATCAAAAAGGCTCTCACAAGAGAGCTGGAAGAGAAATGGGAAAAGGAAAGGGAAGCTTGGCAAGAGAGCCTGGAGAAGTCATCCCATGCATTCAAAGACAGAGTGGATAAAGAAATCAAATCATTGAGAAACAAGATTAGTGAGCTGGAAAAGGTAAACAACTCCAAGGAAAATAGGATTAGTGAGCTGGAAAAGGTAAACAACTCCAAGGAAAACAGGATTAGTGAGCTGGAAAAAAGAAATCAGCTCTCTAAAAAATAAAATGGATAAAATGGAAAAAAATTCCATAGAAGATAAAAACTCAATTGGACAATTACAAAGAGATATAAAAAAAGTGAGTGAAGAAAATACATCATTGAAAATTAGACTGGAGCAAGTAGAAATGAATGACTCAAGGAGAAACCAAGAGGGAGTCAAGCAAAACCAGAGAAATGAAACAATTGAAAAGACTGTCAAGTACCTTACCAGAAAGACAACAGACCTGGAAAACAGATCCAGGAGAGACAATTTGAGAATAATCGGACTCCCTGAAAAATGGGAGGAAAAAAAGAGCTTGGACACCATTTTCGAGGAAATTATCAAAGAGAACTGCCCAGACGTTTTGGAAACAGAGGGTAAAATAGACATTGAAAAAATTCATCGATCACCTACTGAAAGGGACCCTAAAATCAAAACGCCAAGAAATATAGTGGCCAAGTTCAAGAACCATCAGACAAAGGAAAAGATATTGGAAGCTGCTAGAAAAAAACAATTCAGATATGGGGGATCCACAATAAGGATAACCCAGGATCTAGCAGCGTCCACATTAAAAGAACGCAGGGCCTGGAACATGATATTCCAAAAGGCTAAGGAACTTGGTATGCAGCCAAGAATAACTTACCCAGCAAGAATGAGCATCGTTTTCCAGGGAAGAAGATGGACATTTAACGAAATAAATGAATTCCATCTATTTTTGATGAAAAAACCAGACCTACATAAAAGGTTTGATCTTCAAATACAGAACTCAAGAGATTTCTAAAAAGATAAAAAGAAATCTTGAGAACTATACTTCTGTCAAAAAAAATATGTAAAGAACATATGTACAATTTGTCTTAGGAACTAGAGGTGGAAAGGAGTTTATATCATAAAAAAGTGTAAAGTGGTGGTACTACATCTCATGAAGAGGCAAAAGTAACCTATTATATCTGAGAGAAAGAAAGGAGGGAGATGAACATAGCGTGTATCAATAGACATATTCAATTTATGGTGAAACTTCTTCCACTTTATTGAAAAGTGAAAGGAAAGGAGTAAGCTAAGGGGAAGGGAATACAAACATTTTGAGGAAAGGGGGTAAAATAAGGGGAGGAACTTTAAGTTGGGGGAGGGATCCTAAAAAGGGAGGGCTGTGAAAAGCAAGTGGTGTTCACCAGTTTAATACTGGATAGGAGGGTAAAAGGGAAGGAAAGGGGAAAAGCATAAGCAGGGGTTAATAGGATGGCAAGCAATATAGAATTAGTCCTTCTAACCATAAATGTGAATGGGGCAAACTGCCTCATAAAGAGGAAGCAGTTAGCAGACTGGATTAAAAGTCAGAATCCTACTATATGTTGTTTACAGGAAACACACCTGAAACAGGGTGAGACATTCAAACTAAAAGTAAAAGGGTGGAGCAGAATCTATTATGCTTCAGGCAAAACCAAAAAAGCAGGAGTAGCCATCCTCATCTCAGATCAAGCAAAAACAAAAATTGATCTAATTAAAAGAGATAAGGAAGGGCATTATATCCTGCTAAAGGGAAGCATCAATAGTGAAGCAGTATCAATATTAAACATGTATGCACCAAGTGGTGCAGCATCTAAATTCTTAAAAGAGAAATTAAGAGAGCTGCAAGAGGAAATAGATAGCAAAACTATAATAGCGGGAGATCTCAACCTTGCACTCTCAGAATTAGATAAATCAAACCACAAAATAAATAAGAAAGAAGTCAAAGAGGTAAATAGAATACTAGAAAAGCTTGATATGATAGATCTTTGGCGAAAGCTAAATGGAGACAGAAAGGAATATACTTTCTTCTCAGCAGTTCATGGAACCTATACAAAAATTGATCATATACTAGGGCATAAAAACCTCAAAATCAAATGCAGTAAGGCAGAAATAGTAAATGCATCCTTTTCAGACCATAATGCAATCAAAATAACATTTAATAAAAAGCCAGGGGAAAATAGACCAAAAAAATAATTGGAAATTAAATAATCTTATACTAAAGAATGATTGGGTAAAACAGCAAATCATAGACATAATTAATAACTTCACCCAAGAAAATGACAATAATGAGACATCATACCAAAATGTGTGGGATACAGCCAAAGCAGTAATAAGGGGAAGTTTTATATCTCTACAGGCCTACTTGCATAAAATAGAGAAAGAGAGGGCCAACGAATTGGGCTGACAACTAAAATTGCTAGAAAAGGAACAAATTAAAAACCCCCAGACAAACACAAAACTTGAAATTCAAAAAATAAAAGGTGAGATTAATAAAATTGAAAGTAAAAAAACTATTGAATTAATTAATAAAACTAAGAGTTGGTTTTATGAAAAAACCAACAAAATAGACAAACCCTTAGTAAACCTGATTAAAAAAAGAAAAGAGAAAAAGCAAATTGATGGTCTTGAAAATGAAAAGGGTGAACTCACCACTAATGAAGAGGAGATTAGAACAATAGTTAGGAGCTACTTTGCTCAACTTTATGCCGACAAATTCGATAACTTAAATGAAAAGGAAGAATACCTTCAAAAATATAGCTTGCCCAGATTAACAGAGGAAGAAGTAAGTAGTCTAAATAGTCCCATCTCAGAAAAAGAAATAGACCAAGCTATTAACCAACTTCCTAAGAAAAAGTCCCCAGGACCAGATGGATTTACAGGTGAATTCTACCAAACATTTAAAGAACAACTAACTCCAATGCTATGTAAACTATTTGAAAAAATAGGGATTGAAGGAGTCCTACCAAATTCCTTCTATGACACAGACATGGTACTGATACCTAAACCAGGTAGATCGAAAACTGAGAAAGAAAACTATAGACCAATTTCCTTAATGAATATTGATGCTAAAATCTTAAATAAGATATTAGCAAATAGACTTCAGAAAATCATCCCCAGGATAATACACTATGACCAAGTGGGATTTATACCAGGAATGCAGGGCTGGTTTAATATTAGGAAAACTATTAGTATAATTGACCATATTAATAATCAAATTAATAAAAACCATATGCTCATCTCAATAGATGCAGAAAAGGCATTTGATAAAATCCAACATCCATTCCTACTAAAAAATGCTTGAGAGTATAGGAATAAATGGACTATTCCTTAAAATAATGAGCATATATTTAAAACCTTCAGTAAACATCATATGTAATGGTGATAAACTAGAACCTTTCCCTGTAAGATCAGGAGTGAAACAAGGTTGCCCACTATCACCATTACTATTCAATATAGTACTAGAAACTCTAGCCTTGGCAATAAGAGCCTAGAAAGAGATCCAAGGAATTAGAGTAGGAAATGATGAAATCAAATTATCACTTTTCGCAGATGACATGATGGTATACTTAGAGAACCCCAAAGATTCTGCTAAAAAGCTATTAGAAATAATTCAGAATTTTAGCAAAGTCGCAGGATACAAAATAAATCCACATAAATCCTCAGGATTTTTATACATTACCAACACAATCCAACAGCAAGAGATACAAAGAGAAATTCCATTCAAAATAACAGTCGATAGTATAAAATATTTGGGAATATATCTACCAAAGGAGAGTCAGGAATTATATGACCAAAAGTACAAAACACTTGCCACAAAAATAAAGTCAGATTTAAATAATTGGAAAGACATTCAGTGTTCTTGGATAGGCCGAGCGAATATAATAAAGATGACAATACTCCCCAAACTAATCTATTTATTTAGTGCTATACCAATCAGACTCCCAAGAAACTATTTTAATGACCTAGAAAAAATAACAACAAAATTCCTATGGAAGAATAAAAGGTCGAGAATTGCAAGGGAACTAATGAAAAAAAAGTCAGAGGAAGGTGGTCTAAGTGTACCTGATTTAAAGCTATATTATAAAGCAACAGTCACCAAAACCATTTGGTATTGGCTAAGAAATAGACTAGTTGATCAGTGGCATAGGTTAGGTTCACAGGGCAAGATAGTGAATAAAAATAGCAATCTAATCTTTGACAAACCCAAAGATCCCAAATTGTGGGATAAGAATTCATTATTTGACAAAAACTGCTGTGAAAACTGGAAATTAGTATGGCAGAAACTAGGCATGGACCCACATTTAACACCACATACTAAGATTAGATCAAAATGGGTCCAAGATTTAGGCATAAAGAATGAAATCATAAATAAATTGGAGGAACATGGGATGGTTTACCTCTCAGACTTGTGGAGGAGGAAGGAGTTTGTGTCCAAGGGAGAACTAGAGACCATTATTGATCACAAAATAGAACATTTTGATTACAACAAATTAAAAAGTTTCTGCACAAACAAAACTAATGCAAACAAGATTAGAAGGGAAGTAACAAATTGGGAAAAATTTTTTACAGTTAAAGGTTCTGATAAAGGCCTCATCTCCAAAATATACAGAGAATTGACTTTAATTTATAAGAAATCAAGCCATTCTCCAATTGATAAATGGTCAAAGGATATGAACAGACAATTTTCAGATGATGAAATTAAAACTATTTCCACTCATATGAAAGAGTGTTCCAAATCACTATTGATCAGAGAAATGCAAATTAAGACATCTCTGAGGTATCATTACACACCTCTCAGATTGGCTAAGATGACAGGAACAAATAACGATGAATGTTGGAGGGGCTGTGGGAAAACTGGGACACTGATGCATTGTTGGTGGAGTTGTGAAAGAATCCAACCATTCTGGAGAGCAATCTGGAATTATGCCCAAAAAGTTATCAAAATGTGCATACCCTTTGACCCAGCCATACTACTACTGGGCTTATACCCCAAGGAACTACTAAAGAAGGGAAAGAGTCCTGTATGTGCCAAAATGTTTGTGGCAGCCCTTTTCATAGTGGCTAGAAGCTGGAAGATGAATGGATGTCCATCAATTGGAGAATGGTTGGGTAAATTATGGTATATGAATGTTATGGAATATTATTGTTCTATAAGAAATGACCAACAGGAGAAATACAGAGAGGCTTGGAGAGACTTACATCAACTGATGCTGAGTGAAACGAGCAGAACCAGAAGATCATTATACACTTCAACAATGATACTGTATGAGGATGTATGCTGATGGAAGTGGATTTCTTCAACATAGAGAAGAGCTAATCCAATTCCAATTGATTAATGATGGACAGAATCAGCTACATCCAGAAAAAGAACCCTGGGAAATGAGTGTAAACTGTTATTTTTACCTTCTGAATGCAATTCTTCCTGTGCAACAAAAAATTCGGTTCTACACACATATATTGTATCTAGAATATACTGTAATATATTTAACATATATAAGACTGCCTGCCATCTGGGGGAGGGGGTTGGGGGAGGAAGGGAAAAAATCTGAATAGAAGTAAGTGCAAGGGATAATGTTGTAAAAAATTACCCATGCATATGTACTGTCAAAAAAATGTTATAATTATAAAATAAAATAAAAATTTTAAAAAAAAAAGAAAAGAAAAGAAAAAAAAATTTTTTTGCTCTATTTTTTCCTGGCTCTTAATTACATGTAATTTTTATTATATCATGATCTAAAAAGATGCTTTCACTATTTCTGACTTTTCTGCATTTGATTTTGAGAAGTGTATGCCCTTATATATGGAAAATTTTTGTGAAGGTTTCATGTACTGCTGAAAAAATGTATATTCCTTTATGTAACCCTTCAATTTTCTCAAAACATGTATGATACCTATCTTTTCTAAAAAATATATTTATCTCTTAATATCTTTCTTTTTATTTTGTGGTTCAATTTATCTAGTTCTGATAGAGCAAGGTTGGGTTCCTCCACTAGTATAAGTTTTACTGTCTAATTCTTGCAGCTCTTTTAACTTCTTCTCTAGGAACATGGATGGTATACCACTTGGTGCATATGTATTTAGTATTGCTGTTACTTCATTATCTATGGTGCTCTTTAGCAAAATTCAGTTTCTTTTCTTATCTCTTCTAATTAGATCTATTTTTGCTTTTTTATGATCTGAGATCAGGATTACTACTCTGCTTTTTTTTTTTTTTTTAACTTCAGCTGAAGCAAAATTGATTCTGCCCCAGCCTTTTACTCTGTATGTATCACTCTGATTTAAATATGTGTCTTGTAACAACATATTGTAGGATTCTCACTTTAAATTCAGTCTGCTATCGGCTTCTGTTTTACAGAGAGTTTTAACAGATTACTAACTGTATTTCCCACCATTTTATTTCCCTCAAGTTATATTTTTCTCTTTTCTTTTTCCTTCTCCACATTGTTTTGCTTCTCACCACTGCTGGAACTCTGTCTTCCCAGAAATCAGCCAGAATCAGGATCACTAAACGTCTTTATTCTTGATCTTTTACGGTCAATGTCAGGGAGTTAGGTCTAGCAATCTCACACACACTTTCTTCCCTCAAACGCCATGAGAGACTGACTCAGCGTCAAGTGTCTCAATTTCCTCTTCCTCCTCGTATTCCTCCCACACATGTCACTTCCCCCTCTTCGTCTCACCAATCAAGTCAGTACAGAATAGCTGGGGAGGGTCAACCTTCAAAAAAGTTAATAGGGAATTGTCCAATTGGCAATTAGTCTCACATGCTTCATTATCCAAGTGCATTGCTCAGTTCTAGGCCTTTACACACCACCAACTCCCTCAGTCTGGCCTCCCTTTTTTACAGCCCCTTCCTCCTTTCTTATTCCTTTCCCCTCATACTTTCCTGTAGGGTGAGACAAGTTTTTCTATCAAACTAAATATGTCTGATGTTCTCTCTTTGAATCAAATCCCATGAGATTAAGGTTCATACAATGCTCACCTCCTTCTCTTGTTTCCCTTCACTGTAACAGATCTTTTTTGTATCTTCATTGATGTAATTTATCCCATTTTACTTTCTCTTTCCTTTTTTTTCAGTATAATCTTTTTCACTTCTATTTTCTTTTTTTCTTTTTTTTCTTTTTTAGCATTATAATAATGCCAAATTGTAGCTACACTCTCTAAAAAAGACATAGTTTTTCAAGAACTAAATTTATCATCTTTAAAAATAGGCATGTAAACTTTTTTTGACCCTTAAGAAACAGTTTTTCCCCTTTTTACTTTTGTAGGCTTCTCTTGAGTTCTGTATTTGGAGATTAAAAACATTTCTGTTCAGCATTGGTATTTTCATTAGAAATAAATGAAATTCACTGAATGTCCATTTTTTCCCCTAAAGATAATAGTTATTTTTGCTTGATAGTTGATTCTTGGCTACTGTCAAAATTCCTTTGACCTCTGGATTATCATATTCCAAGCCCTTCAATCTTTTAAAGTGAAAGCTTATGGGTCCTGGGCAATCCTGATTTGGCTCCTCAATATTTGAATTGTTTCTTTCTGGCTGCTTGCAATATTTTCTCCTTGATCTGATAATTCTGAAATTAAGCTACAATATTTCTTAGAATTTTTATTTAGGAGTCTCTTCAGGAGGTGATCAGTGGAGTCTTTCAATGGCTAATTTACCCTCTAGTTATAGGACATCAGGGCACTTTTGCTTAAAGATGTCTTGAAAGATGTTATCAAGACTTTTTTTTTTTTATTGTGATTTTCAGGTAGTCCAATAATTCTTAGATTGTCTTTCCTGGATCTATTTTTCAGGTCAGTTATTTTTCCAATGAGCTATTTTACATTCTTTTCTTTTTTCTTTTTTTTTTTTTTGTTTTCATTTACTGATTCATATCTCATTGAATCATTAACATTCACTTTGTTCAATTCTAATTTTTAGTGAATTATTTTCTTCCATTAGTTTTTTAACCTCCTTTTGAATTTAGCTAATTGAAGTTTTTTGTATTTCCCAAATTTTAATTTATTTATTAATACATATTGATTTATGAATCATGTTGTGAGAAAAAAATCAGAACAAAAATGAAAAAACCATGGCAGAGGAAAAAAAAAAAAAAAAAAAAAACAACAACAGAAAAAAGTGAACAAAGCATGTGTTGATGTACATTCAATCTCCATAGTACTTTCTCTGCATGCAGATGTCATTTTTTGACCAAAGCCTATTCAGTTTGCTTTGGATATCTAAAACTGAGAAGAACCAAGTCTTTCATAGTTGATAATAATTCTTGCTATTATTGTGTATAATTTATAACTGGTTCCAGCATCAGTTTGTGTAAATCTTTCTAGGCCTTCCTAAATTCAGCTTGTTCATCATTTTTATAGAGCAATAATACCCCATTATCTTAATATACCACATTTTATTTAACCATTCTTCAATTGATGGGCATCTAACCATTTTCCAATTCTTTGTTACCACAAAAAGAGCAGTCATAAACATTTTTACACATGTGGATGTTTTCCCTCCTTTATGATTTCCTTGGGAAAAAGACTCCATAATGGCACTGTTAGGGCAAAGGATATGCACAGTTTTATAGCTCTTCAGGCATAGTTCCAGATTGCTCTCCAAAATGTTTGGATCATTTCATACCCCCACCACCAATTCATTAGTTTTCCAATATTCCCATATCCCCTCCAACATTTAGAATTATATTTTACTGTCATCTTAGCCAATCAGAGAGTGATGTGGTGATGCTTCAGAGTTGTTTTAATTTGCATTTCTATTATTAATAGTAATTATCAATTAGTAATTTTTTCATATGACTGTAGATGACTTTAATTTTATCATCTGAAAATTATCTATTCATATTCTTTGACCATTTATCAATTGTATTCTTATGAATTTGACCCAGTTCTTTATATATTACATCAGAAACACTAGCTGTAAAGATGCTTTTCCAGATTTGTTTTTTTCCCATTTAATCTAATTTTGTTGGTTTTGTGTCTGCAAAAGTTTTTAAATTTAATGTAATCTAAGTTATTTACTTAATAAATTCCTCCTTTTCCCAAAGATCTAAGAGATCTAAGAGATCTTTGGAAAGGGAGAATTATCCCTTGCTTTCTTAATTTTTTTTATGGTATAATTGTTTATGCCCAAATCACATACCTATTTTGACTTTGTTTTTGTAGGGGTGTGAGATGTAGGACTATGCTGGATTTCTGATATAATATTTTTTAATTTTCTCAGCAATTTTTGTCAAATAGTAATTTTTTATTCAAGAAGCTGGAATTCAGGGGTTTATCAAGTACTAGATTAATCTAGATCTTGATTATTTTGTTGTGTGTATCTAATCTATTCCACTGATGTACCACTCTATTTCTTAGCCGGTACCAAATGCTTTATAATGTAGTTTTAGATTTGGTACTGCTAAGCCACCATCCTTTTATGTTTTGTCTTTAATTCCCTTAATATTCTTGAACTTTTGTAATTCCAGATGAATTTTGTTATTAATTTTCAATTTTTATAAAATAGTTGTTGGCAATGTGATTGGTATGTCATTGAAAAAAGAGATCAATTTAGGCAGAATGGTCAAATTTATTATTAATAAATTGTTATTTATTAATATGTCATTATTATATCAGCTCAGCCTACCCATGATCAATTGATATTTTTCCAGTTGCATAGATCTGATTTTATTTGTCTGAGAAGTATTTTTTAAATTGAGTTCATATAATTCTTGGGTTTGCCTTGGTAGGTAGAAACTCAAATATTGTATTTTCTCTAGTTACTTTAAGTAGAATTTTACTTTCTATTTCTTGCTGATGAACTTTTTCAGTTATATATACAAATACTGATGGGTTTTGTGGGTTGATTTTATATTCTGCAACTTTGCTAAAGCTGTGAATTGTTTCCAGTAGGTTTTTGGATGATTTTCTAGGATCCTCTAAGTATATCATCATATTATCTGCAACGAGTGATAATTTTATTTCCTTATTGCCTATTCTTTAGTTTCTATTTCTTCTCTTATTGTTAAGACCAAAATTTCTAGTATAATGCTGAATAATAGTTGTGATAATTGACATGCTTGTTTCACTCCTGATCTTATTGGGAATGAGACCAGTTTTTCTCCATTACAAATAACGCTTGCTATTGGTTTTAGATAGATACTTATTATTTTAAGGAAATCTCTCTTTATCCCTATGTTATCTTTTCTCTTTAATGGGAATGGCCGCTGTATTTTGTCAAAAGCTTTTTCAGTATCTATTGAGATTATCATATGGTTTCTGTTGGTTTTGTTATTGACATTGGTCAATTATGGTAATAGTTTTCTTGTTATTGATCCAGTTCTGCATTCTTGGTTTAAATTCTATTTGGTCATAATGTATTATCCTCAAAATAAATCTACATAAATCATCAGAATTCGTACATGTAACTAACAAAGTCCAACAGAGTTACAGAGAGAAATCCCATTTAAAGTAACTACTGATAGTATAAAATATTTATGAATCTATCTGCCAAGGGAAAATCAGAAACTATATGAGCAAAACTACAAAACACTTTCCACACAAATTAAGTCCAATCTAACCAATTGGAAAAATATTGAGTGATCTTGGATAGGGTGAGCAAATATAATAAAGATGACAATACTACCTAAACTAATCTATTTATTTAGCGCTATACCACTCAGACTCCCAAAAAAACTATTTTAATGACCTAGAAAAAATAACAGCACAGTTCATACGGAAAAACAAAAGGTCAAGAATATCAAGGGAATTAATGAAAAAAAAAATCAAATGAAGGTAGCCTAGCTGTACCAGATCTAAAATTGTTTTATAAAGCAGTGGTTACCAAAACCATTTAAGAAATAGACTAGTTGATCAGTGGAATAGGTTAGGTCCAAAAGACAAAATAATTAATAACTCTAACAACCTAGTGTTTGACAAACCCAAGGACCCCAGCCTTTGGGATAAAAATTCAATGTGTGACAAAAATTGCTGGGAAAATTTGAAATTAACATGGCAGAAACTAGGCATTGATCCACACTTAACACAGTACACCAGGATCAGGTCAAAATGGGTTCATGACCTAGGAATAAAGAATGAGATTATAAATAAATTAGAGGAACATAAGATAGTTTTCCTCTCGGACCTGTGGAAGAGGAATAAATTCATGACCAAAGAATAACTAGAGATCATTATTTATCACAAGATAGAAAGCTTTGGTTATATCAAATTGAAAAGTTTTTGTACAAACAAAATCAATGGAGATAAGATTAGAAGGGAAACAATAAACTGGGAAAACATTTTTATAGTCAAAGGTTCAGATAAAGGCCTGCCTCATTTCCAAAATATATAGAGCATTGACTCTAACATATAAGAAATCAAGCCAATCTCCAATTGATAAATAGTCAAAGGATATGAACAGACAATTCTCGGATAAAGAAATAGAAACTATTTCTAGTCATATGAAAAGATGCTCCAAATCATTAATAATTAAGGAAATGCAAATTAAGACAACTCTGAGATACCACTACACACCTGTCAGATTGGCTAGAATGACAGGGAAAGGTAATGCAGAATGTTGCAGGGGATGTGGGAAAACAGGGACACTGATACATTGTTGGTGGAACTGTGAGTACATATAGCCATTCTGGAGAGCAATTTGGAATTATGTTCAAAATGTTATCAAACTGTGCATAACCTTTGACCCAGCAGCGTTGCTACGGGGTTTGTATCCCAAAGAGATCTTAAAGAAGGGAAAGGGACCTTTATGTGCAAGAATGTTTGTGGCAGCCCTCTTTGTGGTGGCCAGAAACTGGAAACCACATAGATGCCCATCAATTAGAGATTGGCTGAATAAATTGTGGTATATGAATATTATGGATATTATTGTTCTGTAAGAAATGACCAACAGGATGATTTCAGAAAAGCCTGGAGAGACTTACATGAACTGACGCTGAGTGAAATAAGCAGGACCAGGACCAGGAGATTGCTATATACTTCAACAACAATACTGTATGATGATCAATTCTGATGGACATGGCCCTCTCCAAAAATAAGATGAATCAAATCAGTTCCAATAGAGCAATAATGAACTGAACCAGCTACACCCAGTGAAAGAACTCTGGGAGATGACTATGAACCAGTACATAGAATTCTCAATCTCTCTATTTTTGTCCGCCTACATTTTGGGTTTCCTTAACAGGCTAAATGTACACTATTTCAAAGTCCGATTCTTTTTGTTCAGCAAAACAACTGTTTGGTCATGTATACATATATTGTATTTAATTTATACTCTAAAATATTTAACATGTATTGGTCAACCTGCCATCTGGCAGGGAGGGGGGGGGGGAAGGAGGGGAAAAATTGGAACAAATGGTTTGGCAATTGTCAATGTTGTAAAATTACCCATGCAAATATCTGGTAAGTAAAAACTATTTTAAAAAATAAAGAAAGGAAGAAAGAAAAAAGGAAAAAAAGGGTATTTTCCTCCTGATAAATTGTTGTAATCCATTCACTAATATATATATATATATATATATATATTTCTGCATCAATATTCATTAAGGAGATTGGTCTGTAGTTTTCTTTTTCTGTTTTGGTTCTTCCTAGTGTAGGTATCAATACCATATTTGTGCGATAGAAGGAATTTGACAAAACACCTTTACCTGTTTTTTAAATAGTTTGCATGGTATTTGAATTAATTGTTATTTAAATATTTGGTAGACTACACTTGTGAATTCATCTGGCCCTGCAGATGTTTTTCCTAAGGAGTTCATAAAGGGCTTGTTCAATTTCTTTCTCTAAAATGGGACTTTTTTTTCCTAAGGCAATTGGGATTAAGTGACTTGCCCAGGGTCATACAGGTAGAAGTGTAAAGTGTCTGAGACCAGATTTGAACTCAGGTCTTCCTGACTTCAGGGCTAAGATTCTAAAATGAAAAAAAAAAATCCAATTTTCTTCAATTTATACCAGGAAACTAAAGCACAGAGCACAGAGAAAGGATTTACTGAAAGAGCATACCATTTATTTTATTATTATTTTAGAATGGGATTTTAAAAATAATTTATTCCTCTTCTATTAATCTGATCAATTTATGTTTTTGTAAATATTCAACCATTTCAATTAGATTGTCAGATTTTCTGCCAAACAGTTGGGGAAAATAGCTCCTAATCATTGCTTTAATTTCTTTTTCATTGGTGATAAGTGGCTTTTCATTTTTTTGTTGCTGGTGAATTTTTGTTTCCTTTTTCCAAACAAATTAATCAAAGGTTTATCTATTTTATTATTTCTTTCATGAAACCAATTCTAAGTTGTATTAATTAGTTCAATAGTTTTCTTGATTTCAATGTTATTAATCTCTTCTTTGAGTTTCAGAATTTCAAATTTGGTATTTAATTAAGGGGCTAATTTGTTCTTTTTCTAGCTTGTTTAGTTGTAAGCCTAATTCATTGATCTCCTCTTTATTTTATTCGTGTAGCTATTTAAAGATAGAAAATTTCTCCTAAGTACTCTTTTGGGCTGCATTCCAAAGGTTTTGGTATGTTGCTCATTATTGTCTTTCTCTTGGATGAAATTATGGATTGTTTCTATGATGTGCTGTTTGACCCACTCATTTTTAGAATTCGATTATTTAATTTCCAATTAATTTGTACTCTATCTTTACTCTATCTTTCCCTTTATTGGACATAATTTTAATTGCACTATGGTCTGTTAAGGAAGCATTACTATTTCTGCCTTTCTGCATGTGACTGTGAGGTTTCTGTCCCCTAATATATGGTCAATTTTGATGAAGACATCATGTAGTGCCAAGAAAAAAGTGTATTCCTTTCTATCTGTATTCAATTTTCTCCAGAGGTCTATCATATCTATGTTTTTTGAATCTTATTAACTTCCCAAGTTTCTTTCTTGTTTACTTTGTGGTTAGAATTGTCTGATTTGGAGAGGGAAAGGTTAAGATCCTCCTCTAATATAGTTTTGCTGTTTATTTCTTTTTGTAACTGGCTTAATATATTCTCTAGGAAATTGTATGCTTTACCACTTTGTATATATGAAGAATATATATATATATATATATCATTAATACTTTATTGTTTATGATATCCTTTATCAAGATGTACTTTCCTTCCTTATCTCTTTTAATTAGATCTATTTTTATTTTTGCTTTATCTGAGTTCTGTATTTCCCTAATACTATTTTCTCCCCCATATATACTTTTGTTCTTTCTTTCCCTCTTTAATAGTTGTTTTAGAGCTCAAATTGATGAGATCAAGCTTCAGACAATGCTCATGTTCTCCCTTCTTCTCTAGATTGTAATATTTATTTTTTATTTTTTGCCTCTTTAATGTGATCTAATTTGTCCTTTTATATCTCCTTTTTGGTCTACTTCCAATACAGACCTTTTTCCACCCCTTAATGTGTTTTTTGATATCACATCAGAGTCCATTAATAACCTTCTGTTCATGTGATGCCCCACTCTGTGTGCCCCAGTAACAGATGCATTTCTCAAGAGTTACAGATATTGTTTTAACCATCTAGTGATATAAACAATTTAACCTTTTAATGATATATATTTTCTCCTCTTTCCCTTGCTATGTTCTGTTGAGTCCTGTATTTTTAGATTAAATTTCCTGTTTGATTCATGTTTTTGTTTTTTTTTTGTTTTGTTTTTTTTCAGTAGAAATGATTGAAAGTCTCTTACTTTGTTGAAGATCCATTCCTTTCCCTAAAAGATGACGCTTAGTCTTGCTGGGTAGTTAATCCTTGGTTATAACCCTAGGTCCTTTGACTTTTGGAATATGGTATGGCAAGCTCCTTATCTTTTATTGTTGAAGCTTCCAAATCCTGGATAATTCTGACTGTTATTCGTAATATTTGTATTGTTTTTGTCTGGCAGTTTGGGATATTTTTTTCCTTAAGATTATAGTTTTGGAGTTTTGCAACAATGTTCCTTGGGGTTTTCCTTTTGGAATCTCTTTCTGAAGGTGATCAATGAATTCTTTTAATGAGAAATGCAACATTTTAGTTATCTTTTAAAATTTCTTCTAGGACAGCCTTATGGGGGGACTAATTTATATCACTCTTTGGGGCTTGATCTGGAGACAATCTGCTTTTAGTTTCCTCAGGGTTTGAAATCTGTTCTTCTCTTTCACCATAAAAACTATCTATGGTCAGAGTTCTTTTTGCCTTTTTACTCATTTTTGTAAGACTTTGGGATCTACTATTAGGGTAAGTTATTTTCTCCAAGCTTTCTGTACATGTGGCAATGAAGTTTCTGATGGATGAGGCTCTCTTCAAAAATGAGATGATTCAGACTACTTCTGATGATCTTCATGACAAAATGAAGAGAGCCATCTACACTCAGAGAGAGTACTATGGAAACTGAGTGAATATCACAATATAGCATTTTAACTCTTTCTGTTGTTTGCTTACATTTTATCTTTTCTCATTTTTTTTCCTTTTTTGATTTGATTTTTCTTGTGTAGCAAGATAATTGTAAAATATGTATGCATGTATTGGATTTAACATATATATTTTGCCATGTTTACCATATATTGTATTATTTGCCATCTAGGAGAGAGGGTGGAAGAAGGGAAGGGAAATTGGAATACAAGCTTTAGCAAGGGTTAATGTTGAGAAATTATTCGTGCATACAGTTTGAAAATAAAAAAGCTTTAATAAAAATAAACAAATATTTAGTTTAGAAAAAGACCTTCATTAATCTGGACCCTAACTATTTTTCCATTTATGTTTTACTTTACTTCCCCGCTACATATCATACAATCCACAATACTGGCTTCCTTGCTATTTCTCTCACAAGACACAGTCTCCTGACTCTGGTCATTTTCATTGATTTTAGAACATGTCTGTAATTCTCTCCTTTTTTATTTCTGCTTCCTTTCCTTCTTTACTTCAAGTCTCAAGTAAAAACTCATTTTCTGCAAGAAACTTCTAGATTTCTTAATACTAATATATTCCTTCTATTGATTATCTCAAATTTATCATATATAACAATATTATATTAACAATATTAATTATTTCTTTCCTTTGTATTTGATTTCAGAGGTACTAGAGAGAAACTGTACTTTGAGTGGGCCAGGGGGTGAAACTTGAGTTTGGATTGGGAAAAGATTTGAAACAGTGAGACCAATTAGCAATCTAGTACAATTATCCAGTCATGAGGTAGAATAATTATTTCTTTAATAATTCTATTAATTTAAAAAATTTCTATTAATTATTTCTGGATGCAGAGAGAATTTCTTTCATAGGTCCTTTGTAGGTAACTTGGTTTAAACATTTCATCTTTCATTAGCTTGTGAGCTAATTGAGAGCACTTTTTGTTTTCACTTTCTGCATATCTCAAGAGCTTAGTTCAGGGAATGATATATAGGAAGTGCTTAACAAATGTTTGTTGACTTCACAAATTGCGAAGAAAGGAGCAATTAAAAAAAAACTTTTTAAATCTCTTATAGTTACAATTGACAACACATATGTTGATGCAGAAGTATTCAGTCACTTAGGCCATGGCTAAGGCAACAGCTGTGGCAATTTACCATAATTGATGTAAAGTGCAGTAATTACAAACTTAAGTAATTATTAATACATATTGCATGACAATATTTTTAAAATGTGAGTCCAATTTCTGTATTTCTCATATGATTGCCTCCAAAATTTCAATACTAACTTTGCTATGTTTCCCAAATTTTTATTCTCTCTTAGAAAAGTTTGTTTTATTTTTTTTTGGGGGGGGAGGTTGGATAAGAACAGATGCAGAGTAGGTATTTCTCATTAATAAGAATATGGTAAAAGAAATCCTTCCTTCACTTTTCACGCATCCCAACTTTGCTGCTTTCAAACTCTGCCTAGATTTTACATTTTCTCTCTTTGTCTACCCCCAAGTTCATCAGTTCTGTTTTGAACAGAAGGGAATTGTTCACTCATTAGCCAGAATTACATCAGTAGCTGACAGCTTGTTAGCTTTAAAGTAGAGAGAATTTTTATAAGCAATATAGTTAAAACTAATTATAATAACCTATTTTAACATTAGAACATTGGCACATATATTATGCAGTCCTTCACCATCAGAAACCAAAAATTGTGATCTACAGTTTTACAGTTTCCATGTACTATATTTTAAAAGTTCTAACAAGTGTAGTAGAAATTATTTTAATTGACTTCTGCTTGTATGACATTTCTCAACAACCCCCAGATTAAGAAAATGTATTGCTGGAAATAATGTTTCTCAGCAGTTGTGGGCAGACACTTTTTTCTAATACTTCTGGTTTCCAGCTGTTGTTGTTTGGTGCATTTTGTGACTGAAAATGATTATATATAGACTAAGACAATTGAAGTTTTTAGGCAGGGTAGCATGAAGACTAAAACTCTTAGTATTGTGATGATAGCCACAAACAACAATAAGGATGGGCTATAAAGAACAAAGGATAGAAGGGAAGGGAAGGGAGAATGATAAGAATTATATAACAGGAGAACAATTGCTTTTAAATGGGAATTTCAGTCATAGATTCCATTTAATATTAAATTTGTTAATCTTTTTTTTAACCATGGAGAAGGAAATAATAATTTATTCTTTTAAACTAACACTCATTCATTCCATTGATCTTTTCAATTTAGAAAAAAAAGAAGGAGGGAAGGAAGGAAGCAAGAAAGGGAGAGAAGGAAGGGAGGGAGGGAGGAAAAGAAAGGAAGGCTAGAAAGAAGGCAGGAAGGCAGAAAGGCAGGAAGGAAGGCAGGCAGGCAGGCAGGAAGGAAGGAAGGAAGGGAGAAAAGAAGGCAAGAAAGCAGAGAGGAAGTAAGGGAATATAGGGATAAACAGAAGGAGGATGAAAGGAATGAAAAAGTTTCCTTAGTGATCAGAATACTCTATCAATAGAAGGCAGTAGGCACCTAGATTTACATAGCTTTCTATTATATATGGAAATGTGCTTTCTATGAAATTCAGATCAGAACCATGGATTTTCTTTTTTTTTCTTTTTGTGTGTGAGGTAATTGGGGTTAGTTGTCCAGGATCACACAGCTACTAAGTATTATGTGTCTAAAACCAGACTTGAATTAAGCTCCTCCTTTCACTAAGGCTAGTGCTCTGTCCACTGCACTACCTAGATTCTAGATTTATATTTTAAAGAATTAAAAACACATATTTTATAATATCAAAAACCAGCAAGCATTAAATAGTAATATAAAATGTCATAGAAAACAAGCTTTAAAAAGTTTTATAATTTAAAACTTTTGTTACCAAATCTTAAATATAAAATAAGCAAATACTCTGTTTCTTTCCTTGCTAACTAAAAAGTTGAAGGGAAAAGCCAAAAATTGCAAAACCTCCATCCAGTTATAAAGGATTTGGAATTTCCAGCCATCATTTCATTTTGCACAAGTTGCTTTGATTGTTTTTGACTCCACAAACACCATGCCCATATATCAGGTATCTTCTGGTTACTTCCCCCTTTTCAGATGGCAGAGAGTAGATGTATCTCTATGTGACCTCCCCTTAGCTTCCCTCAGATCAGTAGCAGATTAGGTCTTTGACATGGTTTTGGAGTGACAGAACCCACAAATATTTGAAGTACAACAAATTTCTAGAGGAAGATATTTTGAAAGATCTTCAGAAAAGATCTATTTCAATCAGGCTGGAAGAGAGGCTGCCAAGCCCAGGCTACAGGGGCAGGGAGCCCAGAATAAGGAGCTGGGGTGGGAAATCAGGGTATTGTAACTTCTGCATATGGGGAATCTACTGGGAGTTTTTTTGGCTACTATGTCATAGTTACAAGGTGGTGATTCAGCAGATTTTCTGTAAGACATTCAAAGCATATATAAAAGGCAAATTGTGAAGCCCTGAACCCCAGAACATGGGACTTGGCCATGCCTACTCAACACTACAAGTCAGTTAGAAACATTGGCTCCATGGTAAACTAAAGTAGCTGGTATCCCTTTGTTTTAAGAGCAGACCTCAACTCTTTAAAAAATGAGCAAAAAAGCAAAAAGTTATGACCACAGACAGCTTAGGAGAGAGAGAACCAACCTCAAACCCTGAGGTTTCTAAAGGCCAATCAAATCCAGATGAAGCCCTAATTATAAGTTGATCCCCATTTCACAAGACTCTCTTGGAAGGATTCAAAAATGATCTTAAAAGAGAATTAGAAGAAAAATAGAGAAAGAAAACGAAATCTTTACAAGTGGCCATGAAAAAGGAAAACCAGAAATTATCTGAAGAAAACGCCTCAAAAATAGATATGATGAAATAGAAAAAGCATATAACTATAAATAGATTTGATGAAATGGAAAAAAGCAAATAACTCCTGACAAAATAGATGTGAAAAAGAAACCAATTTGTTGAAAAACAGAATTTGTGAAATGGGAAAAATGCAGTGAACAAAAGAACTGAATTTTTAAATTCAATTGGCCAAGTACAAAATTAGCTTTAAAAAGTAACTGAAGAAAATAATTCACTAAAATAGAATTGAACATATAAAAAAAAAAATACCTCATTGGAAAAACAACTGACCTGGAAACTACATCTAGGAAAGGCAATCTAAGGATTATTGGGCTTTCTGAAAACCATGATGAAAAAAAGACCCTACACATCATCTTTCAGGAAATATTCAAGGAAAACTGCCCTGATGTCCTCGAACCAGAAGGTAAAAGAGTCATTGAAAGTCATTGAAAGAACCAATCACCTCCTGAAAGACACCACAAAATGAAAACTCCAAAGAATATTGAAGCTAAACTTCATAATTATTAGATCAAAGAAAAATATTGCAGGCACCCAAAAAGAAACAATTCAAACTCTGAGGAGCCACAATCAGGATAACCCAGAACCTATCAGCTTCCACCTTAAAGGATCAAAGGATCTGGAATCTGATATTCCAAAAGGCAAAGGAACATAGATTACAGACAAGAATCAAGAATCAACTATCCAGCTCAATTGAGCATTATCTTTCAGGGAAGAAGATGTGCATTTAATGATACAAGTGAATTTCATTTATTTCTGATAAAAAAAACAAAACTGAAAAAAAAAATTTGATTTCCAAATTCAGAACTCAAGGGAAGCATAGAAAGGTAAAAAGAAAGAACTTTTGAGAAGTATATCTCTTTTCTGGGTATACTTAGAGAGTGTGGATATAATTTGATTTTATTGGGATAATATGAAAAATAAACTAGAGGTGGAAAGGGGATTGTGCCAGAAAAAGAGAAAAATGAAAGTAAAATGAGGAAAATTATATCTCATGAAGTGGCAAAGAAAACCTATTATAATTGAGGGAAAGAAGGTAGTAGGATGAATATTGTGTGAATCTCTTATCAGATCTGTCTGATATATCAGACATATTTGGTTTCACAGAGAAACTTCTCTCACCTTATAGAGAAGTGAGAGGGGAAATAGGAAAGGAAAGGTTAAAGCTAATAGAAGGAAAAACAGTAGTATTGGAAAGCATAAGAAAAGGGAAGGGGGAGGGCTGTTTGAGGGAGTGGTAGGCAGAAGCAAAATATGGGGGAGAAGATAAATGGGGAAAGGAAAGAAAAAAAACATAGTGGGGAATATAAGATGGTTGGAAATAATTATAGTATATGAATGTTATGGAATATTATTGTTCTATAAGAAATGATCAGCAGGATGATTTTCAAGAGGCCTGGAGAGACTTACATGAACTGATGCTAAGTGAAATGAGCAGAACAAGGAGATCATTAGACACAGCAACAAGACTATACGATGATCAATTCTGATAAATGTGACTCTCTTCAACAATGAGATGATTCAAATCTTTTCCTATTCTATGATGAAGAGAGCCAATTACACTCAGAGAGAAGACTGTAGGAACTGAGGGTGGACACCAACATAGTATTTTTACTCTTTTTATTGTGGTTTGCTTGAATTTTATTTTCTTTCTCATTTTTTAAACTTTTTAATCTGATATTTCTCGTGCAACAAGATAATTATATTTATATGTATGTCTATATTTTATTTAACACAGATTTTACTATGTTTAACAGATAATGGATTACATGCCATCTAGTGGAGGGGATGTGGAGAAGAGGGGAAAAATAGAACACGAGGTTTTTCAAAGTTCAGTATTGAAAAAGTATCCTTGCATATGTTTTGAAAATTAAAAAATATATAAAACAAACAAAAAAAAATGATATTAATTGAGAGTGCCCTGCTTCTCTTCAACATTTCCAAATAGCAAGAAATGTATCAATATAAAACAACAATGGAAAATAAATAATTTTCCCAAGAGAAATAAATATAAAATAAAAAATGATCCTGAGGAACAGAAAAAACAAAAAACAAAAACAAAAAACCCTCCCTAATATAATGAAGAAAAATAGAATGGGATAAATTAACAATAAAGATAAGATCAACCTATTATTGAAGATAGAGGAAAATAGAAACAAAAAAGCAAAAACTCCCAGAGTGATTGGAAAGATTGAGAAAAAAAAAATAAGGAATAAAAAAAAGCCCTAAAAATTTTGAAAAGGGAAACTTTTTAAATAATGAAAGTTAGAAGAATTATATTTTATCCACAAACACCCTGAAAAAGAATAGAAGGAATAAATATTAAAAACTCAAAGAAGAAACAAGAAAAATTAAGTTGGAAGAACATAAGTTTTCTATAAAACAAGGCAAGTAACTGGGGAAAAAAAAGTTCTATCAGATAGTCTTTTCTAATTAAAGCTTTTTGTTTTCAAAACATATGCATGGATAATTTTCAACATTCACCCTTGTCAAACCTTGTGTTCCAAATTTTTCCTTCCCTTTCCTCCATCCCCTCCCCTAAATGGCAAGTAATTCAATATAAGTTAAACCTGCTATTCTTCTAATAGTTCCACAATTACTATGCTGCACCAGAAAAATCAGATCAAAAAGGGAAAAAATAAGAAAAAAATGGAAGCAAACATCAACAAAAAGAGTGAAAATATTGTGTTCTGATGCACACTCATTTTCTATAGACCTCACTGGGTACAGATAGATCTCTTCAACACAAAACTATTGGAACCTGCCTGAATCATCTCATTGTTTAAATGAGCCACATCCATCAAAATTGATCATTGTATATATTCTTGCTGTTGTCATGTATATCTCCTGGTTCCTGCTCACTTCTCTTAGCATGAGTACATGTAAATCTCTCCAGGCCTCTCTGAAAGCATCCTACTCAATTATACAAGAATACCATGTTTCAAGAAAATAAAAATAAAAAATTCTTGAAGTACTACATTATAGGGGAAAATGCAGATTGATAGAATCTACAGATTGCCAAAAGAAAACAAACCAGATTTAACTCATTCGGAAATTTAATTACCACATTCTAGAATTAAAGGTTAAATAAAAAGTTTTGTCAATGGCTTAAAGGAGAAGGTTCATTTAGTAAGTAATACTTGTTAGAATCCCCTAAAACTACTTATCAACAATGGTAAATAAAAAGCTGAATATGATATACTGAAAAACAAAGGAAAATGAATTGTAGTTAAAACTTTCTTTTCCCACAAAGATAAATACAATTCTAAAGAGGGAAAAATGAATTTAAATTTCATGTCTAATTTTTTCCTTCTAAAAATGTTTTACTTAAGAAACAAATGCTTTATTGATATAGAAACTAATAACACAATGTAATAGTTTTGGAAACATATTTTATGAAAATGTTATATCTTGAGACTTCTGGCCAAGATGGCGGCATGGAGGCAGACAGCTGCTTGAGCTCCTCGTTTTCTCTCAGAACTTACTTCATGACAAGCCTCTGACTTAATGCTTGACCCAGAAAGAAATCCACGAATAATCACCAAGAGAAGACATCTTTGAAAGTCACCAGAAAAGGTCTGTGTTTGCTCGGGGGAGGGTCAATCAGACTGGGAGCAGACTGAGGGCAGGCAGCCAGAGCAAGACAGGCAGCTCACACAGCTCAGACCTGAGGGGGAGGGGTGTGATCTCTGCCATTTCTGTGAAAGGGCTTTTGCCCCAGTGTGGATGCTCCGTCTTGGCAGCAAGCCAGGAGCAGCAGAGAGGGTATAAACACTGGAGGTGAAGATTAAAACCCCAGAAAGCCAGCGTCTCTCAGAGCCCGGCCACCCCCAACCCCCACCTGGACTGACTCGGTGCGTTCTCGGAGCCTCAGAGTGCAGACGCAGTACAGTCATTGCTGTTCTGTTAGTGGCTCTCTGCTGCCCTACCCCCAGTCTGTAGAGGAAGCCCATTAATACCATCCAGCCCCATCCCCCGCAAAACAGAACAATTGTTTCTCTTGTCAGTTTGTTTTCTTTGATTCCTACTCTGACAAAATGAACAAAAAATTCAAAAGGGCTCTAACCATTGACAGCTTCTGTGTGGAGAAGGATCAGACTTCAAATGCTGAGGAGACTAGGAACAGACTGTCCCCAGATGTATCCCCTGGGAGGGATATAAGCTGCTCCTCAATACAAAAGAACCTCATAGAGGAAATCAAAAAGGCTCTCACAAGAGAGCTGGAAGAGAAATGGGAAAAGGAAAGGGAAGCTTGGCAAGAGAGTCTGGAGAAGTCATCCCATGCATTCAAAGACAGAGTGGATAAAGAAATCAAATCATTGAGAAGCAAGATTAGTGAGCTGGGAAAGGTAAACAACTCCAAGGAAAATA
The DNA here is from genome assembly GCF_048593235.1 of Sminthopsis crassicaudata. Classification (NCBI taxonomy): domain Eukaryota; kingdom Metazoa; phylum Chordata; class Mammalia; order Dasyuromorphia; family Dasyuridae; genus Sminthopsis; species Sminthopsis crassicaudata. The sequence continues at coordinate 572,206,270 of NC_133618.1, forward strand.
GGATTAGTGAGCTGGAAAAAGAAAACAGCTCTCTAAAAAATAAAATGGATAAAATGGAAAAAAATTCCATAGAACAGAAAAACACAATTGGACAATTACAAAGAGATATAAAAAAGTGAGTGAAGAAAATACATCATTGAAAATTAGACTGGAACAAGTAGAAATGAATGACTCAAGGAGAAACCAAGAGGGAGTCAAGCAAAACCAGAGAAATGAAACAATTGAAAAGAATGTCAAGTACCTTACCAGAAAGACAACAGACCTGGAAAACAGATCCAGGAGAGACAATTTGAGAATAATCGGACTCCCTGAAAAATGGGTGGAAAAAAAGAGCTTGGACACCATTTTCGAGGAAATTATCAAAGAGAACTGCCCAGACGTTCTGGAAACAGAGGGTAAAATAGACATTGAAAAAATTCATTGATCACCTACTGAAAGGGACCCTAAAATCAAAACGCCAAGAAAGATAGTGGCCAAGTTCAAGAACCATCAGACAAAGGAAAAGATATTGGAAGCTGCTAGAAAAAAGCAATTCAGATATGGTAGATCCACAATAAGGATAACCCAGGATCTAGCAGCGTCCACATTAAAAGAACGAAGGGCCTGGAATATAATATTCCGAAAGGCAAAGGAACTTAGTATGCAGGCAAGAATAACTTACCCAGCAAGAATGAGCATCATTTTCCAGGGAAGAAGATGGACATTTAATGAAATAAATGAATCCCATCTATTTTTGATGAAAAAACCAAACCTACATAAAAGGTTTGATCTTCAAATACAGAACTCCAGAGATTTCTAAAAAGGTAAAAAGAAATCTTGAGAACTATACTTCTGTCAAAAAAATATATAAAGAACATATGTACAATTTGTCTTAGAAACTAGAGGTGGAAAGGAGGTTATATCATAAAAAAGTGTAAAGTGGTGGTATTAAATCTCATGAAGAGGCAAAGGTAACCTATTATATCTGAGGGAAAGAAGGGAGGGAGATGAACATAGTGTGTATCAATAGACATATTCGATTTATGGTGAAACTTCTTCCACTTCATTGAAAAGTGAAAGGGAAGGAGTAAGCTAAGGGGAAGGGAATACAGACATTTTGAGGAATAAAGGGGTAAAATAAGGGGAGGATCTTTAAGGTGGGGGAGGGATCCTAAAAAGGGAGGGCTGTGAAAAGCAAGTGGTATTCACCAGTTTAATACTGGATAGGAGGGTAAAAGGGAAGGAAAGGGGAAAAGCATAAGCAGGGGTTAATAGGATGGCAAGCAATATAGAATTAATCATTCTAACCATAAATGTGAATGGGGCAAACTGCCTCATAAAGAGGAAGCAGTTAGCAGACTGGATTAGAAGTCAGAATCCTACTATATGTTGTTTACAGGAAACACACCTGAAACAGGGTGAGATATTCAAACTAAAAGTAAAAGGGTGGAGCAGAATCTATTATGCTTCAGGCAAAACCAAAAAAGCAGGAGTAGCCATCCTCATCTCAGATCAAGCAAAAACAAAAATTGATCTAATTAAAAGAGATAAGGAAGGGCATTATATCCTGCTAAAGGGCAGCATCAATAATGAAGCAGTATCAATATTAAACATATATGCACCAAGTGATGCAGCATCTAAATTCTTAAAAGAGAAATTAAGAGAGCTGCAAGAGGAAATAGATAGCAAAACTATAATAGCGGGAGATCTCAACCTTGCACTCTCAGAATTAGATAAATCAAACCACAAAATAAATAAGAAAGAAGTCAAAGAGGTAAATAGAATACTACAAAAGTTTGATATGATAGATCTTTGGCGAAAACTAAATGGAGACAGAAAGGAATATACTTTCTTCTCAGCAGTTCATGGAACCTATACAAAAATTGATCATATACTAGGGCATAAAAACCTCAAAATCAAATGCAGTAAGGCAGAAATAGTAAATGCATCCTTTTCAGACCATAATGCAATCAAAATAACATTTAATAAAAAAATCCAGGGGAAAATAGACCAAAAAATAATTGGAAACTAAATAATCTCATACTAAAGAATGATTGGGTAAAACAGCAAATCATAGGCATAATTAATAACTTCACCCAAGAAAATGACAATAATGAGACATCATACCAAAATGTGTGGGATACAGCCAAAGCAGTAATAAGGGGAAGTTTTATATCTCTACAGGCCTACTTGCATAAAATAGAGAAAGAGAGGGCCAACGAATTGGGCTTACAACTAAAATTGCTAGAAAAGGAACAAATTAAAAACCCCCAGACAAACACAAAACTTGAAATTCAAAAAATAAAAGATGAGATTAATAAAATTGAAAGTAAAAAAACTATTGAATTAATTAATAAAACTAAGAATTGGTTTTATGAAAAAAAAACAACAAAATAGACAAACCCTTAGTAAACCTGATTAAAAAAAGGAAAGAGAAAAAGCAAATTGATAGTCTTGAAAATGAAAAGGGTGAACTCACCACTAATGAAGAGGAAATTAGAACAATAGTTAGGAGCTACTTTGCTCAACTTTATGCCAATAAATTCGATAACTTAAATGAAATGGAAGAATACCTTCAAAAATATAGCTTGCCCAGATTAACAGAGGAGGAAATAAATTGCTTAAATAGTCCCATCTCAGAAAAAGAAATAGACCAAGCTATTAACCAACCTCCTAAGAAAAATTCCCCAGGACCAGATGGATTTACAGTTGAATTCTACCAAACATTTAAAGAACAACTAACTCCAATGCTATGTAAACTATTTGAAAAAATAGGGATTGAAGGAGTCCTAACAAATTCCTTTTATAACTGACCATATTAATAATCTGAAGTCTATTTGCTAATTTCTTATTTAAGATTTTAGCATCAATATTCATTAAGGAAATTGGTCTATAGTTTTCTTTCTCAGTTTTCGATCTACCTGGTTTAGGTATCAGTACCATGTCTGTGTCATAAAAGCATCTATTTCTTTTTCTGAGATGGGACTATTTAGACTACTTACTTCTTCCTCTGTTAATCTGGGCAAGCTATATTTTTGAAGGTATTCTTCCATTTCATTTAAGTTATCGAATTTATCGGCATAAAGTTGAGCAAAGTAGCTCCTAACTATTGTTCTAATTTCCTCTTCATTAGTGGTGAGTTCACCCTTTTCATTTTCAAGACTAACAATTTGCTTTTTCTCTTTCCTTTTTTTAATGAAGGGTTTGTCTATTTTGTTGGTTTTTTCATAGAACCAACTCTTAGTTTTATTAATTAATTCAATAGTTTTTTTACTTTCAATTTTATTAATCTCACCTTTTATTTTTTGAATGTCAAGTTTTGTGTTTGTCTTGGGGTTTTTAATTTGTTCCTTTTCTAGCAATTTTAGTTGTAAACCCAATTTGTTGGCCCTCTCTTTCTCTATTTTGTGCAAGTAGGCCTGTAGAGATATAAAACTTCTCCTTATTACTGCTTTGGCTGTATCCAACACGATTTGGTATGATATCTCATAATTGTCATTTTCTTGGGTGAAGGTATTAATTATGTCTATGATTTGCTGTTTTACCCAATCATTCTTTAGTATAAGATTATTTAGTTTCCAATTATTTTATGGTCTATTTTCCCCTGGCTTTTTATTAAATGTAATTTTGATTGCATTGTGGTTTGAAAAGGATGCATTTACTATTTCTGCCTTACTGCATTTGATTTTGAGGTTTTTATGCCCTAGTATATGATCAATTTTTGTATAGGTTCCATGAACTGCTGAGAAGAAAGTATACTCCTTTCTGTCTGCATTTAGCTTTCGCCAAAGATCTATCATATCAAACTTTTGTAGTATTCTATTAACCTCTTTGACTTCTTTCTTATTTATTTTGTGGTTTGATTTATCTAATTCTGAGAGTGCAAGTTTGAGATCTCGAGCTATTATAGTTTTGCTATCTATTTCTTCTTGCAGCTCTCTTAATTTCTCTTTTAAGAATTTACATGCTGGGAGCCAAGATGGCAGAGAAGAAACACACGACTCAGTGAACGTCCTCACTCCCTCACAACCAATTAGATAAATTAAGTCTCAGAATTAGCTCAGGACTGATAGATACCATAAGGACTGGAAGCACGACTTACCAGCTGAAGAGAATCTGGAGTTTCAACAGGAAAGGTCAGTTCTCAGGGGAGGAATAAGAGAGACCAGCACAGACGGTGGGGTAGTGGCACACTGCGCCCATTGCGCTGGGAAGGGCTCTGGGATCAGAGAAGCCACTGAGGTAAAGGAATCTGGCACAGGCTGTTAGCTCTTCTCTGCTAATTATTTAGCAGTTCAGAAGAGAAAGCCAAAATATTTTAAAACTCAGATTAGATTTTCCCCGATCCTGGGGGTGACTCAGCAGATCTCGGCACCAGGGGGTGTGGCCTCAACTACCACCTGAGAATTGTTAAGAGATTGACAAGTGGGTGGATACGGCCCAAGGCAACACACACTGCCTAGTTTAGCTGGAGGGAGTGGAACTCAGCTCCAGGAAGTCCCAGAGAAGCGGAACCTTTGAACTAGGGACCGAGGTTTCTGGCAGACACTTCCAGTTTGAGCACAGGGGCTTTTCACGTCACCTGCTGCAGACATCCACGCCCCACCCGGACACATAGGCTGGGCTTTGTGCTGTCTTTACTATTCTACGCCCTCGAAGCACAGCAGTGCTAATCACCTCTGAAGCACTTCCAGGGAGGGGGTGGGGAACTCTCTCCCAGAGCTCTATCTTAGCTCAGGCGCAGGAGCCGCTGCATCCATCTGGTCTGGGAGGAAGCTGGTAAAGAAGTAAATAAATAATTTCCTACCCCAGGGACAGACCCCAAAAGATTTTTTAAGTATGAGCAAAAAAGCTAGAAAAACCATAGATTCCTTCTATACAGAGAAAGAGCGGGTATCCAACCCCGAGGAAGTTAACAGCAGAGAGTCAGCAGATAACAACCTAAAGGGGAATGATTCCTGCCCCCCATCACATAACTCTCTCCTAGAAGAAACTCTTAAAAAATTGAGGGAGATTGAAGAAAAATGGGGAAAGGAAAGGGAAGCAATGATAGAGAATAACAACGTCCTGAAATTGGAGTTGGAAAAAATAAAGAATTCACAGGAGATGCAGGGAAACAAAATTTATGAATTAGAAAAGGTTAAAAAAACACAGGAAAGTAGGATTTCTGAATTGGAAAAGATAAAAAAGTCTCAAGAAAATAGAATTTCTGAATTGGAAAAAGACAATAATTCTCAAAAAAAAAATTAGGGAAATGAAAAAAAATTCAATAGAGCAAAATAATTCATTTAAAAACAAAATTGGGCATTTACAAAAAGAACTAAAAACTGTGAAAGAAGAAAATAACTCCTTAAAAGTCAGGATGGAACAAATAGAAATGAATGATTCACAGAGAACCCAAGAATCAGTCAAACAAAACAAAAAAAATGAGAAGCTGGAGAACAACGTCAAATACTTACTGGGAAAATCTATAGACCTGGAAAATAGATCTAGGAGAGATAATCTGCGGATTATTGGACTTCCAGAAAACTATGACCAAAAAAAGAGCCTAGATTCTATTTTACAGGAAATTATCAAGGAGAACTGTCCAGAGATAATAGAAACAGAAGGGAAAGTAGATGTGGAAAGAATTCATCGAACTCCTTCTGAAATAGACCCTAAAAAAAGAACACCACGGAATATAGTGGCTAAGCTGCAGAATTACCACACAAAGGAGAAAATCCTGCAAGCAGCTAGAAAAAAAACAATTTAAATACCAAGGTGCCACAATAAGGGTCACCCAAGATCTGGCTGCCTCCACATTAAAAGATAGAAGGGCCTGGAACCTGATATTCCGTAAGGCAAAAGATCAAGGACTGCAACCAAGAATGAACTACCCAGCTAAGTTTAGCATCTTTTTCCATGGAAGAAGATGGTCATTCAATGAAACAGAGGAATTCTATATGTTTCTAAGAAAAAAACCAGACTTAAACAAAAAATTTGATCTACATCCACAAGACTGAAGAGAAACAGAAAAAGGTACACAGAACCCTTGAGAACTGTAACTCTGTTGTGGGTATATAAAAAATACTCAAGGATAATTTGATTTTATTGATATAAAAGAAAAAAAGGGGGGTGTAGTAAAGGGAAGGAGGTCGGTTCAGAAAAAGGGGAAGGAGTGATAAAAAGAGGGAAACTACATCCCAGGAAGAGGCATAGAAAATACACCATATCTGAGGGAACTTAGTGAGGGGGAGAATCATTGTGTGAATCTTACTCTCATCAGGAGAGGCTCAAAGAGTAAATAATTAACATATTTGTTTTGCAGAGAATTTTCTCTCACCTCATTAAAAGGGGGGAGAGGAAAAGGGAAAAGGAAAAGGAGAATAAGTGAAGGGACTTTGAGGGAGGGGGGAGGGATCCTAAAAAAAAAAAAAAAGAGGGAGGGTTGTGCGTCACAAGGGGGGTCTGTAAATTAAATATCGGGGAGAGGGATCAGGGGGGTCAAGGGAAAAAAAATAATTTAGATGCTGCACCACTTGGTGCATATGTGTTTAATATTGATACTGCTTCATTATTGATGCTGCCCTTTAGCAGGATATAATGCCCTTCCTTATCTCTTTTAATTAGATCAATTTTTGTTTTTGCTTGACCTGAGATGAGGATGGCTACTCCTGCTTTTTTGGTTTTGCCTGAAGCATAATAGATTCTGCTCCACCCTTTTACTTTTAGTTTGAATGTCTCACCCTGTTTCAGGTGTGTTTCCTGTAAACAACATATAGTAGGATTCTGACTTCTAATCCAGTCTGCTAACTGCTTCCTCTTTATGAGGCAGTTTGCCCCATTCACATTTATGGTTAGAATGATTAATTCTATATTGCTTACCATCCTATTAACCCCTGCTTATGCTTTTCCCTTTTCCTTCCCTCTTACCCCCCTATCCAGTATTAAACTGGTGAATACCACTTGCTTTTCACAGCCCTCCCTTTTTAGGATCCCTCCCCCACCTTAAAGTTCCTCCCCTTATTTTACCCCTTTTCCTCAAAATGTCTGTATTCCCTTCCCCTTAGCTTACTCCTTTCCTTTCACTTTTCAATAAAGTGGAAGAAGTTTCACCATAAATCGAATATGTCTATTGATACACACTATGTTCATCTCCCTCCTTTCTTTCTCTCAGATATAATAGGTTACCTTTGCCTCTTCATGAGAAGTAGTACCACCACTTTACACTTTTTTATGTTATAATTTCCTTTCCACCTCTAGTTTCTAAGACAAATTGTAGATATGTTCTTTACATATTTTTTTGGCAGAAGTATAGTTCTCAAGATTTCTTTTTACCTTTTTAGAAATCTCTTGAGTTCTGTATTTGAAGATCAAACCTTATATGTAGGTCTGGTTTTTTCATCAAGAATAGATGGAATTCATTTATTTCGTTAAATGTCCATCTTCTTCCCTGGAAAATGATGCTCATTCTTGCTGGGTAAGTTATTCTTGGCTGCATACCAAGTTCCTTAGCCTTTCGGAATATTATATTCCAGGCCCTTCGTTCCTTTAATGTAGACGCTGCTAGATCCTGGGTTATCCTTATTGTGGATCCTCCATATCTGAATTGATTTTTTCTAGCAGCTTCCAATATTTTTTCCTTTGTCTGATGGTTCTTGAACTTGGTCACTATATTTCTTGGCGTTTTGATTTTAGGGTCCCTTTCAGTAGGTGATCGATGAATTTTTTCAATGTCTATTTTCCCCTCTGTTTCCAAAATGTCTGGGAAGTTCTCTTTGATAATTTCCTCGAAAATAGTGTCCAAGCTCTTTTTTTCCTCACATTTTTTCAGGGAGTCCGATTATTCTCAAATTGTATCTCCTGGATCTGTTTTCCAGGTCTGTTGTCTTTCTGGTAAGGTACTTGACATTCTTTTCAATTGTTTAATTTCTCTGATTTTGCTTGACTACCTCTTGGTTTCTCCTTGAGTCATTCATTTCTCCTTGTTCAAGTCTAATTTTCAATGATGTATTTTCTTCACTCTTTTTTTTATATCTTTTTTGTAATTGTCCAATTGTGTTTTTAAGTGAGTTTTTTTCTTCTATGGAATTTTTTTCCATTTTATTTTTTGGAGAGCTGATTTCTTTATCCAACTCATTAATTCTGTTTTCCTTGGAGTTGTTTATCTTTTCCAATTCACTAATTCTGTTTTCCTTGGAGTTGTTTGCCTTTTCAAATTCACTAATTTTATTTTTCAATGATTTGTTCTCTTTATCCACTCTGGATAACTTCTCCAGCCTCTCTTTCCAAGCTTCCCTTTCCTTTTCCCATTTCTCTTCTAGCTCTCTTGTGAGAGCCTTTTTGATTTCTTCTATGAGGTTCTTTTGTATTGAGGAGCAGCTCATATCCCTCTTAGGGCATTCCTCTGGGGACAATCTGTTTTTAGTCTCCTCAGTATTTGAAGTCTGCTCTCTCTCCATACAGAAGCTGTCAATGGTTAGAGCCCTTTTGAATTTTTTGTTCATTTTGTCAAGAGTGGAATGGAAGAAAACAAATTGACAAGAGAAACAATTGGTCTGTTTTTTGGGGGGATGGGGCTGGATGGTGTTAATGGGCTTCCTCTACAGACTGGGGGTAGGGCAGCAGAGAGCCACTAACAGAACAGGGATGGCTGCACTGCATCTGCACTCTGAGGCTCTGAGAACGCACTGAGTCACTCCAGGTGGGGGTGGGGGTGGCCGGTTCCGAGAGACTATAGCTTTCCAGGGTTTTAATCTTCACCTCCGGTGTTTACACCCTCTGTGCTGCTCCTGGCTTGCTGCCAAGCCGGAACATCCACACTGGGATAAAAGCTTTTTCACAAGAATGGCAAAAATCGTACCTCTCCCCCCTCTGGTGTGAGCTGTGTGAGCTGCCTGTCTTGCTCTGGCTTGCCTACCCTCAGTCTGTGCCCAGTCTGTTCGACCCTCCCCCAAGCAAATACAGACCTTCTCTGTCGAATTTCAAGGATGTCTTCTCTTGGTGATTAATTGTGGGTTTCTTTTCTGGTCAAGCATTAACTCTGAGGCTTGTCATGAGGTAAGTCCTGAGAGAAAGCACAGAGCTCAAGCAGCTGTCTGCCTCCATGCCGCCATCTTGGCTGGAAGTCCAGTGAATAATTTCTATTCTAAGTACCTATTAATAGGTACTTAATAAATGTTTGTTGAATTGAAAGGTAGCTAAATGGCTCAGTGGATAAAGCATCAACCCTGGAGTGAGGAAGTCCTGATTTCAAATCCAGCCTCAGATACTTAACTAGCTGTTTGACTATAATTTAACCTTGGTTTGCTTCAGTTTCCCCCTCTGTAAAATGGGGATAATAACACCCATGTCCAAGGATTGCTGTGAAGATAAAATGAAATAATAGTTGCAAAATGCTGTCATTATAATTTAATAGGAAGGGGCTTTAAGCAAGAAAGAGGGGCTTTGTATAGTACTCCCTTACTTAATTTCCATTCATGTGGTAATAAAGACATTTGTCCCTTGTTGTCATTGGTTTTTGAAAACAAAAGATGAACAACATAGTAGCTGTAGACAAGCCAGGAATTTGACTTACCCTTTAGCAATGTACCAAGAGGCAGAATTCTACAGGCTTCCAGTAAGTTGGGTAGATGGTATCTTGAGAGTCTACAGAAGAATATGGATAACAGTCACCAGGCAGAGCTGTCATGGATGAATTTAAACCTGCTCCAATAGAAAGAATGCATTGGTTGATAGGTAGAATAGTGTAACTTCTGTTTAGACATTATTGTAAGATTTGCAAGCACTTTGCAGATGTTATTTCATTTGTTCTTGATAAGATCATAGAGTCACTGAAGCACTGAAAAGTTTTATAAAGGGAAAAAAATCTCCTCTTTTAGATTTATACCAATTTTTACTTAGTTCTTCAAAATGTTATTGTCCACAACATTTTATGTCCAGTGGTGCAAGCGATGTCTATTCATGAACAAAGCTTTCCCACATTCTCAGAAATAGAAATTCTTGTTTTCCCAAACTTAGCAACCTCAAATCATGAAAGGCTTCAGCTTTAGTTTAAAACCTTTATCCTGGGATCTTAGGAGGCCTTATAAAGATGCAAAGCTAGCAAGGGACAATCCACTCCTTGTATCAACATGATTGTGACCTAATTTTTTCTCATAGATAAAACACCACTCCACTAGAGGCAATACAAGAAGTGATATTTTTTATAGAGAAAGCCCAAACTGTTTAATCCATTAGACCAAAAAAAGTCTTTGAATTTATGTTCCTCTATGAGCCTGAACCTTATTGATTGGAGAGAGGAGGTCACAATACCTTGTCCAAAAGACCTGTTCAATAAATAAAGATTTAGTCATTTAGCTATCACCACACAGAAGGAATCCTATAGATCATCAAGTCTAAATGTCCTATATGTGTCGTGGAGATAATTGATTCAGGAGACCAACAATGTCATTACCTTCAAAGTATCTTGGTTTAAATTCCTGCTCTACCATTTATCATTTTTACAACCTTGGTCAAATTAATCTAATTAGAACTCAGTCTCTTTCTCTGTATAATGGAGTTGGTTGAAATGACTTTCTTCTGGATCAAATGATCTTTGAGATTTGCTCTTTGCCATACCAAACAGAGATTGAACCCATCTTCTGATGCCCTTTCATTCCTAATGTCCATTCACTCCATTTTCCATTTTATTGTATTTTAACCCAAATCAAAAATTTTCCCACTTTGTAGATGAGGAAGCTGAGGTTCAGATAATACAAGTGATACTGATTAAGTGCTAAATCTAGAAGGAGAAAGCATAGTTACAGTTCTATTCCTCTACCAACTTCAACACAAGCAATCATTTTTGCATAAAAAGAAGTAATCACTGGAATGGTAATAGGCAAGTGTAGCTAATCCACTTATACCACTAGAAAGAGAAAAATTTTGCTAAAAGGAAGAATTTTTTTATTAATTTTATAATTATAATTTTTGACAGTACATATGCATGAGGAATTTTTTATAACATTATCCCTTGTATTCATTTTTCCAAATTTTCCCCTCTCATCCTCTACTCCCTCCCCTAGATGACAGGCAATCCCACACATATTACATGTGTCACAGTATAACCTAGATACAATATATGTGTGTTAATCCAATTTTCTTGTTGCATGATAAGAATTGGATTCCGAAGGTATAAGTAACCTGGGTAGAAAGACAGTAGTGCAAACAGTTTACATTCAATTCCCAGTGTTCCTTCTCAGGGTGTAGCCGTTTCTGTCCATCATTGATCAACTGGAAGTGAATTGGATCTTCTTTATGCTGAAGATATCCACTTCAATCAGAATATATCTTCATACAGTATCGTTGTTGAAGTGTATAGTGATCTGGTTCTGCTCATTTCACTAAGCATCAGTTCATGCAAGTCTCTCCAAACCTCTCTGTATTCATCCTGCTGGTCATTTCTTACAGAGCAATAATATTTCATAACATTCATAGACCATAATTTACCCAACCATTCTCCAATTGGTGGACATCCATTCATTTTCTAGTTTCTAGCCACTACAAAAAGAGCTGCCACAAACATTTTGGCACATACAGGTCCCTTTCCCATCTTTAGTATTTCTTTGGGATATAAGCCCAGTAGTAGCACTGCTGGATCAAAGGGTACGTACAGTTTAATAACTTTTTGGTCATGGTTCTAAATTGCTCTCCAGAATGGCTGGATTCTTTCACAACTCCACCAACAATACATCAGTGTCCCAGTTTTCCCACATCCCCTCCAACATTCATCATTATCTTTTCCTGTCATCTTAGCCAATCTAACAATTGTGTAGTGGTATCTCAGAGTTGTCTTAATTTGCATTTTTCTGATCAGTAATGATTTGGAACACTCTTTCATATGAGTGGATATAGTTTCAATTTCATCATCTGAAAATTGTCTGTTCATATCCTTTGATCATTTACAAATTGGAGAATGGTTTGATTTCTAATGAATTAGAGTCAATTCTCTATGTATTTTGGAAATAAGGCCTTTATCAGAACCTTTAATTATAAAAATATTTTCCCAATTTGTTACTTCCCTTCTAATCTTGTTTGCATTAGTTTTGTTTATGCAGAAACTTTTTAATTTGATGTAATCAAAATCTTCTATTTTGTGATCAATAATGATCTCTAGTTCTCCTTTGGTCATAAATTCCTTCCTCCTCCAAAGGTCGGAGAGATAGACTATCCTCTGTTTCTCTAATCCATTTATGATCTCATTCTTTATGCCTAAATTATGGACCCATTTTGATCTTATCTTGTTATATGGTGTTAAGTGTGGGTCCAAAAAGGAAGAATTTAAAAAGAAAGGACCAGTATAGTAGCATTTATGCTTGATATGTCTTCAGACTGAAATAATACTAGTAACCCTGTGATGCCTGCCTGAACTTTCCAGTTAGCATCCTAACCTCAGACTCAGAAAGCTCATTTGCAAACCAAATTTATAGTCTCCATTTAATTCATTCTTCCATATTTAAGTTGACTTAATAAAATACCTGAAGCTGCCTAAATGTGTGTAGTGAAGCAAGAAGGATTTTCAAGAGCTCATCATTTTACAATCTAAGAAATTAATTCCATCCCCCAAAGAAATACTAAGACAATACGTTATTTTGATCTTTTTTTCTAACAATCTAAGTAGCACAGAGCTTATTTAAATAGCACCTTTTTCCTGTTTTCATTTTTTTTTTACTTTATAAGAATTATTTATGAAAAAGTCAAGCATTTTTTAAAATCAATATTTCATTTATGATGCATGTTTTGCTAAAGTAGATAATGCTTTAATGGATGGAAATGGATCATGCCAGGCAGATAGGTCAGAAAACAAAAATTGCTATAAATAATAGATGCTCTCTGTAAGTTAATCGTCAGAGTGAGTAGGTAATTCTTCAGATTATTAATGCAGGGATTGGGCATATGTGACACATACCGAAATAGCTACTAATTATAAGCAATAGCATGTGGCATGAGCACATGCTTTTTAATGTTTGAAACTTATTAAAACTTTGGCTGCCTTCAGCAAGTAGTTGATCTTACCATTCTCCAAAACCTAGACAGCTAATTATCGAACTGCCTATGATTATGGAGTTCTGGAAAACAAGTACAGGGTAACTGTCTCTAATTGTAGGTGGCACTGAGCACAATCTTGCATTTCCCAAAGAACATCATCATGCATGGGTTTCAAGCTCCATGTTCCCAATATACTCAGCTAGATTTTACATACCAAGCAAAAATCTCACTTTGTCTGTTTTTATATTCTAAACTAAAACAGAATGCTTCTTTGAAAACTTACTCATAAGACTAGTCCCCAAATATGGAGTCTGTCTTTGCTTTAGTTCTTTTTCATAGTGAGTCTAGGATCACCCCAAATTCTTGAATTTCTGCTTTGACTTGTGATAAGAATTTTTGCTACTAATGTGATAAGATGGCCACCATTCAAAGATTTAGGGTTTCTAGAAATAACCAAAGTGAGGTACAAATACAGTGTCAAAGAATGATTTATGAAAAAGAATTCTGGGAAATGAAACTATTTCCACTCATATGAAAGAGTGTTCCAAATAACTACTGATCAGAGAAATGTAAATTAAGGCAACTCTGAGATACCACTACACACCTGTCAGATTGACTAAGATGACAGGAACAAATAATGATGAATGTTGGAGGGGGTGTGGGAAAACTGGGACACTGATGCATTGTTGGTGGAGTTGTGAAAGAATCCAATCATTCTAGAGAGCAATCTGGAATTATGCCCAAAAAGTTATCACATTGTGCATACCCTTTCATCCAGCAGTGCTACTACTGGGCTTGCATCCCAAAGAAATACTAAATATGGGAAAGGGACCTGTATGTGCCAAAATGTTTGTGGCAGCCCTTTTTATAGTGGCTAGAAACTGGAAAATGAACAGATGCCCATCAATTGGAGAATGGTTGGGTAAACTATGGTATATGAATGTTATGGAATATTATTATTCTGTAAGAAATGAGCAACAGGATGAATACAGAGAAGCTTTGGAGAGATTTACATCAATTGATGCTGAGTGAAATGAGCAGAACTAGGAGATCATTATACACTTCAACAATGATACTGTATGAGGATGTATTCTGATGGAAGTGGATATCTTCAACATAGAGAAGAGCTAATCCAATTCCAATTGATCAATGATGGACAGAATCAGCTACACCCAGAAAGGAACACTGGGAAATGAGTGTAAACTATTAGCATTCTTTGTTTTTCTCCCCAGATTATTTTTACCTTCCGAATCTAATTCTTCCTTTACAACAACAACAAAATTCGGTTCTGCACATATATATTGTATCTAGGATGTACTATAACATATTTAATATGTTTGGGAATGCCTGCCATCTAGGGAAGGGAGTGGAGGGAAGGAGGGGAAAAATTCAGAACAGAAGGGAGTCGAAGGGATAATGTTGCAAAAAAAAATTACCTATGCATATGTACTGTCAAAAATGTCATAATTATAAAATTAATTTAAAAAGTTAAAAAAGAAAAAGAAAAAGGATTCTGGGAAGATGAAGAAATAAACCAGAAAATTCCAAGTTTTTCATGTTTCCCCCTAAACAAAACAAAATTTTGCTTCAGGCTAACATAGCACAATGAAAAACAAATAACACTTGGGGAAGAACAGGGGTCCTCCTGGGACAATTGGAGAAGATTTAAAGAAAAATCCCATGTTGGAGGTTTGGCCAGTGTGAAGTGAAAACACCTCCAGCTGGTTTTGCTGAAACAACAGAGCAAGCAACTATCTGGATTCAGAGGTAACTGGATAATGTGGGGAGTTCGGGGTTTGAGTCTGAAAAAATTGAGGGGAATTCTATTGATAATTAATGCCATGTCCAGTTGTGCTACTGAGATGGCCCTGAGTGAGAAGGAACCAGCACAATGGTGAGTGCAGAAGCAGTGGAGCAGGGAAGTTGCTGGCTGCAGGCACTTACAGGAAGGTGAAATTTTTGGTTTTGGATTTCAGGCTATAGGAGAAAACTGAAGCCAGAGGAACTATCACACACACACACACACACACACACACACACACACACACACACACGCACACACTCTCACACACACACATACACACACACACACACACACACATACACATACTACAGAATTAGAGGTGATTATACTAACAAGCTCTTATTTTTGAAAAAATGAGCAGGCAAAATGAAAAAATCCAACCATAGAAATTACTGTAGGAATAGGAAAACTGGAGTTCATCAGAGGAGGAAGATATCAAAGTTGTTAAAAAAAAAAAAGCATTAGTAACATTAAATGGAAACCAACCAAAAGAATTCATAGAACTCAAAAAGACTAAACTGAAATAATAGACATTGAGGAAAAACTACAGAAAAAAAAAACATAAAAAAATTATGAAAAGAAAGTTAACAAACTAGAAAAAAGATGAAAAAAATTTTAATAAAGCTTTTTATTTTTAAAATATATGCACGGATAATTTGACAACATTGAACCTTGCATACCCTTGTGTTTCAGATTTTCTTCTCCTTTTCTCCACCCCTTCCCCTAGATAGCAAACAATCCAATATGTGTTAAACATGTTAAAATGTTTGCTAAACTAATATGTATGAATATATTTATACAATTCTCTTGCTGCACAAGAAAAGTCAGATTAAAAAAGTAAAGTAAATGAGTAAGAAAACAAACTGCAAGTGAACAACACAAAAAGAGTGAGAATGTTATATTGTGATCCACATTCAATTCCCACAGTCCTTTCTGGCTGTAGATAGCTTTCTTCATCACAAGATCATTGTAACTGGCATCAATCATCTCATTGTTGGAAAGAGTCACATTTATCAGAATTGATCATCACATAATATGGATGTTGCCATTTACAATGATGTCCTGGTTCTCCTCACTTTACTTACATGTAAGTTTCTCCAGGCCTCTTTAAAATCATCCTCCTGATCATTTCTTACAGAACTATAATGTTCTATAACATTCATATAACATAATTTATTCAGCCATTCTCCAACTGATAGGCATCTACTCAGTTTCCAGTTTTTTATCACTACAAAAATGGCTGCCACAAACATTTTTGCACATGTGGGTCCTTTTCTGCTTTAAGATCTCTTTGGGATACAGGCCCAATAGAACCACTACTGGGTCAAAGGGTATGCAGAATTTGATAACTTTTTTAAGCATAGTTCTAAATTGCTCTCCAGAATGGTTGGATCCATTCACAGTTTCACCAACAATGTATTAGTGTTCCAGTTTTCCCACAACCCCTCCAACATTCAAACTTGTCTTTTCCTGTCATCTTACCCAATATGAGAGGAGTGTAGTGGTATCTCAGAGTTGTCTTAATTTGGATTTCTTTGAAGATCAAGAATCTTAAGGAAGAAAATGGTTCTGAAATATTAGAATTATGTAAGGGAGAGTCAGTGAAAAAAATAAAACAAATTATAAAGAATGAAAAATAGAAAAAAATGTGAGACATCTCATAAGAAAAACAACAGGTCTAGAGAACAAATCAAGAAGATAAAACAAAAGAATAAATGGACTACCTGAAAGCTGTGACCAAAAAAAAAAAAAAAAGACCTCAATATAATAATATGAGAAATAATGAAAGAAAATTGTCCTGAAGTGACAAAACAAGAGAGGAAAGCAAACACAGAAAAAAATACACTGATCACCACCTGAAAGAGATCCTACAAGGAAGGAATATAACAATATCACTGCTAAATTTCAAAATCCATAGAACAAAGAGAAAATTTCACAAGCAACAACAAAAAAAGTCAAATATTCTGGAGCTGCAATTAGAATCACACAAGACTAATCACCAACTACAATAAAAGACCAGACTTATCACTGACTAAAATGAGGTCCTAAAATATTATAGATCAACAAACAAAAGAACTAAGGTTGTGGCCAAAATATTATATCTAGCAAAATTAAATATAATATTGAATTGGAAAATGAACACTCAGTATACTTTCAAATTTTCAGGATTTTATTGCAAACAAACATGAACTCAGTGGAAAATTTAATATATAAGAGCAAATATCAAAGACTGATTTCAAAGGACTCAATAAGAATGAATTGTTCATATTTTATACATGGTAATATAAACCATATCTCTAATCATCATTACTTATTGAATAGTCCAAAAGAAAGATAGGGATAGAATTGAATATGAAATAATTATAAAAAGCAACACAATTGAGGAAAAGGCAAAAATAGTAATTATGCTATATGAATGAAGTATAAAAGAGAGAATCAGCATAGAGGAATTTAAGAAGGAGGGTTGGTAGTTCTGAAATCCTATTCACACCAGGAATGGGGTAAGAAGACAACAATACATACAGACAGATATAGTGTGTGTGTGTGTGTGTGTGTGTGTGTGTATGTGTGTGTGTGTGT
The DNA here is from genome assembly GCF_048593235.1 of Sminthopsis crassicaudata. NCBI lineage: Eukaryota > Metazoa > Chordata > Mammalia > Dasyuromorphia > Dasyuridae > Sminthopsis > Sminthopsis crassicaudata. The sequence continues at coordinate 572,223,641 of NC_133618.1, forward strand.
GTGTGTGTGTGTGTGTGTATGAAAGGGGATAGCACCCTTCAAAGTCTATGAAGAAATGAGAGGAGGAGGAAATAGGATAAGATAGAATATAGAAGGGTTTGTCTATTAACAGGAGTGAGATTAGATGTATAAATTAGTGGAAAGAGATAAAAAGGAGGGAAAAGGTTGGGGAAAGGATATGGGAGGGATTCTTAGTGGCCAAATAAAGTGAGGAGATGCATGTCAAGTAGAAAAGTTAGTAGGAATAGGAAACAAGAGATAATGTATATATGTGTGTGTATTCATGTGCACTCTCATAGTGTTGTATGTATGTATGTGTCTATATGTTTTTTATATAAACATGAATATATCTGTGCTTAACTGTAGCCTGCTTGGAGGAGGTATTAGTAAAGAAAAAAGGGAAGATAATAAAATAAAAAATGCACAGCAGAAAACAAAAATAAACCTATAAGAAAGCAAAGAAAAGATAGCTCTGAATACAATGTTTTAATACTATATATGCTTTCTTGGAATGGAAGTTTATCATTACACATTTTGAATCCTCTTATATATTATGATATATACATGACAATTACTTTCCTTTTTCTATTTTTTATTTGTTTTAAAATAAATTTTTAAAAACAAATGGGTTATGTTCCTAGACTCATCCCATCAAAGGGAAGAATTATACTTTTTCTTTCCTTTGTCTTTCTGGATTTGGTTAAGATAATATATATATATATATATTATTTTGGCTCAAACAATAGAGATACCAAAGGATAGAAGGACCATAGTTAGGGAGGTAGAAAGCTAGAATTTGTTTTGTATATGTGCTTATATGTGAACACTGACACTTGCCAAGGGTGAGAATAATTCTATATATCAGGGCTCTGTTACTGAAATATACACACTGAACTGCAGAATAACAGTAATAATGATGATGATGATGATGATGATGATGATGATGATGATGATGATGGTGATGACACTAACATATTTTTGGTAGTACTCGTCTGAACTGTAAGCTTTGCTTTCTTTTCTGCTTTAATAAACTGATCTCAGTTTCCTTAGTTACAGACTAAGATGGTAACTAGCCTGCTTGACTCACAGGATTATTGTCAAGATCAAATGTGTGTGAAAGAACTGAAAACTGAAAAACATTTTACAAATGTAAAGACATATAAAAGTAAATGCCTAATATAAATTTCTTTATAAATAGAATTTTCCATTTTCATCCTCAGCTTGTGATTCATGTTTCTCCATGTTTCTTTTTCTATCCCCTCATTACCAATTGTGATTTTCATAATGGAAAAAAAAAAGATGGACCCAGAGTCAGATTCAAGTCCTAACTCTGACACTTAATAATTAGGTAATCATGAGCAAGTCACTTAATGTCTCTGACTCTCAGTTTCTTCTTGTGTAACAGATAAAACCACTTCAAATAATTAATCTTATCAGGAGAAGAGATATAACAGTTAAAGGCAAAGATTTGCAATATAATCTCATTTATGAAATCTTTTTTGTCATCATATTTGGATGCTAACACTATAGTCTCAGTTGCGTTTCATGAAGAATTAGAAAATCCATTGAGAATGGACAGAGCAACTGGATTTGACCAAGTATATGCAAATAGGGAAGGGTGCAGAAGATCATATTGAATGTTACACAGAATTGAGGATATTTTCAGATTCTTTTTTAAGGGATATAAAAGAGAAGACAAAGGTATTGGGGAAGAAATAATTTGGACCTCATTTTTACCTATTATCACTCTATTCACTAGATTATAAATCTATCTCCCTCTCCCAAAATTCCCATTTCTCAATATTTTTCCCAGTTTTCTTTTCTTCTTTTCCTCTCAATCCTGCCTCCCTTTTAATTTCATCTGCTCCCATGAGTTCCATTATAATGTGAAGAGATGACATCCAGAGTTAAAAAGCAAAGTTCTTTGTTTCCAAATTTTAGTGTAATGCCAATATCTTTCTGATGCAACTTTTCTCCTGAATGTCTCATTATTTCAAATTCAATATGTTCAAAATGAAACTCATCATGTTCTTCCTTAAACATGTTCTTTACTCAGAAATTCCCTATTTCCATTGGTTATACCAGCACGATCTTCATCACTCAGGATAAAAACTTTGGCATCAAAGATAACTTATCTCGTTCTCATCACCTTTCCTGCACTTATAATCATTTGCTCACTTTTAAGGATTCCACTTCCACCATGGTCTCCATTCCCTCTATTCACATGGAGGGGAAAAACAAGCATTTATTAAACATCTATTTTGTGTCAGACACTGCAAATTCTTTTTACAAATATCTCATTTTATCCTCAGAAATAAAGTGATTATCCTAAGATCACCGAGCTATCAAGTATCTGGGCTGGATTTAAACTTGTGTTCCTGGGTCAGGCCCAGCACAATATTCACTGTACCACATAAAACCTCTATATTCTAGTAAGCCTACTGTAGTATCTTCTTGATTGATCTTGTTCCTATTAGCTTCTTTCTCCAATCTACCCTCTACCCAGTAACTGAAATAATTTTCCTAAAATCCAGATATGACCAGATCACTACCCTGATCAAAAGTTTTTACTGGCTCCCTATTTTTTCTAGGATGAAATATAAATGCCTGGAATTCAAACTTCTTCACAACATATTTGACTCTAATTTATTTTTCCAGGATTATTTTAGTTTAACCTTTTCCCCTCTTAATACATTCTATATTCCATAAAAACTGCACTACCACCTATTTCTCAAACTTAGCATTCTGGCTCTCATATCTGTACATTCACAGAAGAGATATGACTTCTAGTATCTGTCACCAACTAGCTGGATAATCATGGGCAAGTAAATAGATTTCCCTGAAGCTTAATTTCCTCATCTGTCCATCTGGCATAATGTTATCTTATTTATTTACCCTACATAATTATTATGAAGATCAAACCAAATTATTTAAAGATTTTTAAAAGATAATACATTAAAAGGTAATACATGTCAGCTATAGTTATATTGGGCCACATGTTGAAATCTGTATTTCTTTTATTATAAACTTATTATAAAAGAGCCATCATATTGGGATTTTGTTCAATAACCTTCTGATTGTTAATGTCAAAAAAAGCACAAAATGGAGAGAAACATTCTTATCAACAGTGCTCACTGTTTCATTATTGTCATGGAAGAGATCCAATTCAAAGTTCAAGTAGAGTATGGGAGTAAGCTTTAATTTCGCCATTTAAAAAAAAAAAAAAAAAAAAAAAAAAAAAAAAGTTGATTGCCAGTAGTGGTTAGTACTCTCACTTCCTAATTACTTCACAGAAGGAAGAGAACTGCCTTTCTATCCAGGGGGCTTGGCAGAACTCAGGATTGAGAGAAAAGTTTTGTAGCTGTGTGAAACCCTATCACTGAGTTTTTGCAATTAAATCGGAATAACTTTTCCTTCTCAAATGAAAATATTTCACCACTTTCCTCAGGTTGCATACAGAGCTTGCATTTGCTCATTAAGTGCCTTCTTTCTTTTCTTAGAACTTAAAAATTTTATTCCTCAATCCCATTTGAAAGGAATTCAGAAGTGCTTAAACAGAACTAGCAAGATTCCTCTTTCTCCCCTTATCATGCCTGTTTTTGTTTGTTTCATCCTATTTTGCTTTCTTACATTAAAAAGGATTATTTCTTATTTCTCTTCCATTCCTACTCCTTTCTAAATTATAGCTTTATATTATTCAAATATGAAAGCTTTCTAAGGTCCTGTATTAGGCTGAGCAAATTATGTTCTTCTAAATTTGTTTTTAAAAAATATAAACCTGTTTTCTGTTTCAATGAGAATACCAATTTCACTAAAGCTGAGGCTGGATTATCATATCTACATGTTTTTCAAAGTATTGTGGATATACTTAGCCCTTCCTTTCCCCCTCTTCCCCAATCCTCACACTCTTCTATTGTGATTACTGCAAGATCTGGAACTGTGATGACCTATTTTTTTCTCTGACTAATTTTGGAGGTTTCTTTCTGATTTATTTAAGATTTAAAATCGTGCCTAAGTTTAAAAAAAAAAGTCATTTCTATTTAATTTTTCTAATAATGCTTAGAATATTTTTTCTTTTCCATTTCCTCTCCATTTTGTCCTAGATCCCAGTTCAGGAATGATTCTTTCAATTGTTAAAAGTCTAATATCATTCTTTTTCTATAAAATTCTGGACACACTCCTCTGCCTTTATTTCTATGATATAGCTTTCTATTTTCTCTCTTCTTTTGCTTCCTTTTTCTTTACTCTCTTCTTTGCTGGATCTTCAATCATTTCCTGTACCCTTTGTATTAACACTTCCCAGGATTCTTGCATTCACCCTATGACCTTCTCTCTCTACATACTTCCCTAGCAAGTTTGCTAGCTTCCATAATTTCAAGCAACATATCTACTTAGATGATTCTCAAATCTAAATATCCAATCTTAATATTTTCTCAAACCTCTGAACTCCATTATCAACTGTCGACCTATAGATTTCCTATTAAATGACCAATTCTGTAGTAACTCATAGGCCACACAGTTCTGGTGCATTTCAAGCTGTCAGATATTCTCTGAGTCCCAGATTAGTTTTCTGTGACCTGCTATATTCTACATGTAACTCCAGAGGTTACTGAGCTCTCCCTTTCTTCCCTCTGGATTTTACTAATCCACACACTGATTCCAAAAATGACACAGACATATTTTTTTTTCTTCTGCATCTCTCTCTCTCTCTCTCTCTCTCTCTCTCTCTCTCTCTCTCTCTCTCTCTCTCTCTCTCTGTATATATATATATATATATATATATATATATATATATATATATATATATATATATATATATATATATATAAACCCAAGCTTTATATATATAAAGCTTGGGTTTTTTAATTTTCCAACTATGTACCACAGGAAAAAACAGAAATTAAACCAACAAAAAATATTATTGTAAGTTACAAATACTAATTTTGCTCTTCAACAAAATGAAAGAACTTGTTTTTTCTCTTTAAATTATTGTTTCATTTTCAGCTTAATCTTATGTCTAGAATCAGTAATTTTCCCATTCATATCTGAACTGATTGGATCAAGATCTTCATATTCTATGATAAAGTGAATTTTTTCTCTCTAGATATTTTTTCTGGGATGTAATTTTCCAGAATCCTCTCATTATAGCTTTACAATAAAAATGTTTGACCTTTTAAAAATTATTTCTTTGATTTCATTGGCAAAGGAAAAAACTAAGCCAGTCAGTAGCAACAACCAGATTTGAACCTAGATTATCTTGATTCCTAGGATATCACATTTAGCTTCTACCAATTCAGTAGCTATTGTACTATAGCAAAGATACCATGTTTCTTTTCATATTTATATCCTTAGCACTTAGCATAGTACTAAATACATAATGATCAATAAATTCTGTACAGTATTAGAACAATATAATAAACCAATATACTGATGATCAAGTTCCTTCCCTAATAGCCACAAAACATACATACATATATACATGCACACACACACACACACACACACACACACACACACACAGATATCTCTCTCTCTCAAAAGTCTAGTTTGTAAATTCTTCTTGTGCCTTTTATCAGAATAACAGCTGGATCCCTACATTTCTACTTTAGTGAAAGGGCTTAGGGATTCCATTTAAAAATAAACAATATGTAAATTATGTGTTCAGAATACCTTAATTATTTTCTACTATAAAAGTTACTTGCATGAAATATGATTTTCATTAGGAAAATTAACATTTTATCATACATCACAGTATTGTATAATACAATAAAAATAATCCATGAGACAAATGTACATACTAAAAATCTACTGGTGTTTGGAGCTGTCCTAAGTACCAAAATACAAAAATCATTCTCCTATAGGCCTTGTATTCATGAATTTTAAAATCCAATGTGATTATATATATATATATATATATATATATATATATATATATATATATATACATATATATATATAAACACACACACACACACAGAGATATCTCTCTCTCTCTCTCTACCTATCTATATATAATAAACAAAAACAAAAGGATAAATGAGAAAATTGCCAAGGAGAAAATGGGTTGGAGAGGGAAGACAAGTTTATAAGCTATTAGGATTAGGCAAAAAGAGATGTAGATCTAAACAAAGTTTATTGTAATTGAAAATGGGAGGAGGGACCAGATATAAAAAAAAATTATTGCAAAGATAAAATTGAGAGGACTGTCCCACTGGTTGTATATTTGGAGTGAGACAGAATTAAAAAAAAAATCAAAGATTATTTCATGATTATAATCTTGCAAGACTAGGAACACTGACTATTTAGTGGGAATCAGTGGAATATAGGAACCTCCAAATCAATCATACCAATCTTGCTATACTGCTCTTTTCCACCTTGAGGGTCTCCTTTAGCAGTGCAATTCATGTTCTTGGAAAATAAACTTCTGAGTACAGATAATTCATTATTTCTGAAGCTTGAGAAACAACATTCTGTCATGCTGCCATATATTTTGAAAAATATACCTTTTCTCTATACCTTTCTACCTCTAGGTTTGGGAATAATAATTGAATTAATAAAATACAATACCATATATACCCAAAAATGGCATGCCAATTAATTGTTCTGTTATTCCACATATTGTCACTGTAAGAACACAACTTTGAAGACAACAACATCCTCCATGGCCACTATTTCCTTATATGGGCTCTCTTTCCCTATTAGAATGTAAGTTCTTTGAGGATATGAACCATCTGAACTCTAGAGCTCAGCACAGTTCCTGTCATATAGTAACCACTGGTTAATGTTTTTTATTCATTCATTCATTTAAACAAAGCTGCCATCATAACCAATAGAAAAGTTAGCAAGAGGACAAGATTTAAGGAAACATGATAATGCAGTTTTAGACATGTTCAGGGGTGTTAGATACAGAATAATCTCAGTCAAGACATTCATGAAACAATTGATTAGTGGAAGTAGACCTTTGGAGAATGGCTGGGGGGAATGCTGGGCTTGTTGTGCTGATTTGGCTTTTACTACATGAAAGTGCCCACTGATGCCATAAGAAAAAATGAGAACACCAAGCCAAAAAAAAATTGAAGACAAAAGAAGATCAAAGATAAAACTTTCTAGGAAACATACTTTTAAGGGATAGGTGAGGGGGAGGAATAGCAGTTGAGACAGAGACCAAATAGTCAAGGAGATCAAAGGAGATTTAGCTAGATTTAGATCTGGAAGAAATTTTAGAATCCATCTAATCCTCATTTGACAGATAAAGAAATTGAGACTCAGAGATATTAAGTAGTTTGTTCTTGGTCATACAACTAGTCAGTGTCAGAGCCAGAATTTGAATCAATATTTCCTCATTTAAGATTTAGTATTTTATGCACTATACCACATTATTGATACTCTTTCACGAAAGTCAAGTAAAAAACAGTTATCTAAATTATTTATACTATATATATGTATATATGTACATATATATATAATTAAATATATTAATTAAAAGATATTAAGCATATTGCAAATAAAGTTTTTAATCTGTTTTCCTCAACTACACATAAAAGCAATTTTTCAATTTTTTGGTGGGAGAAAAGGCAAATGGAATTATGTAACTTAGTGAATTTCACAGAGCTACTAAATTTCTGAGGCTAGACTTTAACTCATTTCTTCTTGACTCTAGGAGTATTCTATTCATTATGAAACCTAGCTATCTCCAAACATTTTTTTTACATTTGAGGTTAAGGTTTTTTATAAGATTTTGAGGTCCAAATTTTCTTCCTCCCTCCCTTCCTTTTCTCCCCCTCCATTCCTTTACTCCCCCTCTCCAAGACAATGATATATGTTATATTTACACAATAATATTAAATACATCCCCACATTAATCATGTTGTGAAAGAAGAATCAGAACAAAAGAAAAAAAAAAACATGAGAAAAAACCAGAAAACATATCAGTGAGAATTGTATGCTTTGATATGCATTCAGACTCCAAAGTTCTCTCTGGATATGGATGGCATTTTCCATCATGACTCTTTTGAGATTGTCTTGGATCATTGTGTTTCTGAGTAGAGATAAGTCTACCATAGTTGATAATCACACAATGTTGCTGTAGCTATATACAATATTCTCCTGGTTCAGCTCACTTTACTTAGCATCAGTTCATGTAAGTCTTTCCAGAATTTTTGAAATTGACTTGCTCATCATTTCTTACACCACAATAATATTTCATTTCATTGATATGCTACAACTTCTTCAGCCATTCTTCAATTAATGGGCATTACCTTGATTTCTAGGGGGTTTTTTTGTTGTTTGTTTTTTTGCCACCATGTGAGTCATTTTGTGCATGTGAGTCATTTTCCCTTTTATATGATTTTTTTTTTGGCATACAGACCTAGAAGTAGTAATGGTAGATCAAAATGTATGAACAGTTGAATAGGTTTTTCGGCATAGTTCCATATTGTTCCTCAGAATTCTTGGATCAGTTCACAACTCTACCAACAATATATCAGTGTCCTAATTTTCCCATATGTTCTTCAACATTCATCATTTTCCTTATTAGGCAAACTGATAGGTGAGGAGAGGTGGTCCCTCAGAATTGTTTTAATTTTTATTTCTTTAATCAATAATAATTTAGAGCATTTTATATGTTTATAGATAGCTGTAATTTCTTCATCTAAAACAACCTGTTTAAAGATTGTTGAATAAGGGTTCTTCAAATCCTTTGACCATTTATCCATTTATTATATTCCCTCAACGTATCCAAGAGCACTTGATATTTTTCCAATTGTTTAGTCGATAAAACCTTTAAAGAGAGAAAAGAGAAAGCAATTATATCTTGTTAATATATCCAATTTTAAATCTTTTGGAATTTACCAAGGATTTTAAAAGCAAGGTTGCATGTTATAACTTTTAAAAGGTATCATTTTAATTCTTACTATACTGTTTTTAAGTAATTCCTTCATTCTGTATCACTTCACATAAATCTTCCCATATTTCTTTGAAAATTTATGAATTATTACTCATGCTTAAAAATCTTATACAGTCAGTTTTTTGCTTTACTTAAGGGGACAATTTTATATTCCTCTTGGTAAAGTAATTTTTACCTAATGTGAATTTGCCCCTACTTACTCACTTCATTTAGATTATGTAACAGAGGCCAACAATAGAATACTTTACATGAGTCAAAAATGTAGTATAATGCAGAGAAATTAAATACTATTCCATGATAAACAGAATTATGCCACGAAAGTTAATGATAGAGTATATACAATACTGTACAATTAAGTTAAAATATGTATGTAGTATGTTCCTCCTTTCCCATTCAATGCACTTAGTCTTTATTCTTGACAATTGTTACACTTTTTATAAACTATTGAGAAATGTTTGCACTGTGGCCCTTTTATATCTGATGACAATTATCAATATTATCTTCAACTTATCTTTGGACTTTTTAAAATCTTGAGATATTTGGATCTTTCTTTGCAATATAAAGAAAAGATTAAAATGATGAAATGTTTCTGTCAATCTTTTCATTTTGAAACTTTTTGGTTTAACCGTGTGTTCTAATGCTTTTATTTATTCTATAGTCTTTGAAGTTTCCATCTCAATGAAATTCTCATTCGGAATCCTCACTCTGATCTCTTTCAAAATTCCTCATGTAAAGTTAATTTTGCACAATATGAATTTACATAAAGTTTACAACTTTAATACAAAACTCATTAATATGGAGGGTATGGATAGCTCTTAGATTAATTCTCTGAGGGCTCAGCCTCTCTTTTTTCCCTTTTTTGTTGTATCCCAGGTTCTTAGTATGATGTCTAACGCATGGTAAGTGCTAAATAAATGTTTATTGACTTACTGGAAAGTAAAAATTTATGATGCCTCAGGCAAGTATTTAAAACTTAATAAAGTTAAGTGATTTGCCAGTGCTCACACAGGGAATATGTGTCCAAATGAAATTGTTAAATCTGGGTCTTAAACTGAACTTGATACCATAGCCTCTATCATCAACATCATTATGACTCTTGCAATGGCAATAAAAATATCCATTTTGTGGTAAATTTAGTTGTCTTGTCTTATTGTAATATGATGAGTAAAATTAAAAAGGTTACTATGAAAATGACTATAGCATACTTCCAACATTTTTTGGAAAATATGAGGTGGGGGACACATTTTATGAGAGCTTCACAAAATCATTCCTGCCAAAATCATTGATACTTGACTTCACTGTTAAACACTTAAAAACATGAGAGGGAAAGAAAGAGGGATACATATGTGTGTGTATGTGTGTGTGTATGTTTGTATATACATAAATACTTATATCTCATTATATGTACATGTTATATAATATGCATATGTGCATGTATTTTTCCTATGAGTCATAATACTGAATAACACCTTACCCAAAAAATGAAAGTTACCGTTCATAGCAAGAAGCACCTTGTTATTGATTTAAGAGTTATAGAATGACATATATGCCAGTGTGTGTTAGTCATATATTGAGCTAATTATAGAATAGGTCAAGATCACTGTTAAATTAGAAAAAAGAGTCAAGAAGAGAGACATTGAGGAAAACATGCAACAGCACCAACTAGACCCATTCAAGAAATCCAATTAGGCCAAAAAGTGGGAAAGGAAAAGGGCAATGTTATTAACTGATTTTCATTTTCCATAGAAGTTTAATGGAGGTAAAGCAATCAACCACCTCAGTAAGAAAATAATACATCTTTGCTAAAAGGAGAAGCATGATGACTAAATATTAAAATGAGTTTCAAATATAGAGTTATTCTTTACTCCTTGTGGAGAAGAGTGGGAGAATATTACAAAGAATATTAGTCCTAAAACACTGAAAAGCAATAGCACACAAAAGAAATTTAAAAAAAAATTTGGATTATCTAGGCAACATGATGCCAAGCAAATTTATAGAAGAATCTGGCAAAGCAACCAAAAAGAAAAAAATATAGAAAATAGAACAGATTTGTAAGCATTCTTTTAAAAAAAATTAATGCAATGAACCTATGTCATTTGGAATCTAATACAAGAGCCCTTAAAATATTGTTTAAAAAAAAAGATTTTCGACTTCCGGCCAAGATGGTGGCATGGAGGCAGACAGCTGCTTGAGTTCCTCGTTTTCTCTCAGAACTTACTTCATGACAAGCCTCAGACTTAATGCTTGACCCAGAAAGAAATCCACAAATAATCACCAAGAGAAGACATGCTTGAAAGTCTCAAGAAAAGGTCTGTGTTTGCTCGAAGGAGGGTCAATCAGACTGGGAGCAGACTGAGGGCAGGCAGCCAGAGCAAGACAGGCAGCTCACACAGCTCAGACCTGAGGGGGAGGGGTGCGATCTCTGCCGTTTCTGTGAAAGGGCTTTTGCCCCAGTGTGGATGCTCCATCTTGGCAGCAAGCCAGGAGCAGCAGAGAGGGTATAAACACCGGAGGTGAAGATTAAAACCCCAGAAAGCCAGCGTCTCTCAGAGCCCGGCCACCCCCAACCCCCACCTGGACTGACTCGGTGCGTTCTCGGAGCCTCAGAGCGCAGACTCAGTACAGTCATTGCTGTTCTGTTAGTGGCTCTCTGCTGCCCTACCCCCAGTCTGTAGAGGAAGCCCATTAATACCATCCAGCCCCAGCCCCCGCAAAACAGAACAATTGTTTCTCTTGTCAGCTTGTTTTCTTTGATTCCTACTCTGACAAAATGAACAAAAAATTCAAAAGGGCTCTAACCATTGACAGCTTCTGTGTGGAGAGGGATCAGACTTCAAATGCTGAGGAGACTAGGAACAGACTGTCCCCAGATGTATCCCCTGGGAGGGATATAAGCTGCTCCTCAATACAAAAGAACCTCATAGAGGAAATCAAAAAGGCTCTCACAAGAGAGCTGGAAGAGAAATGGGAAAAGGAAAGGGAAGCTTGGCAAGAGAGTCTGGAGAAGTCATCCCATGCATTCAAAGACAGAGTGGATAAAGAAATCAAATCATTGAGAAGCAAGATTAGTGAGCTGGGAAAGGTAAACAACTCCAAGGAAAATAGGATTAGTGAGCTGGAAAAAGAAAACAGCTCTCTAAAAAATAAAATGGATAAAATGGAAAAAAATTCCATAGAACAGAAAAACACAATTGGACAATTACAAAGAGATATAAAAAAAGTGAGTGAAGAAAATACATCATTGAAAATTAGACTGGAACAAGTAGAAATGAATGACTCAAGGAGAAACCAAGAGGTAGTCAAGCAAAACCAGAGAAATGAAACAATTGAAAAGAATGTCAAGTACCTTACCAGAAAGACAACAGACCTGGAAAACAGATCCAGGAGAGACAATTTGAGAATAATCAAACTCCCTGAAAAATGGGAGGAAAAAAAGAGCTTGGACATCATTTTCAAGGAAATTATCAAAGAGAACTGCCCAGATATTCTGGAAACAGAAGGTAAAATAGACATTGAAAAAATTCATTGATCACCTACTGAAAGGGACCCTAAAATCAAAACGCCAAGAAAGATAGTGGCCAAGTTCAAGAACCATCAGACAAAGGAAAAGATATTGGAAGCTGCCAGAAAAAAGCAATTCAGATATGGAAGAGCCACAATAAGGATAACCCAGGATCTAGCAGCATCCACATTAAAAGAACACAGGGCCTGGAACATGATATTCTGAAAGGCAAAGGAACTTGGTATGCAGGCAAGAATAACTTACCCAGCAAGAATGAGCATCGTTTTCCAGGGAAGAAGATGGACATTTAATGAAATAAATGAATTCCATCTATTTTTGATGAAAAAACCAGACCTACATAAAAGGTTTGATCTTCAAATACAGAACTCAAGAGATTTCTAAAAAGGTAAAAAGAAATCTTGAGAACTATACTTCTGCCAAAAAAATATGTAAAGAACATATGTAAAATTTGTCTTAGAAACTAGAGGTGGAAAGGAAATTATATCATAAAAAAGTGTAAAGTGGTGGTACTACATCTCATGAAGAGGCAAAGGTAACCTATTATATCTGAGAGAAAGAAAAGAGGGAGAAGAACATAGCGTGTATCAATAGACATATTCGATTTATGGTGAAACTTCTTCCACTTCATTGAAAAGTGAAAGAGAAGGAGTAAGCTAAGGGGAAGGGAATACAGAAATTTCGAGGAAAAGGGTTAAAATAAGGGGAGCATCTTTAAGGTGGGGGAGGGATCCTAAAAAGGGAGGGCTGTGAAAAGCAAGTGGTGTTCACCAGTTTAATACTGGATAGGAGGGTAAAAGGGAAGGAAAGGGGAAAAGCATAAGCAGGGGTTAATAGGATGGCAAGCAATATAGAATTAGTCCTTCTAACCATAAATGTGAATGGGGCAAACTGCCTCATAAAGAGGAAGCAGTTAGCAGACTGGATTAGAAGTCAGAATCCTACTATATGTTGTTTACAGGAAACACACCTGAAACAGGGTGAGACATTCAAACTAAAAGTAAAAAGGTGGAGCAGAATCTATTATGCTTCAGGCAAAACCAAAAAAGCAGGAGTAGCCATCCCCATCTCAGATCAAGCAAAAACAAAAATTGATCTAATTAAAAGAGATAAGGAAGGGCATTATATCCTGCTAAAGGGCAGCATCAATAATGAAGCAGTATCAATATTAAACATATATGCACCAAGTGATGCAGCATCTAAATTCTTAAAAGAGAAATTAACAGAGCTGCAAGAAGAAATAGACAGCAAAACTATAATAGCGGGAGATCTCAACCTTGCACTCTCAGAATTAGATAAATCAAACCACAAAATAAATAAGAAAGAAGTCAAAGAGGTAAATAGAATACTAGAAAAGTTTGATATGATAGATCTTTGGCGAAAGCTAAATGGAGACAGAAAGGAATATACTTTCTTCTCAGTAGTTCATGGAACCTATACAAAAATTGATCATATACTAGGGCATAAAAACCTCAAAATCAAATGCAGTAAGGCAGAAATAGTAAATGCATCCTTTTCAGACCATAATGCAATCAAAATTACATTTAATAAAAAGCCAGGGGAAAATAGACCAAAAAATAATTGGAAACTAAATAATCTTATACTAAAGAATGATTGGGTAAAACAGCAAATCATAGACATAATTAATAACTTCACCCAAGAAAATGACAATAATGAGACATCATACCAAAATGTGTGGGATACAGCCAAAGCAGTAATAAGGTTAAGTTTTATATCTCTACAGGCCTACTTGCATAAAACAGAGAAAGAGAGGGCCAACGAATTGGGCTTACAACTAAAATTGCTAGAAAAGGAACAAATTAAGAACCCCCAGACAAACACAAAACTTGAAATTCAAAAAATAAAAGGTGAGATTAATAAAATTGAAAGTAAAAAAACTATTGAATTAATTAATAAAACTAAGAGTTGGTTTTATGAAAAAACCAACAAAATAGACAAACCCTTAGTAAACCTGATTAAAAAAAGGAAAGAGAAAAAGCAAATTGTTAGTCTTGAAAATGAAAAGGGTGAACTCACCACTAATGAAGAGGAAATTAGAACAATAGTTGGGAGCTACTTTGTTCAACTTTATGCCGATAAATTCGATAACTTAAGTGAAATGGATGACTTCTTCCAAAAATATAGGCTTCCTAGATTAACAGAGGAGGAAATAAATTGCTTAAATAGTCCCATTTCAGAAAAAGAAATAGAACAAGCTATTAATCAACTTCCTAAGAAAAAGTCCCCAGGACCAGATGGATTTACATGTGAATTCTACCAAACATTTAAAGAACAACTAACTCCAATGCTATGTAAACTATTTGAAAAAATAGGGATTGAAGGAGTCCTACCAAATTCCTTTTATGACACTGACATGGTACTGATACCTAAACCAGGTCAGATCGAAAACTGAGAAAGAAAACTATAGACCAATTTCCTTAATGAATATTGATGCTAAAATCTTAAATAAGATATTAGCAAATAGACTTCAGAAAATCATCCCCATAATACACTATGACCAAGTGGGATTTATACCAGGAATGTAGGGCTGTTTTAATATTAGGAAAACTATTAGTATAATTGACCATATTAATAATCAAATTAATGAAAACCATATGATCATCTTGATAGATGCAGAAAAAGCATTTGACAAAACCCAACATCCATTCCTACTAAAAATGCTTGAGAGTATAGGAATAAATGGACTATTCCTTAAAATAATAAGGAGCATATATTTAAAACCTTCAGTAAACATCATATGTAATGACAATAAACTAGAACCTTTCCCGGTAAGATCAGGAGTGAAACAAGGTTGCCCACTATCACCATTACTATTCAATATAGTACTAGAAACTCTAGCCTCGGCAATAAGAGCCGAGAAAGAGATTCAAGGAATTAGAGTAGGAAATGAAGAAATCAAATTATCACTTTTCACAGATGACATGATGGTATACTTAGAGAACCCCAAAGACTCTTCTAAAAAGCTATTAGAAATAATTCAGAATTTTAGCAAAGTTGCAGGATACAAAATAAATCCACATAAATCCTCAGCATTTTTATACATTACCAACACAATCCAACAGCAAGAGATACAAAGAGAAATTCCATTCAAAATAACAGTCGATAGTATAAAATATTTGGGAATATATCTACCAAAGGAGAGTCAGGAATTATATGACCAAAAGTACAAAACACTTGCCACAAAAATAAAGTCAGATTTAAATAATTGGAAAGACATTCAGTGTTCTTGGATAGGCCGAGCGAATATAATAAAGATGACAATACTCCCCAAACTAATCTATTTATTTAGGGCTATACCAATCAGACTCCCAAGAAACTATTTTAATGACCTAGAAAAAATAACAACAAAATTCATATGGAAGAATAAAAGGTCGAGAATTGCAAGGGAACTAATGAAAAAAAAAAAGTCAGAGGAAGGTGGTCTAAGTGTACCTGATTTAAAGCTATATTATAAAGCAACAGTCACCAAAACCATTTGGTATTGGCTAAGAAATAGACTAGTTGATCAGTGGCATAGGTTAGGTTCACAGGGCAAGATAGTGAATAAAAATAGCAATCTAATCTTTGACAAACCTAAAGATCCCAAATTTTGGGATAAGAATTCATTATTTGACAAAAACTGCTGGGAAAACTGGAAATTAGTATGGCAGAAACTAGGCATGGACCCACATTTAACACCACATACTAAGATTAGATCAAAATGGGTCCAAGATTTTGGCATAAAGAACGAAATCATAAATGAATTGGAGGAACATGGGATGGTTTGCCTCTCAGACTTGTGGAAGAGGAAGGAGTTTGTGTCCAAGGGAGAACTAGAGACCATTATTGATCACAAACTAGAACATTTTGATTACACCAAATTAAAAAGTTTCTGCACAAACAAAACTAATGCAAACAAGATTAGAAGGGAAGTAACAAATTGGGAAAACATTTTTACAGTTAAAGGTTATGATAAAGGCCTCATCTCCAAAATATACAGAGAATTGACTTTAATTTATAAGAAATCAAGCCATTCTCCAATTGATAAATGGTCAAAGGATATGATCAGACAATTTTCAGATGATGAAATTAAAACTATTTCCACTCATATGAAAGAGTGTTCCAAATCACTATTGATCAGAGAAATGCAAATTAAGAAGTATCATTACACACCTGTCAGATTGGCTAAAATGACAGGAACAAATAACAATGAATGTTGGAGGGGCTGTGGGAAAACTGGGACACTGATGCATTGTTGGTGGAGTTGTGAAAGAATCCAACCATTCTGGAGAGTAATCTGGAATTATGACCAAAAAGTTATCAAAATGTGCATACCCTTTGACCCAGCCATACTAATACTGGGCTTATATCCCAAGGAAATACTAAAGAAGGGAAAGGGACCTGTATGTGCCAAAATGTTTGTGGCAGCCCTTTTCATAGTGGCTAGAAGCTGGAGGATGAATGGATGTCCATCAATTGGAGAATGGTTGGGTAAATTATGGTATATGAATGTTATGGAATATTATTGTTCTATAAGAAATGACCAACAGGAGAAATACAGAGAGGCTTGGAGAGACTTACATCAACTGATGCTAAGTGAAACGAGCAGAACCAGAAGATCATTATACACTTCAACAATGATACTGTATGAGGATGTATGCTGATGGAAGTGGATATCTTCAACATAGAGAAGAGGTAATCCAATTCCAATTGATTAATGTTGGACAGAATCAGCTACATCCAGAAAAAGAACCCTGGGAAATGAGTGTAAACTGTTATTTTTACCTTCTGAATGCAATTCTTCCTGTGCAACAAAAAATTCGGTTCTACACACATATATTGTATCTAGAATATACTGTAATATATTTAACATATATAAGACTGCCTGCCATCTGGGGGAGGGGGTTGGGGGAGGAAGGGAAAAAATCTGAATAGAAGTAAGTGCAAGGGATAATGTTGTAAAAACTTACCCATGCATATATACTGTCAAAAAAAATGTTATAATTATAAAATAAAATAAAAATTAAATTATAAAAAAAATAAAAAATAAATAACCTAAAAAAAAAATTGTAAAGGAATGGATTGACAGACAGAAACAGACACTTTTGCATTTTTAAAAAATTAACTAAAATAGATCATTAGCAATATTGACCTCTATGAGTTTGCATTAAGCACTCCAGAGTAGTAGCTTCTTGAAGGAAGAAGCTTGATGTTTCCTTTGGGCTATTTATAGTACTTAGCAGTAAGTGTGCTTAATAGAGGTTAAAAAGTAATCATACTAATCTAAGTGAAAATCTGCTGAATACTATGTAACTGCATTAAGAATCTTAATTCTCTGCAGAATAAAAATGCAATAAATATTTTTGAGAGCACAAAAAAAAAAAAAAAAAAAAAAAAAAAAAGATTTTCATGGGCAATGGAGAGAGGGGTCCATTTAGAATTGTAGGACCTGGAATTGAATCTTATTTCCACCACTGACAAGCTATGTGATCTTGTGCAAGAGATTTAAAATCTTTCTGTGCCTCTTTTTCTTTAGCTATAAAATAAGTACATAGGATTAGGTGGTCTCTAATGTAATTTTCTTCTCTAAAGGTGGAAAATGTCATTTTTACTACCTTAATTAAGGTAATTAAGGTTAATTAATGCCATGGTTGTATAACATTTCTGGTGCTTGTTGCATATAATTCATTGAAATAATGTCTACTTATTTACGTTTTAATTCAATCATATGATTCTTCCTTTTAATTTTAAAATATGGATCAGTTAAATGTTAAGAAAAGTAACAATTATAATGAATGTAATATATAGTATCAGTTAGTAAATAAATATTTATAAAGTACTTACAATATTCCAGATAAGGTGCTAAGTGTCTGGGACACTTATTAAAAAAAAAAAAAAAAAAAAAAGAATGTCCTTCTTTTCAAGAAACTCACAATCTAATGGAGGAAGAAAATACAAAAGAAAGCAGAAGAGCAAGATGTAAGGGAAAAAAATTATTTAGTAATACAGTACAATGGAATCCATCTCAAGAACAATTGTTGAAAATCAAGCATATTACTCCAAAAAAGGTAGAAATTCTATACTACTAGACAAGAAAATACAAACATTTCTTTTTTTTTAATTCATTTTTCCAAACTATCCCCTCCCTCCTTCCACTCCCTCCCCCAGATGACAGGTAATCCCATACATTTTACATGTGTTACAATATAACCTAGATACAATATATGTGTGTAAATACCATTTTCTTGTTGCACATTAATTATTAGCTTCCGAAGGTATAAGTAACCTGGGTAGATAGACAGTAGTGCTAACAATTTACATTCACTTCCCAGTGTTCCTTCTCTGGGTGTAGTTATTTCTGTCCATTGATCAACTGGAAGTGAGTTGGATCTTCTTTATGTTGAAGATTTCCACTTCCATCAGAATACATCCTCATACAGTATTGTTGTTGAAGTGTATAGTGATCTTCTGGTTCTGCTCATTTCACTCAGCAACAGTTGATTTAAGTCTCTCCAAGCCTCTCTGTATTCCTCCTGCTGGTCATTTCTTACAGAGCAATAATATTCCATAACCTTCATATACCACAATTTACCCAACCATTCTCCAATTGATGGACATCCATTCAACTTCCAGTTTCTAGCTACAACAAAAAGAGCTGCCACAAACATTTTGGCACATACAGGTCCCTTTCCCATATTTAGTATTTCTTTAGGATATAATCCCAATAACAGCAATGCTGGGTCAAAGGGTATGCACAGTTTGATAACTTTTTGGGCATAGTTCCAAATTGTTCTCCAGAATGGCTGGATTCTTTCACAACTCCACCAACAATGTATCAGTGTCCCAGTTTTCCCACATCCCCTCCAACATTCATCATTATTTGTTCCTGTCATCTTAGCCAATCTGACAGGTGTGTAGTGGTATCTCAGAGTTGTCTTAATTTGCATTTCTCTGATCAGTAGTGATTTGGAACACTCTTTCATATGAGTGGAAATAGTTTCAATTTCATCATCTGAAAATTGTCTGTTCATATCCTTTGACCATTTATCAATTGGAGAATGGTTTGGTTTCCTATAAATCAGGGTCAGTTCTCTATATATTTTGGAAATGAGACCTTTGTCAGAACCTTTACTTTTAAAATATTTTCCCAATTTGTTACTTCCCTTCTAATCTTGTTTGCATTAGTATTGTTTGTACAGAAACTTTTTAGTTTGATGTAATCAAAATCTTCTATTTTGTGATCAATAATGATCTCTAGTTCTCCTCTGGTCATAAATTCCTTCCTCCTCCACAGGTCTGAGAGGTAGACTATTCTCTGTTCCTCTAATCTATTTATTATCTCATTCTTTATGCCTAAATCATGGACCCATTTTGATCTTATCTTGGTATATGGTGTTAAGTGTGGATCCATATCTAATTTCTGCCATACTAATTTCCAGTTTTCCCAACCGTTTTTTTTCCGAATAATGAATTTTTGTCCCTAATGTTGATATCTTTGAGTTTGTCAAAGATTAGATTGCTATAGATGTACCCTTTTTTGTCCTTTGTATCTAATCTGTTCCACTGATCTACCGTTCTATTTCTTAGCCAATACCAAATGGTTTTGGTGACTGCTGCTATATAATACAGCTTTAGATCAGGTACACTTAGACCACCTTCCTCTGACTTTTTTTTTCATTAGTTCCCTTGCAATTCTCGACCTTTTATTCTTCCATATGAATTTTGTTGTTATTTTTTCTAGGTCATTAAAATAGTTTCTTGGGAGTCTGATTGGTATAGCACTAAATAAATAGATTAGTTTGGGGAGTATTTTCATCTTTATAATATTTGCTCGGCCTATCCAAGAGCACTGAATGTCTTTCCAATTATTTAAATCTGACTTTATTTTTGTGGCAAGTGTTTTGTAATTTTTCTCATATAATTCCTGACTATTCTTTGGTAGATGGATTCCCAAATACTTTATACTCTCAACATTTGTTTGGAATGGAATTTCTCTTTGTATCTCTTGCTGTTGCATTTTGTTGGTGATATATAAGAATGCTGAGGATTTATATGGATTTATTTTGTATCCTGCCACTTTGCTAAAATTCTGAATTATTTCTAATAGCTTTTTAGCAGAGTCTTTGGGGTTCTCTAAGTATACCATCATGTCATCTGCAAAGAGTGATAGTTTGATTTCCTCATTTCCTACTCTAATTCCTTGAATCTCTTTCTCGGCTCTTATAGCCGAGGCTAGCGTTTCTAGTACTATATTGAATAGGAATGGTGATAGTGGGCAACCTTTTTTCACTCCTGATCTTACTGGAAAAGGTTGCAGTTTATTTCTATTGCATATTATGCTTACTGACGGTCTTAAATATATGCTCCTGATTATTCTAAGGAATAATCCATTTAGTCCTATACTCTCAAGCATTTTTAGTAGGAATGGATGTTGGGTTTTGTCAAATGCTTTTTCTGCATCTATCAAGATGATCATATGGTTTTTATTAATTTGATTATTAATATGGTCAATTATACTAATAGTTTTCCTAATATTAAACCAGCCCTGCATTCCTGGTATGAATCCCACTTGATCGTAGTGTATTATCCTGGGGATGATTTTCTGAAGTCTATTTGCTAATATCTTATTTAAGATTTTAGCATCAATATTCATTAAGGAAATTGGTCTATAGTTTTCTTTCTCAGTTTTCGATTGACCTGGTTTAGGTATCAGTACCATGTCAGTGTCATAAAAGGAGTTTGGTAGGACTCCTTCATCCCCTATTTTTTCAAATAGTTTATATAGCATTGGGGCTAATTGTTCTTTAAATGTTTGGTAGAATTCACATGTAAATCCATCTGGTCCTGGGGATTTTTTCCTGGGGAGTTGATTAATAGCTTGTTCTATTTCTTTTTCTGAAATGGGACTATTTAAGCAATTTATTTCCTCCTCTGTTAATCTAGGAAGCCTATATTTTTGGAAGAAGTCATCCATTTCACTTAAGTTATCAAATTTATTGGCATAAAGTTGGGCAAAGTAACTCATTATTTCTCTAATTTCCTCTTCATTGGTGGAAAGATCCCCCTTTTCATTTGTAAGACTAACAATTTGATTTTCCTCTTTCTTTTTTCTGATCAGATTTACCAAAGGTTTATCTATTTTATTGGCTTTTTCATAAAACCAACTCTTGGTTTTATTTATTAATTCAATAGTTTTTTTACTTTCAATATCATTGATTTCTCCTTTTAATTTTTGTATTTCAAGTTTAATTTTTGGTTGGGGGGAGAAATTCTTAATTATGTCCTCTAACCTTGCCATTAGAAGGGACAAGGATACTGAGAGTAATGGTGACTTATAATGACCAAAAGTGATACAATTTTACAGTATGATGAGTTTCCTGATGATGAAGTTCCTGGGAGAAAGATCATTGTAGAATTTGGCCCAACATGATGTCATCATATGTCTTGCAACTCTAAGTAAAAGAAATTTAAATAAAAATAATATTGTCAATACTTTCATTATGCAATAAATCCATTTCATCATCCAATAAACCAATAGTGCCCAGAAAAAAAAATCTATGTCTTATTTAAGGACTATAGTTTCTTTCCAAAGCCATAAAAAATTTCATCTGATGACTGGGGTATAAATTTACAAAAACATCTATTAGAATGCCAGTCTTCAATTTATTAGATCATATTAAACAATGCTCCTATAGTAAAAATAGGTAATAAACAAAGAAGTATTCAATATTCTTGATATGAAAAATACAGATCATTAGAATATAGCCCATCAAAGGACACAGAACTTTTGTTTACTGATATTTATTTTCCTCCAGTGATACTAAGAACACTAAGATTACACAACTTGCATTGGGCTATATATGATTCTATATATGATCTTAGTCAATAAATCAACAAATATTAAGTCTCTACTATGTTAAAAGTACTGGGTTAGACATTAGGTATAGCACAATAAATAATGAAACAATCTCTACTTACAGGAAGATTATACTCTAACAAAGATCAGTGCTTTTATAAATATGTGTATATGTGTGTATTAACATAAAATAAATAAATGCATGTATGTACACTGGTATTTATAATGACTTATAGAATTAAAAATAGAAATAATATAAATACAAATAGCTACAAAGTAGTATAAATACAAAGTTATTTAGGGGGGATATTATTACCATTTGGGGTAGTAGTAAAACATGATGTAGAAGGTAATACTTATGCTGTGCCTTGAAGACAGATTTGGAAGGCAAAGGATAAAAAGGAGAAGGGAATGTAGTTCAAGCATGGGGACTTAAAAATGCTGTGTTGAACTATTTTGTTTAGTCAAATTTTATCAAAGAGAAACTTACTTATACATAGCGTGTTTATTTGTTTGAACAAAAATAAAATGCTATCCATATTCTTAGGTTTGTTATTTTAAAAGAAAAGGCTTTTTAAAGCATGATATCATAACCAAACATGATGGAGTGATTAATCAACATTATTCTATCATTAACAGAAGTTATGAAACTGTAAAAGAATAAGAAATTATTATTCTATTCATAATTACAAATTACATGATTATAAGAATCAATTATAAGAAATTACTTTAAAATGTTGAAAAGTTTTATTTGTCAATCTACATGGTATCATTCACAAATATGATGTCTTAATGGCAAAGCATTATAAATTTCCTTGAAATAATACTTAAGTTATCAGATTCAAAATGATTTGTATCACCATACAATGTGATATAATAAAAGATTTTCTCTTGAATAGATGCAAATTAGCTCAATAATTAATAATAACATGATCGACTTTTGGACACTATCAATCAATATTCATTGTGATATGATATTATGACAATGAAAAACAGTCCATTGGAATATTGTTTGTGTGTACAGAGACAATTAACCATTGATGTTTAGTCTATATTGATCAGTTAAATAAAATCCTTTGCATTCTTTTTTCATAAATAAATATTATTGCTATCATTTGGTTTTTTTACAACCTCAAAATTCCTCCCTTCCTCCTGCAATCCCTCAAGCATTTACTATTTCCATTTTTATCATTTTTGCCAGATGTTGTATATGATGTGAAACCTCAGGGCTTTACATTTTCTATTTTTCTTATTTTTAGTGATTTAAAACATTCTTTCACATAATTGTTAAAAGCTGGGTTTTCTTCTTTTGAGAAATATTTATTCTATTATTTGACTACTTATCAAAGAATTGCTTTTGGATAGCTAGATATAGATAGATATCTAGACAAACGGACACACATACATATTTATATATGTCTGTGTACATCTATTTAGTGTATCAGCAAATATATGCATGCATACATGCATTCACACAGCCATATACGTCTATAGGTCTTGATTTACATGTATATATACATATGTATACACAATGCATATTTGTATGCACAATATGTATATTAATTCACATGATATGCATGTATATGTGTGTACATATGTGCATACTTGTATAAGTTAGTGTTTTATGTATCATGTATAACAAACTCTTATCTCAGAAATTTCATGCAAAAGTTTCTTTTCCATTTGACTGCTTTCAATATTATCTGAGATGTAGTCAATTTATTTTTGCAAAAGTTTTTCACTTTCACGTTAATTAAACATATATGTTATCAGTTTATGATTATTTCTATCCCTGTTTTTCTTAAAAAAATACTTTCTACCCATACTTGTGAGAAGCATATAGTAAGCATCCCTTCTAATTTTTTCTCTTCTTTTGATCTGCCTCTTTTTTAAACCAATATTTTAAAACCAAAATCAAATTATTTTGATGATTTCCATTTTATAATAAGATTTGAGTTCTGAAAATAGTGATCCCCAATTTGTTCCTGCCTATTTTACTTCCCTAATTTGTTCCTGCCTATTTTGCTTCCCTCCTCTTTTCATTATTTTCTTTGACAATCTAGAACTTTTGTTTCTCCAATGATTTTTGTTATTGTTCTATAAAGTTCTATAAAATATCCCTTTGATAATTTGAGAGTTATATCAATAAAATTATAAATTAACTCTAGAAATAATTTCATTTTATTATATTGGTGTGTCCCAGCTATGAGCTCTAAATGTTTCTCCAATGATTTATGTTTCTTTATTCTTTAAGGAGCACTTTGTGATTAAATCCATATTATTTCTTGGGTGTATTATTGGCTTTATTTCCAAATATTCCATGCATTTTGTAATTATTATAGATGTTTTCCCTTTTTTAAATGCTTCTGGAATTTTGTTGTTGATATACTGGCTAGCCAGAATACCTTCTGGGAGTTTTTAGTTCTTTTCAGCATGAGAAGACCAGCAACTAAGAGATAAAGCCTTAAAGGTGCGTTGGAGAAGAGACAGAAGGTTTTTTTGTTTTGTTTTGTTTTGTTTTTTAATGAGTATGTGAAATACTCTTGAAGAGGAAGAAGAGAGAAATTATCATCATTCCTTCCACTTTGCTATAAAAGGGGGATCCCACTTTGGGGATCCCTGTCACCACTAAATAAAGATGTTCTCCCTTTCTGCAGCTTCTATACCTTCTTTTGCCACCTCAGTCATCCTTCTGGAGGAATTATTCTTCTTGGGGGACTGCAGAATTAATTTTTTTTCATTGTTAATCAGTATATATAACACATTCCCCTTTATCTTCTTTCTCTCTCTTACATTGTATGTGCCCTCCTATTCTGCAATTAGATCCTGATCCCCACAAAAAATTACCTGACTATTGTGAAGTTGAATATATGGTTTTTGGTCTGTTCCCACACACCATTTATTCCATCTATGCTTTTCTTCTTTCCATGTCTCCTTGTATTGGTTTATTGTTGTCCTTTGTTCATGAAGAAAACCAAAACTATATCAGTATGATAAGTCAAGTCACAAGGTGTCTGACTGTGGCTAATGAGACCAATAAAACCTTAGAATGCAAAACTAAACATCTTAATGGTTATTTTATTATTATTTTTTGATCCCACAGTTGTCTTTCCCTTTCTATTTTTTCTTGGAATAATTTATTTTGTTACATATACATTTCTTGATCGTAATATTTCTTTCCCTTCATTATATTCCTATTGTCTATGTGATTTGTTAAAAATAGGATGGGATGCCCAATAGGCTAGTAGGTTCAGCTTTACTGGAGATTTTCAAGCAAAGGCTAGGTAAACACATATCATATATACAGTAAAGAGGAATCTTGTTCATGTACCATTTGGACTAGCTGGTCTTTGAAATCCTTTCCAGATATAAACATCTTTTTGCTTTTTTAAAATAAAAATTATTTGTAGTTTCCTTTTTTCATCCTCCTGTTTTATAAGGTATTTTTCAATTAGTTGTCAATTTAAATTTAATTTAATTATCATTAATTTATTAATTTACTTCATTTTATAGCATGTTGATGACAGTAAGAACAACACAATTACCACCACCAATTGCTTACATTAATATAGCACTTAAAGGTTTGCAAATAAATCTCACAATAACTTTGTGATTTAAATAAATTAAGCTAAACTCTAAGGTTAAAGACTATCTATAGAACTTTTCCCAAATTATAGAAGAGGAAACTGGGACTTAGAAGAAAAGCAATTGGCCTATAATGCCATGTCTAATTAATATGAATTAGCATTTTTACCATCCTGCCTCTTATAACACACTTTATTTCACTCTTTTTTCCTCACAGGCAAGAATTATTAGGTTTATTTTTATATGAGAAAACTGAGGTTCATAGAAATTACATGATTCATTCAAGTTCTCATATATTTAAGTAGTGAAGTTTAGGATTTCTAATTCCTAATCCAATTATCTTGTTTCAACAATAACTTCCATTTTCATTTCGTCTTGTTCCATATAAAACATTTTCTTCACAGTGTCACAATTATATTTAGTTTAAAAAAAAAGGTATAAATACATGATCCTACTTAATACAGCAACTAAGATTTGAACCCTGGTTTCTGAACTACTATAATAATAAATGATTATTGACAGTCAATCAGTCAACAATCATTTATTAACAATTTATTTTATGCCAGACAATGTTCTAAATTGTTGGGATTCCAAAAAAGGGGGAAAGAGCAAAAACATAGCTCCTGCCCTTAAGAATTTCACATCTAATGGATGGCATCTTATATTGCTGCTATTATATTTTGCTAATTCTATTTATATTATATGAGGTTTATCAAAGTTGTTTCATTATCCTGATAAGCTTAAAGGATGGGAGGTGTTTCTTTGGTACTTTCTAATCTTATGGAAGATACACTCACACACACGTATGTGTATGTACATGTAAAGCATGTATATTTTATGTTTTTATGCATATATAACATATCTATACTATATTTATATCAATTTGTCTACATGCTATGTACATAATATAGACATATATGCAAATAATAATGGGAATTGCCTCCCATGCCAATTACGCTTACTGTCAAGAGGGAAATGACCTCTTTATGGTAGGTTGACAAAGAAAATTTACATACTGTTTTAACTATTTTGTTTTTTCTCCTCTCCATCCTATATTTATCTGTATGTCTCTGTCTCTCTGTCTCTGTCTGTCTGCCTGCCTATCTCTCTGTCTCTCATTACCTATCTATGTCTCATGTTTCTCTCAGCCTGCTTTGAAATAATGAGAAAAGCACTGTTTTCCTATATATCCTAGGTTTCCTTACTTGGACCTTTATTAAACTTATTGACAACACAGGCCATGACTCATTTAATAAGAGATATGGGACCCCATTAGGTCTTTAATTACATTATCATCTAAATTCATTTATGAAGTATACAGAGACCGGTGAAAGACTGGACACAAAAGCTCTCCATTTGCTCTCATGTCACCAAGAGAATAAATTCTATTTCTCTCTAGAATTCAGTGTAACTAATAATTAGGCAGGAAAGAAAATGAAACCATTTAAATGTATTACTCATAAGAGTTCCAGACATTTAGATCCAATTTCCTGACTGGCTTTTTGGCTTCAACTGGGCCTTTTTCAAAGACATTGCAAGTTGTGAATTGTCTTCTCAATAATCACTCATTACTCTATGCTTAACTTATTAAATGAAAATCTCCCTGATTCTCTTCACTGGCAATGATATCTCCATCTTTTAACTATTATTTTCCTCATATATTTCTTAAAGCAAAAAAGCAGTATATGTAGTAGTAGTAGTACTACTACTACTACTACTACTATTACTACTACTAGTATTAGTAGTTCTAGTCAAAGATTAAGGAAATCTGGACTTTTCATCATAGCTCTGTGACTTTCTAACCATATGTCTATGAGCTAGCTAGTCAATTAGGGTCCCTGGGCCTCAGTTTTCTCATCTATAAAATGAAGTGAGATGAGTATACAAGTCCCAATGTCACTTATATCTCTAAATCCATGATTTTATGATTGTTAAAATAAAGGAGTTGGACTAAATATTTCCAGGATTCTTTATAGCTTTAATATTTTGACCTCAGACATTTATGAGCTGTGAGAGCTGGGCAATAAACTAAACTGATTCTATATCATAGCAGTTGTGCAGCCCTGGGAGAGGAACTTAGCCTCATTATTGAATACAAAATAGATAATTTTGATTATGTAAAGTTAAAAAAAAATTTTCTACAAACAGAATCAATTCAGACAAAATTAGAAGGGAAGCAATAAATTAGGAAAAACAAATGTTCTGATAAAGGCCTCATTTCTAAAATATATAGAGAATTGACTCAACTTTAAGAATTCAAGCCATTCTCCAATTGAGAGTCAAAGGATATGAACAATTTTCAGATGAAAAAATTGAAACTATTTCTAGTCATATGAAAAGGTGCTCTAAATCAGTATTAATCAGAGAAATGCAAATTAAGACAACTCTGAGATACTACTACATACCTCTCAGATTGGCTAAGATGACAGGAAAAGATAATGACAAATGTTAGAGGGGACTTGGGAAAACTGGGACACATATATTGTTGGTGGAGTTGTGAACAAATCTAGCCATTCTGGAGGGCAATTTGGAACTATGCCTAAAGGGCTATCAAACTGTGCCTACCATTTCTTTGATCAATCTAGCAGTGTTTCAACTATGCTTATATCCCAAAGCCATCATAAAGGAGAGAAAGGGACCCACATAGGCAAGAATATTTGTGGCAGCTCTTTTTGTAGTGGAAAGAAACTGGAAACTGAATGGATATCCATCATTTGGAGAATGGCTGAATAAGTTATGGTATATGAATGTTATAGAATATTATTGCCGTATAAGAAACAATCAGTAGGATGATTTCAGGGAGGCCTAGAGAGACTTACATGAACTGATGCTGAGTGCAGTGACTAGAATCAGGAAATTATTATACACGTCAACAACAAGGTTATATGAATATCAATTCTGATGGACATAGCTTTCTTCAACAATGAGATGATTGAGGCCATTTCCAATGACCTTGTAATGACGACAGCTTTCTACACCCAGAGAGAGACAGAGAGAGAACTATGGGAACTGAGCATGGATCACAACAAAGTATTTTCACTCTTTTTTATTTACTTGCATTTTTTCTCATTTATTTCCTTTTTAATTTTTTCTTGTGCAGCATGATAATTGTATAAATATGTATACATATATTGGATTTAACATATATATTTTAACATGTTTTACATATATTGGATTACTTGACAGCTAGAGGAGGGGGTGGGAGGAAGGGGAAAAATTTAGGATACAAGGTTTTGCAAGGGAATGTGAAAACACTATCCATTTATATGTTTTGAAATAAAAAGCTTTAATAATTTTTTTAAAACAATCATCTCTGGTAAAACAGTATAAACTGGATCTTATACATCATGATCTTTGAACTAAAACATTAATATTCATACAAAATTCAGAGTTTCAGAAGGCATCCAATTGCATGATGTCCTGATTCAGTTTATTCCCCAATATTTGAAAAGAATGTCTCTTATTCTTTTTTGTTTTGTTTTGTTTTGTTCTTATTTTTGCTGAGGCAATTGGAGTTAAGTGACTTGCTCAGAGTCACACAGCTAGGAAGTATTAAGTGTCTGAGGCTAGATTTGAACTTAGGTTCTACTGACTCCAGGGCCAGTACTCTATCTACTGTACCATCTAGCTGTTTTATCTCATTCTTTATCTCACATTTTAACTGCTTTTATCCCCCCAAAACAAAAAACAATGCTAAAAATCCCACTGTAATCAATCACATAGAAAATGAGTGCAAAAGAGAAGGAAGTGATTTTGGTTTACCTGATCCTTCCCTGCTCCCTGACTCTACTTACTGTCATAGCTAGAAACCATGGCCTCACAATCAAAATTTTCAACAGAACTTTTTATAAAGGTAATTTAAATGCCAAGTCAGCAGTATTTCACAGCTTGCATAATAAAAATAAATTTATGTATATTACAAAACTATCAGTTCTAACTGGACCCTCCCTGACTCCCTGTTTTTGAAACCGAGACCTGAACTTAACATAGATCCAAATTTTTGTTTGTTCACATTAATATACCAAAGCAGAGCACAGCATGAAACAGTCAAAATTGAGCAGTACAGAAAAGTATATTAAAGAAGATTTAACAATAGTTGCTAAGGTTTACCCTTGCCTTTCTGTCTCCCACTCATACTCCAAAGAGATGCAGCCTCTCCAAACTTTTCTCTCATGATGAATATATGGATTCAGGATATTTTTCCAGTCAGAACATAATCTGAAATGTTTCAAATAGGACTAAAGACTAGAGAAAAGTTAAACATCTAGGACCTCATACTTCCTTTATATTACTTCTTCTCATGTCAGTTTTGGAACACAAATTCTTGATTTTCCTGGTGGCACTATCCCACAGAATCTAATTTGGCTCTTCATCAACATTACAATTCTGGTCCCTCTCAGTTCTGCTCCATCAACTCAATAGAAAATCAAAGTACTTACTGTAGTCTTCTTACCAAGAGCTGGGCAAAAATGTCCTTTAGTCTTGGAGGTGAAATTTTTCTCCACTTATCCCAATCTCTCCTGCCTCTCTACAGAATATCCATGTTTCTCTTCCTGGCAGTGAAGTGGAGAAGGGACTGTTCTCAGGTAAATCACATATATAGCTACAATAATAATAATAACCCATGTACTTTATAGTTTGTAATTGGAGATAAGCCCTAGAAAAAAGCTGAAAAGGGGGAGATGACCCTTTATAAATAGTTGAACTTTTGTTTTAGGTCTTTGCCTCTCTTCTTAACACAGACATGCCCATTGACACGTTGTTTAAATGATAAAGGATAGTTCCTAATTAACTCTCAGTGACAATAGATGCCTCAAGATTTATTGTCTGATTTGGAGCCAACCCTTGGCATTTCTTGGGGAATGTGTGTCAGTGACTGGGACTGCTCTAAGATGAATTAGCTAGCTAATACACTTTGTAGGACAGACTCCGTTAATGAGACAATTGTTTGTGTAGGTCTATAAAAGTGAGACAATAGACAATATTTTTAGCTTCTTTTCACTTTCTACCTTCTATAAGATAACAAATGGGGAGTTTTTTCTCTGCCCCCATCTTTGCTATAGTTGTAAATGTCTACCTTGGAACAGGAATATATGAAAGCTGCAATTGTCACCTATGAGGCTTGAGGGGCATATTTATGGCTATTTGTGTCTATCTGTTATCTTTCTAAGGTCAGAGAACAGAAACTTCAGAGTGGAATTTATGGATCCAAAAGATAGTAGCAACAGTAATAGCAGTAGTAGTTGTAGCAGTAGTAGGAGTAGGAGTGGTAGTAGTAGGAGTAGAATATCTTGGAGGGATAATTGGAGCTATATGGCCCATCATTCCTATAATTTCCACCTCCTGGCTGAAAGAAGGGAATTTATAAAGTAACATGATTTCAGAATTTGATCTTCTAACAGGGAAGAGATAATTCTTGTGTACTGCATGACAATCTTGGAAATTGCCACAAGAGTGATTCCAAGTTTGACAGGTGAAAGATAAGCTCTTTTAACCTTTTCTAAGGAGAAGAAAAATATCCTTTGCTGTAGGTTTTATAGAGTAAAAAGTGGATTCCCACATTCACTGCCTCTACCATCACCTCCCTTAGCTAGAAGAATAGTGAGGGATGATTAAACCCATATTGCATGGGATCAAATACTCTTGGGTTTTTTTCTTATTATTTACAGTAGTTTTGAAACAATGAAGTTTGATGGGTTGAGGGTTGCTGATTTAGGAATATCAAAGTGTATTTTTCTTCTGGAAAGAGCCCAAACCATGAAATGATACTATATATACATACATACATATATATATATATATGTATATATATAAAGGGGGGAGATAAAAAGAAAGAGGAGAAAGGGAAAAAGAGGGAGGGAGAATATTTGGGTGTTGATAGCAGTGCCATGTTCAGTTCCCTAAAGATAACAGCAAACCATGGGGTAGTAATGAATTTAGACTTTAGAACCCCATAAAAAAGTAGAACCGTTGGAGAACTATGTCTCTTTATGGCCTTTTTCTTCCTTTATTGAATTTGTTTATGTACTGCTTTGAATCATTTTTGTTTTGTGCATTTTCTGAAATGTAACCATTTTATCAGACACCATTTGCTATGGATCTCAAAGACTTATACAGGAGCTAGAGAACTAGCATGAGCTTTATCCAGAGATTCCCTAGAGTATCTCTATTGACTATCTGGGTAGAGATATTGTAAGCAAAAAAGAAACTGACCTTTTAAAAGAACTTCTAAGTTTGAAGCAGTCTTTGTGAACCTAAAGTATGTGTGTTCTGGGTCATAGGTTACATAAACATAAGCTGACACAAATTATGCTTTAGTTCAGATAGCATGTTCATCGGACAAGAAACATATTGTGATCATTCTTACCACCATATCTTCATTCTTGTTTATTTTACCTTCATGGTTTGTCCCTTTCCCCCAACCTATTCAAATCCTTCTCATTTCTTCAGACCCAGCTAAA
Source organism: Sminthopsis crassicaudata (assembly GCF_048593235.1). Lineage (NCBI taxonomy): Eukaryota > Metazoa > Chordata > Mammalia > Dasyuromorphia > Dasyuridae > Sminthopsis > Sminthopsis crassicaudata. The sequence continues at coordinate 572,255,968 of NC_133618.1, forward strand.
GTTCTACCTTATTCATGTAACCTTCTCTGATTACTCTGTTCTACTTTGTTCTCCCCATTTTCTGGACTATTTATTCATTTCTGGAAAGAAATGTTTGGTAGATGGACTTTGAAGTCTTTTCCCTGTCCACCTCCAAATCTATGTTCCTATGAATTTCTTACACCAGAGCAAATCTGTAACTAACGATATTGTACTGAGATATTGTCTTGTAAAATGGTCTTGTTGTTTTATTTCCACTAAATCTATGTCCCCATTTTGTATATAAATTCCGACAATCCTCCACAGAACAGACTAGACATAGATATGTCATAAAGACACTCAATTCATACAATAACAGAATATTGAAGCCTGAATAGACCTTCATATCACTTATTCCAATGTCCTTTCCCAACCCAACTTCCCCTTTGGGAGAAAGGCGAAATATACTGTAATAGGAAGAGTCTTGAATGAGTTTTCTTCCTAGATCAAACTTATTACTGCAGAGTAAGTCAGAGCTGTTGGCCACATTCACTTTTAAAAAGCAGGAATGTGGGTCAAGAGAGAGGAAAATAATGATATTACCTTCTTAGTTTAGCTTTCATATTGGCTGAGCTTCATTTAAGTGCTAAAGCCAAGAGAATACTAGGATTTGAGTTTATATCATAGCTCAGAGTTAGTTAAACTAGTCTGGGGTTTATTTGATAGAGTCCCCTGAAATAGTTTTGGTGGCACACAACCCCCATAAGGAATTAAGTGAGAATTGAAAAGAAACTTTCCAAAAAAGACTTCCATCACTTTGAAAATTATTTAAAAGGTGTGATACATGAATGTAATAGAGTAATACTATACAACAAGAAAATATGAATATAAGAATAAAGAGAAACATGAGAAGATTAATATGAACTAATTCAAAGTAAAATAAAATCAGGAAAACAACCTGCACAATGGCTCCAATAATGTAAATTCTCTCTCTCTCTCCCCCCTATATCCCTTTTAGTTTTTGTCTTCTTTGTTACAAAGGAACTGTTTTACAAGAAAAGGATATATTTGAAAATCAAGATGATATAAAAGAAAATATATCAATAAAAAGAAAAACATCTTTCCTATCTTATCAAAAAGATTCTGTGACAACTTTGATTCAACCTATAATGAATCTACAGAATAGACTTAACATTAATCTGGGGGCTCTTTACCTGGCTTTTGTTTGGCTGATCCTTAGCCTATGATGACTCATAAACTTGATATTGGCTAAAGAACAGTTGACACATAACCTATGTGCCACTGCTCAAGTCACTTAATCATGTTTGCCTCAGTTAGTCATGTATCTTTGCCAAGAAAATCCCAAATGAAATCATAAAGAATTGGACATGACTGAAAAACATGAGCAAACTTTAAAAGTCAGACTGCTTTTATAAAAAAAAAATTTCTGGTCATTTTGCTCTAGCAGACAACAATGAAAGGAGCAAATAATGGCCATTAAGAGGTAGCATTTTATCTGAAGACTTTTTCTTAGTATGTGGCAGCTGTGAAAGCTATCCAGTAGAGTAATATAGTGGCAATAAATAAGGAATATGATTTGATGACCAGCAAGGAGTTTCAATAGCACAGAACCTGAGAGAAAGTGAGGTTCACAGAACAGTAAATGGTATCACCTGAAGTACATCAGAGGTTTATCAGTTGGCTCCCCCATATGCTCCCTATATCTGTACCTGCCTATGTTCACATATGCCCTGTTCACATAGAGTCTGTGTGGATGTCTTCATATTTGATTCCCTAAATGTATTCTCTTATTCCAATGATGATATGGATACTTTGGGGAGGTAATATGCCAGATGTGGGCAGCTTGGTAGCACAGTGGATAGGGTAAAAGCACGGGAGTCAGGAATACTCATCTTCCTGAATTCAAATATGGCCTCAGACACATATTAGCTACATGGCCCTGGGGCAATCACTTAACCCTGTTTGCCTCAGTTCCTTACTTCTAAAATAGTTTAAAGAAGTAAATGAAAAACCTCTTCAGTATCTTTCCAAAGAAAATCCTAAATGGTGTCACAAAGAGTCAGACAAGATGGAAAATAATTAAACAAGAAAAAAAACATTATTGTACCAAATTCATTTCCATTTGACTAATAAACACATCTTTGTGAGCTTCTTTTCTTAGTGGGATGTGAACCCACATTACCTTGAACTTCTGGCAACTTTTCTAAAGACACAGAAGTGTTTTTATGTGTATATGCATATGTGTGCATGTCTGTCTATCTTTGGTGTCCTACATAAGGACTTTTTCTGCAGACCCATGTATATGTATATAGAGATATATTTAAGACTATATATAAAATAAGTATCATCATTTTTCCCACAAATCAACTAATTCTCTTGACTCCCTCTCTCCATGTTACCCCAGCTATAAAACTTCAATTATCTTTGAATCTCCCTATTATTTTCTCTTCTCTGTTACCCAGTCCACAACTAAATCCCCAAATAAGTGCTATTTTAATATCTAAATTAATATTACATGTCTATAAAATAAGAAAGTGAGACTAAGACCAAAAGGTACATATGAAACATAGTCTCAATGCTTAATAACTTCCACTATTGATTGATGGGAAAGAGATAAAAATGTAAGAGTAAAGGGACCATTTTCAATGCAAAACCTAATGGGGGTTAGGTTTCATTTGACATGTTTATAAATGATCTAGAAGATGGAGTATACAGGGATATCCCAAGGCTGCAGATGACATTAAGTATTACTGGATAGTAAAATGCCAAGCCAACTGGAATGAACATCAAGAGTGCTCAGAAGGCAGTGGCAGTAGGAAGAAAAAGTGATAAATGGACTTATATGCAGATAAATAATAGGGAACAGGAAAATCCATATAACCTCAACTACTTTCATAAAATAGCAATGCCAAACACAAAGACAGGGTCATATAGAGGAAGAATATTGGACTAAGCATAAAGGAACCTGAGTTTTAAAACAGGTGGATGACAGAATACATTGTATATCTAGGAAGACACCAAATCAATTTGTTTCTGACTTTCTGAGAGTTGTCAACCTTAACATTTCAATTTTCATTGGATGGGTTTTGTCAGCTACTATCAAGAACAGATTTTTCTTTAGAAACTCACTCTCATATTGAAATGAACAGACTCCATCTTTAGGTAAAGGTTAAGGTTTCATTCAACATTAATGTCAGTCCATCATCCAGAGATTGTGTTATTATTCTTTTCCTAAAGAAATGGCCCCATGCCAGGAATAGTGTCCTGAATTTGCAATCAGAGGATCTCAATTTAAAGCATTAACTCTACTTTTTATTATTCATATGATCCTGGGCAAGTCAATTCTCTATTTGGATCTCAATTCTTTCATTTGTAAATAGACAGATGATCTCTAAGTTACTGTCAATCTTTCATTTTACGATCCTGTTCTTATTACATAGGGCTCCACAATAACCTGAATTTGAAGGAGTCTCTATTCTACTGCCATCAACTCAAGTCCAAATTCATAATGTTCTCACCCTTTTTAGGTGCCTAATTACTAGAACCCCAATTACATTTAATTGTGTAATATCAGATAAGCTTTTATGATGATATAGGAACATCAAAGATAGAGCAAAAACAGATATAAAAACCTTTTCTCAAATACCTGGAATAGGGATGGGGTGAGAGACCACCTTAGTCTCTGGGAAAGGAAAAGGATTCGGATTATAGTTTAATTCAATTTTCAATGTAACATAACATCACTAAGTTCAAGTCCAAAGCCCAAGACAATTACTCTTCAGGGTTTCCCTGCTATGCAGGCTACAACATCTGGCCTGCTTTTCTGGCCTCTAAGATCCCCATGGCTTAAATTCCTAGACCTCATCCCTTCATTTAGAATTGAAAAGGACAAATGAAACAGATCGAAATCTTAAGCCCAGTTATCTGTGCCAAATGGTCTAAGGTGAAAGTGACATGTTCCTCCTCCCTTACTGTGTGTTGTCATTTATTTTGAATAAAAAAGTCTTTCACTCTTTAATACAAATTGCCCAGAAAGACAGCAGCTGCTGAATGATTCAGGTAGTTTAAAAGATGCAGACAGTTCTAGCTACATAGCTAATAGAAAGAGACTGTCCCCAACTACCTAGAAGGCCAACACATAATGTACATGTTTTATCTTTGTACCAGTTCTATCTCTCAGAAGCAAGTTCCCAATGCCTTCCATATGTATAAATCCATTTTAGGTAATCTGAGCATACATTAAGCACACTTATACTGTGAACTACACTTTAACTGTGATGGGGGTTGAGGTCCCTTTAAGATTCCTTTCTGATTTCCCAATCTCCCCCATGGCTGATCTTGATTCACAAATCGTGGTCAAAAAGCACCCTTTTGAATATCCAGGCCCAGCCCCCACTGGATCTGAGCTGGCTTGGGTTTTCTCAGCCCCCACAAACAGTTTCTTCCTTATCTGAAAAGCCCGCCAGAACTTGGCACTGCCTACAATCTCCTTTTAGGTATAAAAAAGCCAAGCTGGAGTTCTCTTTTTGCAGGAGCCCTTCCCCCCAACACATGGTATCCTTCTGGCCATGTAAGGGTTCCTGCCCTCCCAGCGGCCACCTCTGGCCCTGGTGTCTTTCTAACTGAACTTTACTTCCAAATTTCTACAATAAACCTTTTATTTATCAATCTAGGTTTTCGGGCATGTAAATTCATTTTACAGGGGACACTGCACCTCATGGGATTATCTTAACTATCTTTGTGCTAACCAATGGGGTTCCCCCTTTCCTTTCTCTCATCAACTATAGAAGAGATTCAAGTTCCTTTTTAACTATTGTACCAGATTATTCCCCTTAGACATAAAACCAACGGTTGCAGGTGACCGTCAATGAAGTCCTTAGACAGGGTGTGATTTGTGAAGCTATATTCCAAACACATTAGATCATAAAATTAGAGACCTGTAATCATTCATGTAGCATCTTAGGCAGATTTGAATTCAAGTCTTCCCAATCCAAAGGTCAATATGTGCGCTATCTACACAATGCCACAAACTCCTCCGGATCATCATTGTCATAGCTATGCACAGCATTCTTCCCCACCCAAATCCATCTCAGCCTTCTCCTCTTCCCATACATATCATAATCTCAGAGTTTCTGTTCCTACAGAATGAAGTTCAAGTGGAGGAAAAAGGTAAATTAAATTCTAGTTAGTTGAGTATTCAATGAACATGACAGTATTCAAAAAGAAAGTACATCATCCAGCAGATTCTCTAGGAAGAAGGAAAGATAGTCCAGGATAATCTTCCCTAGTTCTTCTCAGAAATAGGTTAAAAAGAAGCAGATGAAAGCATAGGAATGAAGATCAGAAGTCTGTAATGGAATGTGCATTTATAGACATAATAATTAATGCTAATATTTTATGGTACCTATTATACAACTATACTAAGCACTTTCCATATATTATCTCATTTAATTTTCACCACAACCATGGGAGGCAGGTGCAATGATTATTGACAATTTCCAAATATGGAAAGCAAGACAAACAAACTTGCTCAGCATCATGCAGCCTCTGAATCTGGATTTGAACTCAGATCTTCCCTACTCCAGCATTACTATACCTCTATTCCAGTGGTCCTCAAACTTTTTAAACAGGGGGCCAGGCCAGTTCACTATCCCTCAGACTGTGGGAGGGCTGGACTATAGTAAAAAAAAAAAAGCTCACACTCTGTCTCTGCCCCTCAGCCCATTTGCCATAACCTGGCCAGCGGCATAAACGTCCTCTGCGGGCTTCTTGTGGTCCTCGGGCCATAGTTTGAGAACCTCTGCTCTATTCTTTCAGAATATTAGCTGCCTTATAACATACAAAGAACTGGCCATTGTGTTGACTGGTTTTGCTTATTTATATTTATTCTTTTTTATATTTATTCTTTTTTATATTTATTCTTAATAGCAATAGGAAAAGGAATTCACTAGAGGTGATGGTAATTTCTTTAAAAAGGAAAAGAATGAGAAATCATGTCAATAAAATGTTTAAAAATATATACAGAAGTAAGCAGGAGGAACTCAAAAGGGAGCACAGACAAATAATGCAGTTTAATTAGTAGGATATTCATATTGAACATATACTATGTAAAAAGTTATAAGTTCACATTTTTGCATATAATCTTTTTTCTCTATTTTGTCTATTGAAATGTTCTCACCCATTGGTGTTTGTAAAGTTCATAATAAAAAAAGAATGGGCTGAAGAGAACAAAGTTTTATTATGTATGCAAATTGCAGGTGGCTTCTCCCAGAAACTGTCTTAAAAGGAACTATAGACTATCTTGTTAACACCACACAGGAAGCAGCATTTTTAGATGTCAGCCTGAGAAGGAAAACACATTTCTTCCTGACGCAAAGGAGGTCTCTCTCTTATGTCTGTCTGACTCTCTCTGAATGCACAAGCAGATAAAGTCATAGAGAAATCAATGACTAATGGAGACATGAAATGCAAGAGATGATTTAAGATGACAGGCTGGCATTTACTGAACCAATATACAAATACATTGGCCTCTATTGCCCCCATTCCAAGTCACTCCTAGTACTGAGAGAAGCACTTAAGGATCCACATTAACTCTTTCAAACCACTAAGGGGCCATTAACGCAACAAAGCACTAAAAATGTCTCCTTTCCTGTCAGAGAATGACAGGTATGGGAAGGAGCTGGTGATGTTTCCAGGGGAAAAATAGCTTTTGTAAATAACTACATACTGCATATGATACAGCAATGCTAGACCTTTCAGAAAATCATCAGGAAGGAAGGTAGTTGAATTTGAATGTTCGATAGGATGGTCATAAAATCTAGAAATTTAGTATTGGAAAGAACCATACAGAACTATCAATTCCAATCTACTCATTATACAGATAAGGAAACTGAGGTCCAGAATGATAGCCCAAGGTCACATAGCTGAGGTTAGTTCCCAGACACAGATCTGCTTTGTATTCAGAAGTGATAAGACTGAAATAATATTCCAAAATGCTTTGTAAACTTTAAAGCACTTTAGTTGTTCCAATTATTATTATAACCTTTAACCCATGCTCCTATACACTACACACTATCCCACTTCTATCCAGTCAGTTCCCAGCTCCTACTGATTCTATCTCCACAACTTTCATATATGTTCCCTTCTTTCTAATACAATAGTTACCACCCTTGAACTCTTAACTTGAACTATGTCTTTAGACGCTCTTCTGTCCAATTTATTGTTCACAAAGCAAGCTAAGATAATCTTAGCTTATAACATAATAACATATAAATAGCAGTCTGACTATATCTTTCCCCAATAAATATTCAGGGGCTCCCTCAAATCTCAGGATAAAACACAAACTCCTCCTAGAAGTTAAGGTATTTCACAAAAAAATATTCTAGCCTATCTTTTTCCTTATTTTATATTAATCGCTATAATGTGTTCATATTTGGGCAATTTGGGTCACAAAAGGTTTCTAGTTCATATTGTATGAGTATTAGTTAAAGAACTGTGAAAAGAGAAAGGACAGGGTTGAGACATGACAGCTCTCTTTGAGTATTTGAAGATCTGTCATTTGGAAAAAGGGTTAAACTTAGTATATGGGGCTTCAGAGGACAAAACCGTGAGCAACAGATAGAAATTTTAAAAAGGCAAGTTTAGATCAGTGGCAAGAGAAACTTCCTAGAATTAGAACTATCTCCAAGTGGAAGAGACTATCTGGGGAAATAATGGCTTATGTCACTGGAAGTATTAAAGCAAAACTCTATGACCACGTGTTAAGAATGCTTTTAAAAGATGCTTTCTCTAGTATGGGTTGAACAAGTTGGTTTCTAAAGTTCTTTCCCAATTTGAGAAACCATGATCATCAAGTGTTTTACATAATAAAATTGAGGGCCTGAGAGGAATAACAGCTTACTAAAGATCACATACATTACAAATAATAAAACCAAAATTTGAATCTAAGATTTCTGGGTCCAAAATAGCTCCATATCCAATTTGCCAATCTTACTTCTTACAGAGTGTTTTTCATCAAAGATAAAACCTTTTCTAGCTATTTACCTGATAAAGACTGAGGTAAAGGGGGAAAAGTACATGTATGCATATAAAGACAGTGCTCTTTTACTAGATAATCAACAACAGCAGCAGCAACTAGCTAAATTTTACACTTGTTTAGCTGCTACAAAAATCACAAACAGCAAAATATGTGGATCAAATTTAATTCCACTCAAGTGAAAAACAATACAAGATTTAACTTGAACTATTATCTCCTGCAAAGTTATTCACACCCTGCAAGCACATGAATCCCCCTACATAAACAACTAATAGTAGAATAGAAATGCTAAATGAATAAAGAGCTTCCTTCTCTTCTCAAACATGCGTGTAATAAGCATTTGACTTATAAATGAACAACTCCCCAGTGCACAGGTCTAAAACACTTCATGATATGCCTTCTCTTTAAACATATGCTCAACCAAGTAGTAAAACCAGAATGGGAATAATCTATTTAGTATGCATGACAACTGTGGGTTTAGGAGGCCCCTGCTGTAAGGGTACAGGATTACAGAGTAGAAGCACTTATGTTAATTTACTTTTCTTTTGGACTCCTGGCCCATTATCTAGGACAAGCATTTGCATTGATATAATTTGCCTGAATGTTGTGAAAAGCAATTCTCTAAGTCATAGACTGAGGCATGCTTAAAGAATATGAATTGAGCAGTATTTGTAAGCAAATTGCCTTTCCAATTACAGGCAAATTTAACATGGCAATACTAATGTTAGCAGGGCACATCAACTAACATTACAGAATGTTGTTGTTAAGTATTTTGCATGATACCAAAAAAAATTATTTCTTAGGGCAGGAGGAAAGGAGGAAGAAAATGAGGGAGAAGCCAAAAGAAAAAGGGAAGAGGAAAAGAGAAAGGAAGGAAGGAAAGAAGGAAGGAAGGAAGGAAGGAAGGAAGGAAGGAAGGAAGGAAGGAAGGAAGGAAGGAAGGAAGGAAGGAAGGAAGGAAGGAAGGAAGGAAGGAAGGAAGGAAGGAAGGAAGGGAAGAGGAAAGGAAGAAAGGAAGGGAGGAAGCAAGGGAAAAAGGGAGGAAGAAAGGGATAAAGGAAGGGAGGGAGGAAGGAAGGAAAGAAGGAAAGAAGGAGAGAGGAAGAGAAGAGGGTTAGGGAAGAAGAAAAGGAGGAAGAGAAATAGGAAAGGATCAAAGAAAGGAGGGAGTAAGAGAGCATTGATATGACATTGTACTATTATCTCTTTTTTTTATTAATTTTATAATTATAACATTTTTTACAACATTATCCCTTGTACTCCCTTCTGTTCCGAATTTTCCCCGCCTTCCCTCCACCCCCTCCCCTAGATGGCAGGCATTCCCATACATATTAAATATGTTATAGTATATCCTTGGTACAATATATATGTACAGAACTAAATTTTGTTGTTGTTGTTGTTGTTATTGCAAAGGAAGAATTGGATTCAGAAGGTAAAAATAACCTGGGGAGAAAAACAAAAAAATGCTAACAGTTTACACTCATTTCCCAGTGTTCCTTTTCTGGGTATAGCTGATTCTGTCCATCACTGATCAAATGGAATTGGATTAGCTCTTCTCTATGTATCCACTTCCATCAGAAAACATCCTCATACAGTATCATTGTTGAAGTGTATAAGGATCCCCAAGTTCTGCTCGTTTCACTCAGCATCAGTTGATGTAAGTCTCTCCAAGCCTCTCTGTATTCATCCTGTTGCCCATTTCTTACAGAATAATAATATTCCATAACATTCATATACCATAATTTACCCAACTATTCTCCAATTGATGAGCATCCGTTCATTTTTCAGTTTCTAGCCACTATAAAAAGGGGTGCCAAAAACATTTTGGCACATACAGGTCTCTTTCTCTTCTTTAGTATTTCCTTGGGATATAAGCCCAGTAGTAGCACTGCTGGATCAAAGGGTATACACAGTTTGATAACTTTTTGGGCATAATTCCAGATTGCTCTCCAGAATGGTTGGATTCTTTCACAACTCCACCAACAATGCATCAGTGTCCCAGTTTTTCCACATCCCCTCCAACATTCATCATTATTTGTTCCTGTCATCTTAGCCAATCTGACAGGTGTGTAGTGGTATCTCAGAGTTGTCTTAATTTGCATTTTTCTGATCAATAGTGATTTGGAACACTCTTTCATAAGAGTGGAAATAGTTTCAATTTCATCATCTGAAAAGTGTCTGTTCATATCCTTTGACCATTTATCAATTGGAGAATGGCTTGATTTCTTGTACATTAAATTCAATTCTCTGTATATTTTGGAGATGAGACCTTTATCAGAACCTTTAACTGTAAAAATGTTTTCCCAATTTGTTACTTCTCTTCTAATCTTGTTTGCATTAGTTTTGTTTGTGCAAAAGCTTTTTAATTTGATGTAATCAAAATTTTCTATTTTGTAATCAATAATGATCTCTAGTTCTCCTTTGGACACAAATTCCTTCCTTCTCCACAAGTCTGAGGGGTAAACTATCCTATGTTCCTCTAATTTATTTATGATCTTGTTCTTTATGCCTAAATCTTGGACCCATTTTGATCTTATCTTATAAGGTATGTGGTGTTAAGTGTGGGTGCATGCCTAGTTCCTGCCATACTAATTTCCAATTTTCCCAGAAGTTTTTGTCAAATAATGAATTCTTATCCCAGAAGTTGGGATCTTTGGGTTTGTCAAACACTAGATTGCTATTTTTATTCACTATCTTGCCCTGTGAACCTAACCTATTCCACTGATCAACTAGTCTGTTTCTTAGCCAATACCAGATGGTTTTGGTGACTGCTACTTTATAATATAGTTCTAGATCAGGTACAGGTAGACCACCTTCATTTGATTTTTTTTTCATTACTTCCCTTGAAATTCTTGACCTTTTGTTCTTCCATATGAATTTTGTTGTTATTTTTCTAGGTTATTAAAACAGTTTCTTGGGAGTTTGATTGGTATAGCACTAAATAAATAGATTAGTTTAGGGAGTATTGTCATCTTAATTATATTCGCTAGGCCTATCCAAGAGCACCCAATGTCTTTCCAATTATTTAAATCTGACTTTATTTTTGTAGCAAGTGTTTCATAATTTTGCTCACATAATTCCTGACTTTCCTTTGGTAGATATATTCCCAAATATTTTATACTATCGACCATTATTTTGAATGGAATTTCTCTTTATAGCTCTTGCTGTTGGATTGTGTTGGCAATGTATAAAAATGCTGAGTAGTTATGTGGATTTATTTTGTATACTGCAACTTTGCTAAAATTCTGAATTATTTCTAATAGCTTTTTAGCAGAGTCTTTGGGGTTCTCTAAGTATACCATCATGAAATCTGCAAAGAGTGATAGTTTGATTTCCTCATTACCTACTCTAATTCCTTGAATCTCCTTCTCGGCTCTTATTGCCGAGGCTACCATTTCTAGTACAATGTTGAATAGTAATGGTGATAGTGGGCAACCTTGTTTCACTCCTGATCTTACTGGGAAACGTTCCAGTTTATTGCCATTACATATGATGTTTACTGATGGTTTTAAATATATGCTCATTATTATTTTAAGGAATAGTCCATTTATTCCTATACTCTCAAGTGTTTTTGGTAGGAATGGATATTGGATTTTATCAAATGCTTTTTCTGCATCTATTGAGATGATCATATGGTTTTTGTTAATTTGGTTATTGATATAGTCAATTATGCTAATAGTTTTCCTAATATTGAACCAGTCCTACATTCCTGGTATAAATCCCACTTGGTCATAGTGTATTATCCTGGGGATGATTTTCTGTAGTCTTTTTGCTAATATTTTATTTAAGATTTTAGCTTTTTATTTAAGATTTTAGCTCTTAAGAAAATTATTACCTCTTGGTCCTATCATACAAATATTTTCACAACCTTTTGCCACTGTACCTCTCTGGTCTTATTTCATACTACCTCTTTGTCACATATGATCCAATTAAACTCATCTATTCACTAGTCTCTAACTTTCCCTCTCTCCTTCTCCATGATTTTTCTCATGAGAAGGCAGCACATTGCAATAAATCATTCAAGAAGCATCTGCTTTGAGGTTACAAAGAATGCAAGGGAAAGAGCTCCGGATTTGGACTTAAATCACTTGATTTCAAATCCTGGTCCTGTCACATATTAGCTACGTAACTTTGTGAAAATTATTTACTTATTTTACCCTGAAATACTTTTTAGGTGCCCAACTCTACAACTAAAACGATGAAGTGAAATAGAGGAACATCCTGGCAAGTCTGAGCATTCACAGCATCCATTAATGCTCAAGATTCCAGATTTAAATAATCAATCTCCTATTAAACAGCCACTATGTTCCAGGCACCAAGACAAAAAAGCAACATTCCTCATTTTCAAGGAGCATGCATTCTATGAGAAGGAAAAAAACACAATTTTAAGACAGTGTTTAGTATGTTAGACTGTTATCTCCTCCTACCATGTGTTATGGGCCAGAACTCTGAAACAAGGATTTTGACAAGATGTTAGGTCAGTGGAATTGATGAGACAATGATTATCTAGTTTAGCATGGTGCTTAATAGTTCTCTAAGTTCAGTAAGATTGATTTAATCTTACAACAAATAATAATTTCCTAGTGATATAATAATTGGTTTATATTTAGAATAGAGCATATAAGCCAGGAAGAACTGAGAGAGATACAATTCCATCTTTGTTCAGACTCTTAGTCTAGCCTGCTGCATTTTCTCCACTGAAACCAAGACTCCTGAAGCCCTCTAACAAAGCTAGCTGAGCCCCAACTGAAAGAGATAGGACTTCAAAGGAGACAATAAAGACTTTTGGACTTTAACACCTGGCTGTTCTCGTGGTGATTAATTGTGGTGGTGAAATGAAGGCTTCTCCCAAGACCTCCAGAAAACCAAAAAGAATACTCATAGTTTGAGACCTAATGAAATGTGGCAAATGGATGTGACCTATTATAAATCTTTTCGTAGTATATCTTTTATCTGTGTTGTAGTAGACACCTTTTCAGGATTTACTTTTGTAAATACCAGCAGCAAAAAGACAGTCCGAGTGGTTACTGAATTCTTTATACAAGCTTTTGCAATTATGAGTGTGCTACAAGCAATAAAAACATACAATGGACTTACATATACTTCTAAACATTTTGCACACTTTTGTGCCAAATATCAGATTTTATAGACCACTAGCATGCCCTTTAATCCTCAAGGACAGGCAACAATAGAGAGGAGAAACAGAGACATCAAGATGCTCCTTCAAAAACAAAAGAAAGGGAAAACCCTAAATAACTTCTAAATTTAGCTCTCTAGACTATTAATTTTTAAATATTCAATAAAGATGCACTGGTTCTGGCAGACAGGTTTTATAACCCACTAGAAGGGCAGTGTCCAGTGTGAGCAGCTCTACTATCTTTAGATAATCATCAGGTGATGTAGAGAGATCCAGAAAGTGGTGAATGGAAGGGACCAGATAGGTTAACTGCTTGGGGCAAAGGGTTTGCTTGTGTCTTTACAGATGGAGAAGGAATCAGATAGGTAACAATGACCTGTATTCACCTTTGTCCATCAGAGAGAGACAGAAAAAGAGAAAAACCTTGAAAAAAGGAGAAGACCTAAGAAACACCTGACACTATCATCAGCATCAGCATGGCTGATAGAGACTGTTACAGAACTTCAAAACCCATGGGAATCATTGGATTTCCTGAGATTAAAAAATGTTGATAAGACTGTTGTAGAACTTCAAAACCAGCCAGAATCATTGGATTCTCTGAGGCATGATAAGACTGATACAGGATTTCAAAATCTGTGGGAATCATTGGATTCCCTAACACAAGATGAGATTATTGCAGGACTTCAAAACTAGGATTCTATGACACATGAAGTAGTGGGCAATAGATTGGTTTTGGATTATTTCTAGGACTTATGGACATGTATAATTCTTTATGTTGATTCATGTTTTTTGTTTTGTAATACCTCCCATATTGATGGATTTATGTACACATGTTTCAAGTGAGACTCTTCAGAAATCTACTAATATAGTTTGATTTCCCCATTTTCCTTTGGTTTTCATCTCCCTTCCTAAGACATCAGGGAAAGCATGATCTCCTTTTTTGGTGTTTTCACCCCCTTTTTTAAGAGTCAGGGAAGGCATGATTACCTCCTTTTGGGGGTTCTCACCTCCTTGAGAAGTCAGGGAGAGTGTGACCACCTTATTTTCAAAAACAAAAGAAAGTGGGAGATGTTATGGGCCAGAATTCTGAAACAAGAATTCTTACAAGATGTTGTCAATGGAATTGATGAGACAATGGTTATCTAGTTTAGCGTGATGCTTAATAGTTCTCTAAATTCTGTATGATTGATTTAATCTTATAACAAATAATGATTTCCTAGTGGTATAATGATTGGTTTATATTTAGAATAGAGCATATAAGCCAAGGTAACTCAGAGAGATTCAAATCCATCTTCGTTTAGGCTCCTGATGGCTGGCCTGGTCTCCTCATTTTCTCCACTGAAACCAAGACTCCTGAAGGCCTCTAGCCAAGCCCCAAGGACGTCGAAGGAGACAAAAAAGACTTTTGGACTTTAACATCTGGCTATTCTCATGATGATTAATTACTGAAAGAAAAACTACTCCCAAGACCTCCAGAAAACCAAAGGAGAACACTACAACCATGTATTTGCATTTCACCTCCAATGCTCGCCATCTTCCATGTCTTCCTGTTTAAAGTACATATCTTCCCTTCGAATTGTTCTCAGGCTCCTTCCTCCAAGAAGCCATCCTTGAACTCTCAACTAAAAATATTCTTTCTATCCTGAAATATTCCTAAAACACTCTCTAAATCTCTCTATTGACTCATTATAATCCATCTTTTATTATGCCAACCTGAAATTTATATTTCCCTTTTAGCTTTGCAAATATTTTTATATATTACCATATTTAAGAATTATCACAACCATGTAAGATAGAATCTTATTAGTTACATTTTTCAGATTATGAAATTGAGGCAAAGAAGGTTTAACTTATTTGCTCATAATCACAAAGTTAATTAAGCATAAAGACAAGATATGCATCTACATCTTGTTGATTCTAAGCCTCAGTATTCTATCACTATTCCATAGCTTTTCTTTAATTTGATATATTGGATTTGTATTCAGTAAAACATAAGCTCCTGAAAAGTCAGAACTCTGTGTATATATATTTTATTCTTCAGATCCCCAGAGTCTAGTCTTATCCACATATTTAATAAATGTTTGTACATTCACCATGTCTCCCTCACTCCCTAACATATAATATTCATGATATTATAAATGCCTGCTGCTTTCATGAAAACATAGATTTCAAGCTTGAAGGGACCTTAATGTTTTTAGTCCTATTCTCTAACTCTATAACCTGAGATTAATTCCTTTCTCTTTCTAGGCCTAAATTCTCTTTTTCTCCGTCTTCACTACATAAATTCATCCTACCTTTCCAGCTTTATCTCAAACTTCTTTTGTGTGACACATATTGACCTTCTGAAAGAAAGGATAGCTATCAGATTATGAAAAGTGAATATATATCTATATCTATAGCTATATATATGCATGTGTGTATTATGTACACACATATGTATATGTGTGTATGTGTATGTATTTATAATATAATAATGTATGATTATAATTATAATATGTTTATGATGTATGAAATGTAATTTATAATTTAAATTATATATATATATAAATGTATAATTATATATATGCATATATATATAATTTCAGTTAGAGGTTAGCGAAAATAATAATTTCCCCCTCATTTAGGTATATAAACTACTTGAAATATATCCACAGACCCCACATTAAATATGCCAATACTATGTAATGCTACATCTCATACTGTTCCACTTATATTAAAATCCTTATATTATCTAAATATGGTAAAATTTGCACAGCTAGATTGACCTTCACCAATCTGTCTTTTATATCAATTTGCCCTCAAGTTTTGCACTGAGTTCATTGTTCTGGGAATTACCTGTGTCTTCAATAGGAAAACTAGGTTCCTAGTGCTTCAATTTCACCTCTTCCTCATATTCTTGATTATTAATTCTATTTTGGCTCTAGTCTAATCAGGTATGGAACACACAGTCTTGTTCCTATAGAGGTAAAGGAATGCTAAACAATAGAGTCAAATTATTTCAATCAAGAGTTTAGAATTTAAACCTTATGGGAATATTTGCAACAGGGCATTCATTTCCACTGAATACAGTTGCTCAATTGTTTTGTTTGAACTACTATTTCTACCTCAACCACTCCTAAAGCCAATATATCCTACTGCTTGAGTGCTCAAGAAAAGGAAGACTTGAGATACTTGTCAAATTTTTGCAAATCCTTGAACCAAAGGAAATATGACATAAACAGGAAGAAGCACCATTTCATACACAAACTGATTTAGGACAAGAGGTCACAATTTGAAGCCTTTTGAGGAATAGTATCCCTTTAGTCTACATCAGTCCCTTATACCTTCTTTGAAATTGGGCCAAATAAGAGAGCATTTCTTTTTTTAGCATAACCATGAAATTATAACCTTAACCCTAATAAAAATGTCATTATGATTGACAAGAAGCAGTCAGAATACAGGTCTGAACATGGGGAAGGGGTAGGAAGAGGAAAGCCATTCTGTCACATATCTGTCACAGGATGGTATACCACTTATAAAAAGGAAGAGAAAATGATTTGATATCTTAACTATGTTAAAGAGAGAGCCTTGGCAACTTCTAAACAAAAATATTAAAATGCTTGTTAAGAAATAAATTAATGTTTTACTTTTAAGAAATCCATTTTAGTTAATGACTACCTTTAGTATATGGCCTGAATCACAATAAATGTGAACTAGGTTTTTGGGTAGGCATTTAAGTTAGGAATGTGATTCAGTTTCATTTCTGAATGTAATTTATTACTAATGTGAGAAATGAGTCCTCATTTTTCATATATACTGACCAGTTTCCCAGCCCTTCTTGAATAACATTTATAGTGAATACTCACTATTTTATGAAGTGAATTCCCAGATTAGACACACCCATATTCAAATATAAGCACCAAAATACATCCTAGAGCCAGGAATAAATTTCTTCTGTATTAGTCACTCACCATTTGGGATTATCTAGGCCTATTCTCTTTCATTAGTGGAAATAATTGATATTTGACTTCACTGTGCAATTCACAGAGACCTAATGGACAGAAAATTCAACAATCTGTTTTTTCTCATGAAAAATGCAATTCCTAAAGGGAAAAATTACCTGTAAGAATTTGGAAAATCATCAGTTACTATGTGCTCAGCATTATGTTGACAATAAGTAGGAGAGAAAAGATGTAATTTTTCTCTGTTTCTCTGTCTCTATCTCTGCTTCTGTCTCTATCTCTGTATCATCCCTCCCACCTTCTTTCTCTCTCTTTCTTATTTTCTTTTTTTCTTCCCTCTTGTTTCCCTTATCTTCCTTTCTTCTCCCTCTCATTTTCCTTTCTCCTTCCTATTCTTTTATTGCCTCTTTCCTTTTCCCTTCTCTTCATTCGTTCACTACTCCTCTCCTTCTCTCCTTTTTCCTCTTTCTCCTTCAATCATTTCCCTCCTCTTTTCCTTCTCCTTTTCTCATTTTTCCTCTGCCATTTCTCTCCTTTTACAACAGCATGCCTCACCCCTCTTGCAAAGCAAAGTTTCTCATCCAAAACTAAACTTCGCAGCCAAGTTCTATGACCAAGAAGTGTTGACATCATTTAAAGCAGTCTGTACAGTGTCCTGGGTAACACTGAAGACAGATGGAAATGCTGCCTTTGGCCTAAAAATAATCACTTGCATTTGTATAGGGTTTTGCAATTTACAAAGCACATACACATCTATTATTTCATTTGATCCTTATAGCAACCCTGTGAGCTAACAAATGCTAGTAGCATCCACCCAGTCTCACAGCAGACACTTCTATTCTTCAGATTCTGAGATTCTATTAGAAAAAAAGATTCACAGATGTGACATGCCAATGGCAAACATCTCATAAGTGATAGTGCCACAGAATAGAATATCAGCTCTTCCTATCACTAAATATAAAGCTTTTTTAATTATCTTGGATTTTCTCTGTGAGAAAGTAATTGTATTTCAGATAATCAAGAAAAAAAGCTATTTATAAAATTGTGTCTTTGGAGGCAGAGTTAGTAATAGCTGAGGAAACCCTGAGTTGCTTAGTCATTGCATTTCCCAAAGAACTAGACATAAGTTCAGTCCCAGATCTGAATCATCTGAATAAAAAATTAGCATGAATGTCCAGTTCCAAGGAAAGTGCTCTAATCCAATGAATCAGGGGTTTCCCCTGATGGTCCCTGCTGCAGAAGCATGGACACAGCCTTACTTAAGAACACTGGAGAGATTCCTTAAAAAAGCAGTGCAGCAATATTCTGACTTTGAGTCCTTAGCCAGGTAATTTATACCTCATGGCTCTCAGCAGCACATGGAAATTATAAATATCAGAAAGGAAAATGCTTATCTGAAAGGGCACAGATAATTTTTTTTCCACCAAGAATTACCAACCTGGATAAAATGGCATTTTCAGTAAAAAGAAAAAGGAAGGAGCATGCTCAGGCTGCCAGACCTAACACAGATGTGCTTTTTATAATAGATATGGGTTTGACAAGTCATTTAGAAGTTGAATCATTTCACAGGCACTGGTGGAAGAGTCTATAGAAAGGAAACCCATGGTAAACCTTTCTGTAATGTAAATAGATACTTCATTAATCAATTGGTTTTATAACCATCCAAACTCCTAAAACTCGAATTTGGATATAAAATGTTTTCTTAATGCAAACAGCACATCTACAAAACGTGAGATATGTTGTGAGAAAATGACTGGGAACATTAAAAAAAAGTATAGGAAAGGGGATTTACAACTGCAAGGGACTTCTAAGATCATACAATCATAGATTTAGATCTAGAAAGTAAAAGGACACCTAGAACAACCTTCTCATTTTATAGAGGAAGAAACTGGCAATTTGTCTAAGGCCAGGCAGTTAATAAGGGAAATGATCAACATTTAAATCAAACACCTAGACTCCAAATTAAAACTTTTTTTTTCTTAATTACTATTTCCTGGAGATCATCTAGAACTGGGGTTCTTAACCTTTTTAAGTCATGGGGCTATATAAAAGCCTGGTGAAATCTATGGACCCCTTCTAGGAATGTTTTTTTAAAATAGGAAAGAAAGGAAAAATTTATTAAGAACCTGCTATGCATCAGAGACTATATTTCACAAATATTTGTCTTAATTGATCTTCACAACTTGATGATGAACTTGATGAGGTAAATTTTCTTCACTCAATATGTATTTGGGAAAGCAAATACTTGGAAAGTACATGCTATTTTTACCTACATTTTATAATTGAGGAAACTGAGGCAAAGATCAACCAATTTGCCCAAGGTCCCATATTTAGTAAGTCACTAAGGCTAGATTAGATCTCAAGTCTTCTTGTATCTAAGCCTAGTGCTCTATTCACAAGTGACACTGTTGCTTTATCTTTGAATAAGTGAAGGAAATTTTTCAGTTAGAAGTTAATGAAAATAAGAAGTACTTTATTCTTCACTAGGCTAAATTCCTGACACCCCAGACTTTTACTATAATGTCCCTGAAATCTCTTCCTCTTAAAAGCTTATTCTACCTCTGGGCTTTACTCAATGGAAGTAACTTCTGTGCCTGTGGCCTCTGTATCACATTGAATATTTATTCCTAGAAACTCTGCTTTAAGAAGGAGGACCAAGACAGCTGTATCTACACTTTTAGTTTTACTCCTGACCCTGCACATAGTTTCTTAATGTTTTCCTCTATTTCGTTTTTTTGTCTTCATTCATTAGAATATAAGCTGCTTGAAAGTTTACTTACTACTTATGTCTGCATGTTGGCTAGAACAGTCTCTAACCACAGTAAATGCTTAATAAATACCTGTTGACTTGATTTGATAGAGATGATTTTTTCCTATCCAAGTCTATAAACCAACTGTGTTTATGGGCACTGGGTCAAGCACTCTTGATCTAGACTATCACTGTAATTTTGATGAGAAAACAGAACTCTGAAGAGATAAAGTAATTTTACTAGTTATCCAGATAATAAATACCAAATTCAGTATTAGAATCTAGTTGCATTGACTCAAAATT
The DNA here is from genome assembly GCF_048593235.1 of Sminthopsis crassicaudata. Classification (NCBI taxonomy): domain Eukaryota; kingdom Metazoa; phylum Chordata; class Mammalia; order Dasyuromorphia; family Dasyuridae; genus Sminthopsis; species Sminthopsis crassicaudata. The sequence continues at coordinate 572,276,112 of NC_133618.1, forward strand.
CCTTTCTATTGTACTACAGTAACTGGAGGCTTCAAAATCAAGCCATTCTTTTCATTTATAGCTGCTGTAAAAAACACAGTTTTTCAGAAGCATGTGTTTTATCTGTTTAAGTTATTTGTGGCTAGTTATATTTATCCCTTAAAGAGACTCATTTCTTTTGGCTTTATTGATGATCCATTCTTTCCATTTCAATGCCTTAACTGGTCTTTTTCCTTTGATAATGGAATGTCGAACAATAAGCTGTGATAGCATACACCTTGGAGCTTCAGATTTTTAAAGAGAGGCAGAAAAAGAGGAAAAAGAAAAGGAGCAAAATAATAAAATCTTGAAGAAACACTGCCAACTTTTGTGACGACCCCACACTTCAAAAGTTCTTTAAAATTAACAAAATGCATTCTTGGAAGGAATAGATTTGTGATACAAGTATCATTATTCCAATTTTACTGATGAGCAACTTAAGGCTTAAAGATTTTAGAGAGAGGGAACTTTGAAATAATCTAATCTAATGTATATTTTATAAGAATGGAAGAGAAGAAAAATTGATATCTAGAATTTTTTTGTGACTGGCCCAAGATAGAACTCTTACTCTTCAGTACTTTATTAAGTGAATGAGGATAAGGGAGGAGGGAAGGATGCTGCCAAATGTACCAGTGGGTGGGCTACCTTCTTATTTCTTCAATACATGTTTGAATAAATGAAATTGTATTATATTTAATGGAAGACTAATTTCCTATCTATTAATAACCTTCAGTTCTTTCAAGAAACCTACAAACAGAAGCTAAAAGTTGATAAACAGCAGTACCTTAGCTATAATCTGTGTACAACATGCTAGAAAGACATACAGACTGCTTAAATAAAGGGGATTTTCCTCTCCTATAGTGATCCTAACCCTTCTTGTGATGGCCACTAAGTTCTTGTCTTGGCCGTAACACATCAAAATACTGGCCACAATCATATGGGTCACACTTGGCTACCTGAACACTAGTAGATGTCCCAAATATTCCTACTTTATCTTTATATTAAAATGATATATAGTGGTACACACAACTAATAACAAACTGAATACTTCTGATATCTCACTAATAGAATTAATCCATATATTGCCAGGTATAATGACAGAATAGCAAACTACAGGAAGCATAATCAGTTTGAAAGTAACAATATAGAGCCATCTTTCCTACTTCCCATAACACCTTAGAAAAAACTACATTGAACTATTCTCTTATATATCCTTGTGAGTTATACAGATAGAAGGTCACTCTAGAGATAGGAACAAAGAAGAAGCCTGCTGACTAGCATTGCCTTAACAATATTGGTAAGAGGTATGACAGACAACTTAAAAAGACCCAAGGACTAGAGACCTTGGTAATGCCAATACCTCATGAGGGGTCCCAGAGTTTGTTTTGGGGGGATTTTTTATGTCCCCTATGGTAATAGACGTGATGAAACTTTGCCAGATTTTTCAGTTGTTGGCAACAAAGGCATAAGAGAAATCCACTGTGACATTTAAGATATTATACTTATTGCCCTGAACATCATTCTCACTGGAGTGGATTACTCTTTTTTCCTGAGGCAATTGGAGTTAGGTGATTTGCCCAGGATCACACAGCAAGGAAGTGTTTAATGTCAGAGGCCATATTTGAACTCAGGTCCTCTTGACTTCCAGCTGGTACTCTATCTACTATGCCACATAGCTGCCTGGGGAATAGATTTCTTAAGATTTCCATAAGTAGACACCAAGGGGATTTCCATATATAGTTGTAATAAATTGTTAATCAATTTAGTTTCTTTATGTGTTTTCATTTTAAATAAATGATAAAAGTGACAACTATATCCTAATTAGTGAAAATAATGAATACTTTTTAGTGGTCACATTATTTCATATATTTCCATTAAATTGGTATCAATTACCATATTTTATATAGTTATAATTTTGAACTCTATGAATTCATTGTTAACATTTGCTGAGTTATCTTGTAAGGTACCTTTATTAATTTATTTTCAAGGGTTCACTTATCCAAGAGATAAAGAAAAAATATTTATGCCACAAATTGCTGGATTAAGTTACCACTGCATTCTATATCCATTCATTAAACAATGGAACCCTGACAATAGGATATAGAAGATCAGGATATACCAATGTAGAGAGAGATAGCCAAGCCAATATTATCTTTCCCTTATTCTATGGCTATTCAAACTATTTATATCTACCCATATATGTAATCTTAGTGGCATTCTAGAAGACCTTTCTCCAGATGAAAAATAATTATTTTTAGAAGAAAATAAATATATGATCATTGGTAGTTATGTTAAACTCAAATATAAACTGTGGACCACTGATCTTATAAGAATACTTATGGGCTACATATTAACTTTGTTTTAAAAGATATTATCAATGTTTTATTGTATTTTTAAGCTTTTTATTTACAAAATATATGCATGGGTGATCTTATAAGAATACTTATGGGCTACATATTAACTTTGTTTTAAAAGATATTATCAATGTTTTATTGTATTTTTAAGCTTTTTATTTACAAAATATATGCAAGGGTAATTTTTCAACATTGACCATTGCAAAACTTTCTATTACAAAATTTCCCCTCTTTCCTCCTACTCCCTCCCCTAGATGGCAGGTAGTCCAATACATGTTGAATATGTTAAAATCTATGTTAAAGCCAATATGTGTGTGTGTGTGGGTGTGTGTGTGTGTGTAGTTATAGTTATCTTGCTGCACAAGAAAAAATGGATGCAGAAAGTAAAAAAAAAAAAAAAACCTGAGAAGTAAAACAAAGCAAACAACAATAGAAAGGATGAAAATGCTAGGTTGCAGTCCACACTCAGTTCGCACAGTCCTCTCTCTGGGTGTAGATGGCTCTATTCATTGGTGAACAATAGAAATTGGTTTGAAACATCTCATTGTTGAAGAGAGCCATGTCGATCAGAATTGATCGTCCTATAGTATTCTTGTTCCCATGTATAATGATCTCCTGGTTCTGCTCATTTCACTTAATATCAGTTCATGTAAGTCTTTCTAGGCCTCTCTGAAATCATTCTGTTCGTTGCTTCCTACGTAACAATAATATTTCGTAATATTCATATACCATGACTTCTTCAGCCATTCTCTAATTGATGGGCATCCATTCAGTTTTCAGTTTCTTGCCACTACAAAAAGGGCTGGCACAAACATTTTTGCACATAAGGGTCCCTTTCCCTTCTTTAAGATCTCTTTGGGATATAAGCTTAGGAGTAATACTGCTGGATCAAAGGTTATGCAAATTTTGATAACATGTTGAGCATAGTTCCAAATTGTTCTTCAGAATGATTGGATCCATTCATAGTTCCACCAACAATGCATCAGTTTCCCAGATTTGCCACATCCCCTCCAACATTCGTCATCATGTTTTTCTGTCATCTTAGCCAATCTGACATGTGTGTAGTGGTATCTCAGAGTTATCTTAATTTGCATTTCTCTGATCAATAGTGATTTGGAGCACCTTTTCATATAACCACAAATAGTTTCAATTTCTTCATCTGAAAATCATCAATTGGAGAATGGTTTGAACTATTACACATCTGAACCAATTCTCTGTGTATTTTAGAAATTAGGCCTTGGGGGCGGAGCCAAGATGGCAGAGAAGTAACACACGACTCTGTGAACGTCCTCACTCCCTCACAACCAATTAGATAAATCAGCCTCAGAAATAGCGCTGGACTGATAGATACCACAAGGACTGGAAGCACGACTTACCAGCTGAAGAGAATCTGGAGTTTCAACAGAAAACGTCAGTTCCCAGGGGAGGAAGAAGAGAGGCCAGAACAGACGGATGGGTGCTAGCATACTGCGCCAATTGCGCTGGGAAGGGCTCTGGGATCAGAGAAGCCACTGAGATAAAGGAATCTGGCACAGGCTGTTAGCTCTTCTCTGCTTATAATATAGCAGTTCAGAAGAGAAATCTAAAATACTTTAAAAATTCAGATAGATTAGATTTTCCCAGATCCTGGGGGTGACTCAGCAGAGCTCGGCACCAGGGGGTGTGGCCTCAGCTCCCACCTGAGAATAGTTAAGAGATTGACAAGTGGGTGGATACGGCCAAAGGCAACACACACTGCCTAGGTTAGCTGGAAGGAGTGGAACTCAGCTCCAGGAAGTCCCAGAGAAGCAGACCCTTTGAACTAGGGACCACGGTTTCTGGCAGACACTTCCAGTTTGAGCACAGGGGCTTTTCACGTAACCTGCTGCAGACATCCACGCCCCACCAGGAAGCATAGGCTGGGCTTTGTGCCTTCTTTACTGTTCAATCTCAAACCTCAGGGAAGCAGCTAGAACACAACGCCCTCAAGGCACAGCAGTGCTAGTCAACTCTGAGGCACTTCCAAGGAGGGGGTGGGGAACTCTCTCCCAGAGCTCTATCTTAGCTCAGGTGCAAGAGCCGCTGCATCCATCCGGTCTGGGAGGAAGCTGGTAAAGAAGTAAATAAATAATTTCCTACCCCAGGGACACACCCCAAAAGATTTTTTAAGTATGAACAAAAAAGCCAGAAAAACCATAGATTCCTTCTACACAGAGAAAGAGCAGGTATCCAACCCCGAGGAAGTTAACAGCAGAGAGTCAGCAGATAACAACCTAAAGGGGAACGATTCCTGCCCCCCATCACATAACTCTCTCCTAGAAGAGACTATTAAAAAGTTAAGAGAGTTTCAAGAAAAATGGGGAAAGGAAAGGGAAGCGATGATAGAGAATAACAACGTCCTGAAATTGGAGTTGGAAAAAATAAAGAATTCACAGGAGATGCAAGGAAACAAAATTTGTGAATTAGAAAAGGTTAAAAAATCACAGGAAAGTAGGATTTCTGAATTGGAAAAGATAAAAAAGTCTCAAGAAAATAGAATTTCTGAATTGGAAAAAGAAAATAATTCTCAAAAAAAATTAGGGAAATGGAAAAAAATTCAATAGAGCAAAATAATTCATTTAAAAATTAAATTGGGCATTTACAAAAAGAACTAAAAACTGTGAAAGAAGAAAATAACTCCTTAAAAGTCAGGATGGAACAAATAGAAATGAATGATTCACAGAGAACCCAAGAATCAGTCAAACAAAACAAAAAAATATGAGAAGCTGGAGAACAACGTCAAATACTGGGAAAATCTATAGACCTGGAAAATAGATCTAGGAGAGATAATCTGCGGATCATTGGACTTCCAGAAAACTATGACCAAAAAAAGAGCCTAGATTCTATTTTACAGGAAATTATCAAAGAGAACTGTCCAGAGATAATAGAAACAGAAGGGAAAGTAGATGTGGAAAGAATTCATCGAACTCCCTCTGAAATAGACCCTAAAAAAAGAACACCATGGAATATTGTGGCTAAGCTGCAGAATTACCACACAAAGGAGAAAATCCTGCAAGCAGCTAGAAACAAACAATTTAAATACCAAGGTGCCACAATAAGGGTCACTCAAGATCTGGCTGCCTCCACATTAAAAGATAGAAGGGCCTGGAACCTGATATTCTGTAAGGCAAAAGATCAAGGACTCCAACCAAGAATGAACTACCCAGCTAAGTTTAGCATCTTTTTCCATGGAAGAAGATGGTCATTCAATGAAATAGAGGAATTCTATATGTTTCTAAGAAAAAAACCAGACTTAAACAAAAAATTTGATATACATCCACAAGACTGAAGAGAAACAGAAAAAGGTACACAGAACCCTTGAGAACTGTAACTCTGTTGTGGGTATATAAAAAGTACTCAAGGATAATTTGATTTTACTGATATAAAAGAAAAAAAGGGGGGTGTAGTAAAGGGAAGGAGGTCGGTTCAGAAAAAGGGGAAGGAATGATAAAAAGAGGGAAATTACATCCCAGGAAGAGGCATAGAAAATACACCATATCTGAGGGAACTTAGTGAGGGGGAGAATCATTGTGTGAATCTTACTCTCATCAGGAGAGGCTCAAAGAGTAAATAATTAACATATTTGTTTTGCAGAGAATTTTCTCTCACCTCATTAAAAGGGGGGAGAGGAAAAGGAAAAAGGAAAAGGAGAATAAGTGAAGGGACTTGGAGGGAGAGGGGAGGGATACTAAAAAAAAGGAAGGGTTGTGCGTCACAAGGGAGGGTCTGTAAATTAAATATCGAGGAGGGGGATCAGGGGGGTCAAGGGAAAAAGCATAATCTGGGGATAATATGATGGCAGGAAATACAGAATTAGTAATTTTAACTGTAAATGTGAATGGGATGAACGATCTCATCAAATGGAGACGGATAGCAGATTGGATCAAAAAGCAGAACCCTACAATATGTTGTCTACAGGAAACACACTTAAAGCAGGGAGATACATACAGAGTAAAGGTAAAAGGTTGGAACAGAGCCTATTATTCTTCAGGTAAACCCAAAAAAGCAGGGGTAGCTATCCTTATCTCAGATCAAGCAAAAGCAAAAGTAGATCTAGTTTAAAAAGATAAGGAAGGAAACTATATCCTGCTGAAAGGTAGCATAAATAATGAAGCCATATCAATACTAAACATATATGCACCAAGTGGCATAGCATCTAACTTTCTAAAGGAAAAGTTAAGAGAATTGGAAGAAGAAATAGACAGTAAAACTATAATAGTGGGAGATCTCAAACTTGCACTCTCAGATTTAGACAAATCAAACCACAAAACAAATATGAAAGAAATTAAAAAAGTAAAGAGAACATTAGAAAAACTAGGTATGGTAGACCTTTGGAGAAAACTGAATGGCAATAGAAAGGAATATACTTTCTTCTCAGCAGTTCATGGATCCTATACAAAAATTGACCATATATTAGGACATAAAGATCTCAAAATTAAATGTAGGAAGGCAGAAATAATAAATGCCTTCTTCTCAGACCACAATGCAATAAAAGCTACATTCAGTAAAAAGTTAGGGGTAAATAGACCAAAAAGTAATTGGAAAATGAACAATCTCATCTTAAAGAATGACTGGGTGAAACAGCAAATTATAGAAACAATTAATAATTTCACCCAAGATAATGACAATGATGAGACATCATACCAAAATCTTTGGGATGCAGCTAAAGCAGTAATAAGGGGAAATTTTATATCTCTAGAGGCTTATTTGAAGAAAATAGAGAAAGAGAAGATTAACGAATTGGGCTTACAACTTAAAAGGCTAGAAAAAGACCAAATTATAAACCCCCAAACAAAAATTAAACTTGAAATACAAAAATTAAAAGGAGAAATCAATAATATTGAAAGTAAAAAAACTATTGAATTAATAAATAAAACCAAGAGTTGGTTTTATGAAAAAGCCAATAAAATAGATAAACCTTTGGTAAATTTGATCAAAAAAAAAGAAAGAGGAAAATCAAATTGATAGTCTTACAAATGAAAAGGGGGATCTTTCCACCAATGAAGAGGAAATTAGAGAAATAATAAGGAGTTACTTTGCCCAACTTTATGCCAATAAATTTGATAACTTAAGTGAAATGGATGACTTCCTCCAAAAATATAGGCTCCCTAGATTAACAGAGGAGGAGATAAATTGCTTAAATAGTCCCATTTCAGAAAAAGAAATAGAACAAGCTATTAATCAACTCCCCAGGAAAAAATCCCCAGGACCAGATGGATTCACATGTGAATTCTACCACACATTTAAAGAACATTTAGCCCCAATGTTATATAAATTATTTGAAAAAATAGGGGATGAAGGAGTCCTACCAAACTCCTTTTATGACACAGACATGGTACTGATACCTAAACCAGGTAGAGCGAAAACTGAGAAAGAAAATTATAGATCAATCTCCTTAATGAATATTGATGCTAAAATCTTAAATAAGATATTAGCAAAAAGACTTCAGAAAATCATCTCCAGGATAATACACTATGATCAGGTAGGATTTATTCCAGGAATGCAGGGCTGGTTTAATATTAGGAAAACTATTAATATAATTGATCATATTAATAATCAAATTAATAAGAACCATATGATCATCTCAATAGATGCAGAAAAAGCTTTTGACAAAATCCAACATCCATTCCTACTAAAAACGCTTGAGAGTATAGGAATAAATGGACTATTCCTTAGAATAATCAGGAGCATATATTTAAGACCGTCAGTAAGCATAATATGCAATAGAAATAAACTGCAACCTTTCCCAGTAAGATCAGGAGTGAAACAAGGTTGCCCACTATCACCATTACTATTCAATATAGTACTAGAAACACTAGCCTTGGCAATAAGAGCCGAGAAAGAGATTCAAGGAATTAGAGTAGGAAATAAGGAAATCAAACTATCACTTTTTGCAGATGACATGATGGTATACTTAGAGAACCCAAAGACTCTGCTAAAAAGCTACTAGAAATAATTCAAAATTTCAGCAAAGTGGCAGGATACAAAATAAATCCACATAAATCCTCAGCATTTTTATATATCACTAACAAAATGCAACAGCAAGAGATACAAAGAGAAATTCCATTCCAAACAAATGTTGAGAGTATAAAGTATTTGGGAATCCATCTACCAAAGGAAAGTCAGGAATTATATGAGAAAAATTACAAAACACTTGCCACAAAAATAAAGTCAGATTTAAATAATTGGAAAGACATTCAGTGCTCTTGGATAGGCCGAGCAAATATAATAAAGATGACAATACTCCCCAAACTAATCTATTTATTTAGTGCTATACCAATCAGACTCCCAAGAAACTATTTCAATGACCTAGAAAAAATAACAACAAAATTCATATGGAAGAATAAAAGGTCGAGAATTGCAAGGGAACTAATGAAAAAAAACTCAGAGGAAGGTGGTCTAAGTGTACCTGATCTAAAGCTATATTATATAGCAGCAGTCACCAAAACCATTTGGTATTGGCTAAGAAATAGACCGGTAGATCAGTGGAACAGATTAGATACAAAGGACAAAAATGGGTACATCTATAGCAATCTAATCTTTGACAAACCCAAAGATTCCAACATTAGGGATAAAAATTCATTATTTGGAAAAAACTGTTGGGAAAACTGGAAATTAATATGGCAGAAATTAGATATGGATCCACACTTAACACCATATACCAAGATAAGATCAAAATGGGTCCATGATTTAGGCATAAAGAGGGAGATAATAAATAGATTAGAGGAACAGAGGATAGTCTACCTCTCAGACTTGTGGAGGAGGAAAGAATTTATGACCAGAGGAGAACTAGAGATCATTATTGATCACAAAATAGAAGATTTTGATTACATCAAACTAAAAAGTTTCTGTACAAATAATACTAATGCAAACAAGATTAGAAGGGAAGTAACAAATTGGGAAAATATTTTTAAAAACAAAGGTTCTGACAAAGGTCTCATTTCCAAAATATATAGAGAACTGACCCTAATTTATAAGAAACCGAACCATTCTCCAATTGATAAATGGTCAAATGATATGAACAGACAATTTTCAGATGAAGAAATTGAAACTATATCCACTCACATTAAAGAGTGTTCCAAATCACTACTGATCAGAGAAATGCAAATTAAGACAACTCTGAGATACCACTATACACCTGTCAGATTTGCTAAGATGACAGGAACAAATAATGATGAATGTTGGAGGGGATGTGGGAAAACTGGGACACTAATACATTGCTGGTGGAGTTGTGAAGGAATCCAGCCATTCTGGAGAGCAATTTGGAACTATGCCCAAAAAGCTATCAAACTGTGCATACCCTTTGACCCAGCAGTGCTACTACTGGGCTTATATCCCAAAGAAATACTAAAGAGTGGAAAGAGACATATATGTGCCAAAATGTTTGTGGTAGCTCTTTTTGTTGTAGCTAGAAACTGGAAGATGAGTGGATGTCCATCAGTTGGAGAATGGTTGGGTAAATTATGGTATATGAAGGTTATGGAATATTATTGCTCTGTAAGAAATGACCAGCAGGAGGAATACAGAGAGGCCTGGAGAGACTTACATCAACTGATGCCGAGTGAAATGAGCAGAACCAGAAGATCACTATACACTTCAACAACAATACTGTATGAGGATATATTCTGATGGTAGTGGAAATCTTCAACATAAAGAAGAGCCAACTCACTTCCAGTTGATCAATGATGGACAGAGGTAGCTACACCCAGAGAAGAAACACTGGGAAGTGAATGTAAATTGTTAGCACTAATATCTGTCTGCCCAGGTTGCATGTACCTTCGGAATCTAATGCTTATTTGTGCAACAAGAAAATGGTATTTTCACACATGTATTGTATCTAGGTTATATTGTAACACATGTAAAATGTATGGGATTGCCTGTCATCGGGGGGAGGGAATAGAGGGAGGGGGGGATAACTTGGAAAAATGAATACAAGGGATAAAATTATAAAAAAATATATATATATAATAAAAATTATTTAAAAAAAAAAGAAATTAGGCCTTTATCATGACCTTTGAATGTTTTTTGCTTCCCTTCTAATTTTGTCTGAATTAGTTTTGTTTGTACAAAAACTTTTTAACTTAAAATAATCAAAATTATGCATTTTGGGATCAATAATGATCTATACTTCTTTCATCACAAATTCCTTTCTCCTCCACAGATCTGAGAGATAAACTATCATATCTTCTTCTAATTTGTTTATAATATCATTCTTAAAGTCTAGATCATGAACCCATTTTGACCTTATCTTGGTATATGGTGTTACATGTGGATCAATGCTTAGTTTCTGCCATACTAGTTTCCAATTGTCCCAGCAGTTTTTGTCAAATAGTGAATTCTTATCCCAAAAGCTGGGGACTTTGGATTTATCAAACACTAGATTACCATAGCTATTGGCTTTTTTGACCAGTGAACCTCACCTATTCCACTGATCAACTGTTCTGTTTCTTAGTCAATACCAAATGGTGTTGAGGACTACTATTTTATAATATAGTTTTATAACTGATACAGCTAGGTCACCTTCATTTGATTTTTTTGTATTAATTCCCTTGAAATTCTTGACCTTCTGTTCTTCCAGATGAATTTTGTTTTTAATTTTTTTAGGTCAGTAAAATAGTTTCTTCAGAGTGTGATTGGTACAACAAGTAGATAGATTAAGTAGTATTCTCATTTTTTAATTTTATTTTTATTAATTTTATAATTATAATTTTTGACACTACATATACATGGGTAATTTTTTACACTCACTTCTGTTCCAAATTTTCCCCTCCTTCCATTCACCCTAGATGGCAGGCAGTCCCGTACATGTTAAATGTGTATACTAATATATCCTAGATACAATATATGTGTGCAGAACTGAATTTCTTGTTGCACAGAAAGAATTGGATTCAGAAGGTAAAAATAACCTGGGATGAAAACCAAAAATGCAAACAGTTTACAGCCATTTCCCACTGTTCCTTCCCTGGCTGTAGCTAATTCTGTCCATCATTGATCAATTGGAACTGAATTAGATCTTCTCTTTGTTGAAGATATGTACTTCCATCAGAATACATCCTCATACAGTATTGTTATTGAAGTGTATAATCTCTTGGTTCTGCTCATTTCACTCAGGATTAGTTCATATAAGTCTCTCCAAGCCTCTCTGTATTCATCCTGCTGGTCATTTCTTACAGAACAATAATATTCCATAACATTCATATACCATAATTTACCCAACTATTCTCCAATTGATGGGCATCCATTTATTTTCCAGTTTCCAGCCACTACAAAAATGGTTACCACAAACATTTTGGGACATACAGGTCCCTTTCCCTTCTTTAGTGTTTCTTTGGGATACAAGCCCCGTAGTAACACTGCTGGGTCAAAGGGTATGCACATCTTGATAACTTTTGGGGCATAATTCCAGATTGTTCTGAAGAATGATTGGATTCTTTCACAACTCTACCAACAATGCATCAGTGTCCCAATTTTCCCATATCCCCTCAAAAATTCATTATTTTTTCCTGTCATCTTAGCCAATCTGACAGGTGTGTAGTGGTATCTCAGAGTTGTCTTAATTTTCATTTCTCTGATCAATAGTGATTAGGAACTCTCATATGAGAGGAATTAGTTAAAATTTCATCATCTGATAATTGTCTGTTCATATCATTTGACCATTTATCAATTGGAGAAAGGCTTGGTTTCATATAAATCAGTGTCAGTTTTCTATATATTTTGGAAATGAGGCCTTTATCAGAACTTTTAACTGTTAAAATGTTTTCCCAGTTTGTTACTTCATTTCTAATCTTGTTTGCATTAGTTTTATTTGTACAAAAGCTTTTTAATTTGATGTAATCAAAATTTTCTATTTTGTGATCAATAATGATCTGTAGTTCTCCTTTGGACACAAATTCCTTCCTCCTCCACAAGTCTGAAAGGTTACCTATCCTCTGTTCCTCTAATTTATTTATGATTTCATTCTTTATGCCTAAATCAGGGATCCATTTTGATCTTATTTTGGCATGTGGTGTTAAGTGTGGGTCCATGCCTGATTTGTGCCATACTAATTTCCAGTTTTCCTAGCAAATATTGTCAAATAATGAATTCTTCTTCCAAAAGTTGGGATGTTTGGGTTTGTCAAACACTAGATTGGTATAATTTTTCACTATTTTTGTCCTGTGAGCCTAACCTATTCCACTGATCAATTAGTCTATTTCTTAGCCAATATCAAATGGTTTTGGTGACTGCTGCTTTATAATAAAGTTTTAGATCAGATAAAGCTAGGCCACCTTCATTTAATTTTTTTTTCATTAATTCCCTTGAAATTCTCAACTTTTTGTTCTTCTTTATTAATTTTGTTGTTATTTTTTCTAGGTCATTAAAAATAGTTTATTGGGAGTCTGATTGGATAAATAGATTTGTTTAGGGAGTATTGTCATCTTTATTATATACACTCAGCTTATCCAAGAGCACTTAATATCTTTCTAATTATTTAAATCTGACTTGATTTTTGTAGCAAGTATTTTGTAATTTTACTCATATAATTCCTAACTTTCCTTTGGTAGATAGATTCGCAAAAATTTTATACTATCGACAATTATTTTGAATGGAATTTCTCTTTGTATCTCTTGCTGTTGGACTTTGTTGATGATATATAAAAATGCTGAGGATTTATGTGGATTTATTTTGTATCCTGCAACTTTGCTAAAATTATGAATTATTTCTAATAGCTTTTTAGTAGAATCTCTGGGGTTCTCTAAGTATACCATCATATCATCTACAAAGAGTGATAGTTTGGTTTCCTCATTAACTACTCTAATTCCTTGAATCTCCTTCTCAGCTCTTATTGCCGAGGCTAGCATTTCTAATACAATATTGAATAGCAATGGTGATAGTGGGCAACTTGGTTTCACTCCTGATCTTACTGGAAAACATTCCAGTTTATCCCCATTACATATGATGCTTATTGATGGTTTTAAATATATTCTCCTGATTATTTTAAGGAATAGTCCATTTATTCTTATACTCTCAAGTGTTTTTAGTAGGAATGGATGTTGGATTTTATCAAATGCTTTTTCTGCATCTATTGAGATGATCATATGTTTTTTGTTAATTTGGTTATTGATATAGTTGATTATGCTAATAGTTTTCCAAATATTGTACCAGTCCTACATTCCTGGTATAAATCCCACTTGGTCATAGTGTATAATCCTGGGGATGATTTTTGCTAATATTTTTTTAAGATTTTAGCATCAATACTATTAGGGAGATTGGTCTACAATTTTCTTTCTCTGTTTTCAACCTACCTGGTTTAGGTATCAATACCATGTCTGTGTCATAAAAGGAATTTGGTAGGACTTCTTCAATCCCTATTTTTTCAAATAGTTTATATAACATTGGAGTTAATTGTTCTTTAAATGTTTGGAAGAATTCACATGTAAATCCATCTGGTCCTGGGGATTTTTTCTTAGGGAGTTGGTTAATAACTTGTTCTATTTCTTTTTCTAAGATGGGACTGTTTAACCAATTTACTTCTTCCTCTGTTAATCTGGGTAAGGCATATTTTTGAAGGTATTCTTCCATTTCATTTAAGTTATCAAATTTATTGGCATAAAGTTGGGCAAAGTAACTCCTAATTATTGCTCTAATTTCTTCTTAATTAGTGGTGAGTTCTATCTTTTCATTTTTAAGACTAACAATTTGATCTTCCTCTTACCTTTTTTTAATCAGATTTACTAAGGGTTTGTCTATTTCGTTGGTTTTTTCATAGAACCAACTCTTAGTTTTATTAATTAATTCAATAGGTGTTTTTGGTTTGATTTTTTTGTTTTGTTTTGTTTTATTTTAAATTTTATTAAATTCTCCTTTTATTTTTAGATTTTCAAGTTTCCTGTTTGGGGATTTTTAATGTGTTCCTTTTTTAGCATTTTTAGTTGCAAGCCCAATTCATTGATCTTCTCTTTTTCTATTTTATTCGAGTAGGCCCCTAGAGATATAAAATTTCCCTTTATTACTCCTTTGGCTACATCCCACACATTTTAATATGATGTCTCATTATTGTCATTTTCTTGGGTGAAGTTCTTAATTATGTCTATGATTTGCTGTTTCACCAAATCATTCTTTAGCATGAAATTATTTTGTTTCTAATTATTTTTGGTCTATTTTCCTCTGGCTTTTTATTGAATGTAATTTTCATTGAATCATGGTCTGAAAAGGATGCATTTACTATTTCTGCCTTACTGCATTTGATTTTGAGGTTTTTATGTCCTAGCATGCGATCAATTTTTGTATAGGTTTCATGAACTGCTGAGAAGAAAGTGTACTCCTTTCTGTCTCCATTTAGCTTTCGCCAAAGATCTATCATATCTAACTTTTCTAGTATTCTATTTACCTCTTTGACTTCTTTCTTAATTATTTTGTGGTTTGATTTATCTAATTCTGAGAGTACAAGGTTGAGATATTCCACTATTATAATTTTGCTATTTATTTCTTCTTGCAGTTCTCTTAATTTCTCTTTTAAGAAGTTATATGCTATACCACTTGGTTCATATATGTTTAATATTGATACTGCTTCATTATCTATGCCACCCTTTAGCAAGATATAGTGCCCTTATCTCTTTTAATTAGGTCAATTTTTCCTTTTGCTTGATCTGAAATGAGGATGGCTACCCCTACTTTTTTGGCTTCACCTGAAGCATAGTACATTCTGCTCCAATCTTTTACCTTTATTCTGTATGCATCACCCTGTTTCAGGTGTGTTTCCTGTAAACAGCATATTATAAGATTCTGGATTTTAATCCAGTCTGCTAACCATTTCCTCTTTATGTGGGACTTTACCCCATTCACATTTATGGTTAAAATTACTAATTCTGTATTACTTGCCATCATGTTAACCCCTGCTTATGCTTTTCTCCTTTGCTTCCCCCTTCCCCTTCTCCCCAGTATTAAACTTATGAGCACCACTTGCTTCTCAAAGCCCTCCCTTTTTATTATCCCTCCCCCAACTTAGAGTTCTATTTTACCCCTTTTCCTCACAATTTCTCTATTCACTTCCATTTAGCTTACTCCTTCCCTTTTCACTTTTCCCCTCCCCCTTTTCAATGAAGTAGAGTTTTACCATAAATCAAATATGTCTATATTTTTATCTTTAAGCCAATTCTAATGAGAATATGATACACACTATATTCATCCCCCTCCTTTCTTTCTCTAGATATAATAGGTTACCTTTGCCTCTTTGTGAGATGTAGTACCATCACTTTATCCTTTTTTCTGATATAATTTCCTTTCTAACTCTAGTTTCTAGAACAAATTATACAAGTGTTCTTTATATATCTTTATGGCAGAAATATAGTTCTCAAGATTTCTTTTTACTTTTTTAGGAATCTCTTGAGTTCTATATTTGGAGATCAAACTTTTTTAGATGTGGTTTTTCCATCAAGAATAGATGGAATTCATTTATTTTGTTGATTGTCCATCTTCTTCCCTAGAAAAAGATGCTCATTTTTGCTGGGTAAGTTATTCTTGGCTACATACCAAGTTCTTTAGCCTTTCAGAATATCATATTCCAGGCCTTTTGATCCTTTAACATGGATGCTGCTAGATCCTGAGTAATCCTTATTGTGGCTCCTCTATATTTGAATTGATTTTTTCTAGCAGCTTGAAGTATTTGACCATTATATTTCTTGGCATTTTGATTTTAGGGTCCCTTTCAGTAGGTGATTGATGAATTCTTTCAATGTTTGTTTCTATAACTTCTGGGCAAGTTCTCTTTGATAATTTCCTGGAAAATAGTGTCCAGACTCTTTTTTTCATCATATTTTTCAGGGAGTCCATTTATTCTCAGATTGTCTCTCCTGGATCTATTTTCCAGGTATGTTGTCTTCCCAAGAAGGTATTTGACATTTCTTTCCATTGTTTCTTTTCTTTTTTTTTTTTTTTTTTTGCTTGACTGGTTCTTGGTGTCTCCTTGAGTCATTCTATTCTATATGTTCGATTTTGATTTTCAATGAAGTACTTTTTCACTCACTTTTTTATCTTTTTCTAATTGTCCAATTGAGTTTTTAAGTGAGTTGTTTTGTTCTATGGAATTTTTTTCCATTTTGCCTATTTTATTTTTTAGAGAGTTATTTTCTTTTTCCAACTCACTACTTCTGCTTTTCAAGGATTTGATTTCTTTATCCACTCTATCTTTAAATGCATGGGATGACTTATCCAGACTTGCTTCTAGCTCTCTTGTGAGAGCCTTTTTGATTTCTTCTAAGATTGTTTTGTGTATTGAGGAGCAGATCATCTCCTCCTTTGGGGATTCCTTTGGAGACAGCCTGGTTTTAGTCTCCTCAGGATTTAAAATCTTCTCTCTATCCATATAGACACTATCAATGTTTAGAGTTCTTTTAATTTTTTTGCACATTTTGTCAGATAAGAATCAAAGAAACAAATTAACAAGGAAAACAAATGTAGCCTGCTTTTTTTTTGGGGGGGGAAGCTGGATGGGGTTACCAGCCTTCCTCTACAGACTGTGGGGGGCAGCAGCGAAGCACTAGCAGGACAGCAATGGCTGCACTGTGTCTGGGCTCTGAGACTCTGAGACTCTGAGACTCTAAGAAGGTGCAGAGTCACTCCGGGTGGCGGTGGCCAGGTCCCGAGAAACGTTAGGTTTACAGGGTTATAATCTTTACCTCCTGTGTTACAGCTTCTCTGCTGATCCTGACTTGCTGCCAAGACAGAATGTCCACACTGTGGTAAAGGTCTTTCTGCAGAAATAGCAGAGATTACCCCTCCCCCCTCTGGTCTGCAATGTGTGAGCTGCCTGCCTCTCTCTCCCTGTTTGCCCTCAGCCTGCACAGATCTGTTCATCCCCTCCCCCGAGCAAAAACAGACCTTTTCTGGCAAATTTCAAGGATATCTTCTGTTGGTGATTATGTTTTTGTTTTTGTTGTTGTTTGTTTGTTTGTTTGTTTGTTTGTTTTCCCAGTCAAGCACTAATTCTGAGGCTTGTCATAAAATAAATTCTGAGAGAAAATGTGGAGCTTAAGCAGATGTGTGCCTCCTCTCTGCCATCTTGGCCAGAAGTTCTATTCTCATCTTTATTATATTGGTTCGACCTCTCCAAGAACAACTGATATTTTCCAGTTGATTAGATCTGACTTTATTTGTGTGGAAAGTGTTTTGTGGTTTTGCTTATATAGTTCCTGACTATACCTTGGCATATAGACTCCCAGATAGTTTATACTATTGACAGTTATTTTGAATGGAATTTCTCTTTGTATCTCTTGCTGTTTGATTTTGTTAATGATGTATAAAAATGCTGATGATTTATGTGGGTTTGTTTTGTATACTGCAACTTTGTTAAAGTTGTGGATTATTTCTAATAGATTTTTAGTTGATTCCCTGGGATACTCAAAGTAAACCATCATGTCATCTGCAAAGAGTGATAATTTGGTTTCCTCATAACCTATTTGAATTCCTTTAATCTATTTTTCTTCTCATTGCCAAAGCTTTCATTTCTAATACAATGTTGAAGTGTAATGGTCATAGTGGGCAACTTTGTTTCACACCTGATCTTATTGGGAATGGTTCCAGTTTATCACTATTACATATGATTCTTGCAAATGATTTTAAATAGATGCTACTGACTGTTTTAAGCAAAAGTGCATTCATTCTTATACTCTCTCCTGTTTTTAATAGGAATGGATATGGGAATTTATCAAATGCTTTTTTTTTCTGCATCTATTGAAGTAATCATAAGTTTTTGTTAATTTGCTTATTGATATAGTTGATTATACTAATAGTTTTTCTAATATTGAACCAACCCTGAATTCCTCACATAAATCCAACTTGGTCATGTGTATTATCCTGGGGATTATTTTCTGTAATCTCTTTGCTAATACTTATTTATATTTTTTGGCATCAATATGCATTAGGGATATTGGTGTATAATTTTCTTTCTGTTTTTTCATCCTACTTGGTTTAGGTATCAGTAGCCTAAAAAGAAATTTGGTAGGATTCCTTTGTTCCTTATTTTTTCAAATAGTTTATATTGTGTTGGAGTCAATTGTTCTTTAAATGTTTGTTTCTTAGGGAGCTGAATAACAGCTTGTTCTATTTCATTTTCTAAAATGGGACTATTTAAGTAATTTATTTCCTCTTTTGCTAATCTGGGAAATCTATATTTTGTAGGTATTCCTCCATATCACTTAAGTCATTAAATTTATTGGCATAAAACTGAGCAAAGTAATTACAAATTATTGTTTTAATTTCCTTCCTCTTCATTGGTAAAAAGTTCTTTTCATTTTTGAGACTAACAATTTTATTTTCCTCTTTCCTTTTTCTAATCAAATTAACTAAACATTTATCTATATTGTTGGTTTTTTTCATAAAACCAACTTTTAGTTTTATTTATTAGTTCAATAGTTTTTTTTTTTTACTTTCAATTTTACTAATCTCTTCTTTAATTTTTAGAATTTCAAGTTTGATATGTGATTGGGGTTTTTAAATTTGTTCTTTTTCTAGCTATTCCAATTCATTGATTTTCTCTTTCTCTATTTTATGCATGTAAGCATCTATAGTGATATAAAATTTCCCTTTGTTAACTTTTTGGCTACATCCTACAAATTCTGATATGTTGTCTCATTATTGTCATTCTCTTGGATGAAATTATTGATTGTGGGTATGATTTGCTGTTTCACCCATTCATTCTTTAGGATGAAATTATTTAGTTTCCAATTACTTTTTGGTCTATTTTTTCTGGGCCTTATATGGAAGGTAATTTTTATTGCATCAAAATCTAAAAAAAAAAATGCATTTACTACTTTTGCTTTTCTGTTTTTGATTTTGAGGGTTTTATACCCTAATCACATGGTCAATTTTTGTATAAGTTCCATGAAGCACTGAGAAGAAAGTAAATTTCTTTCTGTCTCCATTTAATTTTCTCCAAAGATCTATTATACCTAACTTTTCTAATATTTTGTTTGCCTCCTTAACTTCTTTCTTATTTATTTTGTGGTTTGATTTATCTAGTTCTGAGAGAGCAATGTTGAGGTCCTTCACTAGTATTGTTTTGTTTTCTATTTATTGCATCTCTCTTCACTTCTCTAAGAATTTCCATGCTATACCTCTTAGTGCACATATGTTTAGTATTGATATGCCTTCATTATCTATGTTACCCTGTAGTAAGATATAGTTTCCTTCCATATCTCTTTTAATTAGATCTATCTGCTTTTTCTTGATCTGAGATTAGGATTGCTACCCCTGCTTTCTTTTCTTCACCTTAAGCATATTCTGTTCCAGCCTTTACCTTCACTCTGTATGCATCACTATGCTTTAAATGTGTTTCTTGTAAACAGCCTCTTGTGGAATTCTGCTTTTAATCCAGTCTGCTATCCACTTCTGTTTTATGGGGGAGTTCATCCCATTCACATTCACAGTTAAAATAACTAATTCTGTATTTCTTGCCATATTATTTACCCTAAGTTATGTTTTTCTCTTTCTCATTCCCCTTCCCCTCTCCCCGGTATTTTGCTTTTGATGACCACCTCCCTCAAACAGTCCTTCCCCTTTAGAGCCCCTACCCCTTTTTTACACCTTTCCCCTAATCCTTCTGCCTTCCCTTCTATTAGTCATTCCCTTTCTTGTCCCCCTTTCCTTCCTACTTCCTTATAAGGTGAAACAAGTTTCTTTATGATACCAAATGTGTGTGATATTCTCTCTTAGAGCCAAATCTGACAAGAATAAGATTCACACAATGCTCATCCCCCTCCTTTCTTTCTCTCAATTATAAAAGTTTTTATTTGCCTCTTAGTAAGATGTAATTTTCCTTATTTTATCTACTTTTCCCTCTTTTTCCAGTATGATTCCCCTTCCCATTTCTAGTTTCTTTTTCATATTATCATAATAAAATCAAATTAGAACTGCATTCTCTAAGTATATCCATAACAGAAATATAGTTCTCAAGAGTTATTTTCTTTTTACCTTTTTATGCTTCTCTTGGGTTCCATGTTTGGAGATCAAATATTTTTGTTCAGTTCTGGTATTTTCATTATAAATAGGTGAAATATAAATAGGTATCATTAAATGTCCATCTTTTTCCCTAAAAGATAATGCTCATTTTAGCTGGATAGCTTATTCCTGATTGTAATCCCAGTTCCTTTGCTTTTTGGAATATCAGATTCCAGGTCCTTTGATCTTTTAAAGTGGAAGCTTCTGGGACCTGGGTAATCCTAATTGTGGTTCCTCATTATTTAAATTGTTTCTTTTGGTTGCTTGCAATATCTTTTCCTTGGTGTGACAGTTCTGAAATTTAGCTGCAACATTCCTTGAGGATTTAATTTTGGGGTCTCTTTCAGGAGGCGATTGGTGAATTTTTTTGATGGCTATTTTACCTTCTGATTCTAAAATATCAGGGCAGTTTTTTTTTATTAATTTCATGTAAGATAATGTCTAGATTCTTTTTTTTCATCATGGCATTCAGGAAGCCCAATAATACTTAGATTTTCTTTCCTCAATCTATTTTTCAGGTCAGTTGTTTTTCCTAGGAAATATTTCATATTTTTTCTATTTTTTTCACTTTTTTGTTTTTGTTTCACTGATTCTTGAAATCTTGTTGAGTCATTCAATTCCATTGGTTCAATTCTAATTTTTAGTGTATTATTTTCTTCAGTTACCCTTTTTAGCTCCTTTTGCAATTCCAATTAAATGTTTTGTTCATTGAATTCTTTTTCCATATTTCCATTCCTTCTTGCAATGATCTCATTTAATTTCCCCATTTTTCTTCCAACTAACTGTCTTTTAAAATTCCTTATACAATCCTCAAAGAAAGCCTTGTGAAATGGGGACCAGCTCATGTCTCTCTTTTGGCCTTCTTCTGGAATTGCTTTGCCTTTAGGATCATCAAGTCTGCTTTCTCTCTCCATAAAAGCTGACTATGGTGAGACTTCTTTTTTGTTATTTATTCATTTTTTAAGACTTGAGGTCTGTTCAATGCAAAGGAAAGGTGGCTGCTTTCATTTGCCCTGGGGCAGTTCTGCTGATTGATTTCCAGTGCTGGGTAATTGTGGTTAGGTCTGGATTTCTTTCTGAGCTCAGTAGTTTACAATTTTTCTTTTATTAAAGGTCAAACTGCCAAACCACCTGTTTTCAACCAGGATAGTGTGGCCTAAAAGGCTCACAGAAGATTCTCAGGTGCATGGAAGCTACAACACTTTGACTTTACACGCAAACTTCTTACTTCCCTATGCTGTGGTTTGGTTTTGGCAGACTATTCCCCCTGCCTCATTGTTCTGAAGTTCTTCCAAGGTGTCTTCTGGAAATGTGTTGTACTCCAAATATTTTTGGATTCTTTCACTTCAAAACTAGTTTAGAGGCTTAATCTGCTGCTGACTTGACAGAAGGTTAGAAGAGATTACATAGACTTGTATCTGCTCTCTGCCATCTTGGCTCCACCCCTGGAACTCTCTTGTATTGCATCTTTTTTATTTTGTTAAATATTTCCAATTTCATTATAATCTAGTTCTTTCATCCGACACCTTTAGACACAGATATTGCAACTTCTTGACAGAGGAAGTTCAGGAAAAAGACAGAAATTGGGGAAATATACTCATTTTGATTAATGCTATTTTTGGTTAATATGAGCAGTAGTAACTGTCAGAACTGGGACTTAGTAAAGAGGTAGATGGGCTCAGAAACAAGATGATCCATTGAGGTTGGGATGAACAAAAGAATTAGATTTTAGTAGAAGCCCACATAAAATAATTCCAAAGTGTTTAGATAAGTAGCAGCTATATACTAGGAGTAACATGCTGAATCAAAGCATTACCTAAAATGATTAAGAGGGTGGCCTGGGACCTTAGCACTAGGGAGAAGAAGACATGATAAAAGCAAAATTTAATCAATCAGTTAATGGGAAATAGTGCCTACTCTGTGGTCCAGATATTTTAAGGAAAAAACATTTTTTTCAAAAAAAAAAAAAATAAATAAAATAAATAAATAAACTGGCCCTGTTCTCAAGAAGCTTCCATTCCAAGAAACAATTTGAGATTTAAAAGAAGACAGAGATTCTAATAGGTAGACATGAGAAGGTAATGGTTTCCAGGCATAGAGGGCAGATTAGAGAGACAGAGAGAAGGAAGACAAAATCATGTGAAGAACAGAAAATTGGACAGTCTGAATAGAGTGAAGATAGGTAATGTGTATCAAGTCTAGAAAGATACAATGGAATCAAATTGTGAAGGACTTTCAATGCCAATAAGAGCAGTTTGTATTTTTGGGAAACAACAGGAACTTCCTGGAGCTTTAAGAATAGGAAAGTAACAGATCTGACTTGTATTTGAAAATTATCTCTTTAAAAGCTGTGCAGAAAATAGATTAAAGAAGGGAGAGATAAGCAGAAAGCTAATTAAAATACTAGCATAGTAGTATAAGTAAAAGGTAATCAACTGAATTAGAGTGGTAATTCTGTGAATAGAGAGAAAGGGATGAATGTAAAAAATTTTGTGGAGATAGAATTAGGGCTTGGAAAATGATTGGATATGGAAAGTGTTGGAATCCGATTAATTGTTGTCAGATGTGGGAACTGTGGGAAATGTGTGTATACACACAGACACACACACAGAGGCAGGAAGCCAAACTGATCACTGATCACACAATTTTCCAAAAGCTAGTTAAAAAGATATCTACTTCCCTTCAAGAAATTTTAGGTGCATCTACTAATTATGTCATGGTCTTCAGTCATAGCTGACTCAAATAAATCCACAATCTGGATGTGATTAACACAATGCTGGCAATGCAGATCTACTCTTCTACAGCCCTGGATTCTGTTCAGTGAATATGTATGTGCTAGGCAGGGGTGAGGAGAGGGATGATGAAATCCTTATCTAACAATACATTATAAATTGGTTGCCCTAAAAATCTAATGTGATCTTAGGTTACATGATTAGAAACACAGTGTCGAGAATAAAGGAGGCAATAGAGTTCTATTGTAATAGCTCTTGTCAGACCACATCTGGGTAACACACTTTAAAGGACACTAACATATTCAAATGTATCCAAAGGAGGGCAATCAGCATGGTGAAGTTATCTAAAATACATATGGCAGGGGAAGATTAGACATCCAAATCTCAAACTATATTACAAGGTAGCAATTATCAAAACAATCTGATAACTGGCTGAAAAATAGAGTGGAATACAATAGGTATACAAAACATAATATTTCACATAGTATACTAAGACAAGGTCAAAATAAATACATGATTTATACATAAAAGGTGATACTATAAGCAAAATAGGGGAGCATGGAATAGTTTACTTGTCAGATGTATTGATTAGTGTTAAGATTCTTACAAGGTGCTAAGTCAGTTATCTAATTTAGCATGGTACTTAACAGTTCTCTAGTTCAGTAATGTACTTAGTACTTACTAGAGTTCTACAAGATTCACACCTTTAAGAGAGCATATATAAGCTAAGAGCTTCAACCAAGATTGACTCCAGGAGATTCACAAGCCAGGATTCAGTAGAGGAGATTCACAAGCCAGAGAAGGCAGTTTAAGCTCTAAGAACCAAGGAGAAAGATAGGCTTCTATTAAAGCTAACCAGGCCCCAGGAAAAGAGACAAGACTTGGAAAGAAATAATAAAGTATTTGGACTTTAACTCCTGGCTGCATTTGAGGTGATTATTTATACTGAATTGAAAGTAAGGTTGCCTCCAGAAGCCCTCTAAGAAACCTGCTCCCAGAGAACAATATGTTTTTGAGAAGAACATTACAGATTAGAGAAGAATTTAGTATCAAACAAGACAGATTACATGGTTATATTATATTGCATTGCACTACAAGATGTAAAATGGATAATTTTGATTACATTAAATCAAAATGATTTGAACAAACGAAACCCATGCAATCAAAATTAGAAAGAAAGTAGAAAGCTAGGAGAATTTTTTACAAAAATTTCCTAAACATCATATCCTAAATTTTTAGAAAACTGAGTCAAATTTATAAAATAAGTTATTTCCCAGTTGATAAATGGTCAAAGGATAGGAACAGACAATTTTCAGATGAATAAATCAATATGAGAAAAATGCTGTATATCATTATTAATTAGAGAAATGTAAATTAAAGCAACTCCAAGGTATTATTCATACCTATCATAGTGACAAAATCAATCAATTAACACAATCAATATGACAGAAAAGGAAAATGACAGAAGTTGGAGAGATTATGGGAAAATTGGGATACTAATGTAATGTTGGTGGAATTGTGAACTATTCCAACCATTCTGTATTCCAATTTGTAACTATGCCACAAAGGCTGTAAACTATATTTTTATTTTTTTATAAAAATATATTTCCTATGACCTAGCAATAAGAATTTTCTCAGCAATAGAATGATATAAGATATTTCTGAAGTATCCATGATAAAAAAGTTTATTCTCCAGAGAAAGAACTAATGGAGTCTAAATGTAGATTGAAGTAGGCACTTATTTTTAGTATTTTTAATTTTTTTCTTGTTCTTGGGATTTTTGTTTATGTTTTCTTTCACAACATAACTCATGAAAATATGTTTTGCATGATTTCACATGTATAACCTACATCAAATTTGGTTTCCTTCTTAATGAAAGGGGAGAGAGGGAAGAAAAAAATTTGAAATTCAAAGTTTTTAAAAATGAATGTAATTTTGCATTTAATTGGGAAAATATTTTTGAAAAGAAACATTAGGCAGTCAGGAAAACGTTGAAATATTTGAAAGATTGTAATAGGGAAGAAAGACTAGATTTGTTTGGTGGAGATTAGTAGGTAGTAGGCTGCAAGAAAATGATTTTAAAAAATCCTGAAATATCTAAATGGCTTTTACATGATAAAATAGTTTTATTTATTTTATAAATAATTTAATTGCATAATTCCAGAGGGAGAAAGAGAAAGACTAAGAGGAACTTAATGAAAATCAGGCTATTTTAATTTTTAAAAGAAAAAAATAAATCTTTCTACCATTTAGGGCCAATTAAATATATACTAGATGGCAGTATAAGGTAGACACTCTTCCACCACTATCATGTTCAAGTGAGCATCCTCTCTAGTCAACCTGATTTATATCTTGCCACTAGATCCAAATGGGTCAGGAAGAGAAAGTGATGCTGTTGACTTTGCACAGCCCTTCCTCTCTTAAGTCCAATTCACTTGTGTGTAATAGCATCAATTCCCTGATGTCATGGTCCTCTTTAAAAATAAAGGACAAACAACCAGGAACATTACCTGGATTGTTTTCAAAGAGATTCTTATAGGGGTAAGAAACTGGACTAAATGAATTCTAAGGTCGCTGGTGATTATTTGATTCCAATATCTTGAAAACCTTCCCTGTGTGCTAAAGATACATACATTGGAGAAATACCAGATTTCATTAATTCCAGAGAGTTTGTATCAGATATCTTGGCATCAGTCTAGTCTAGCTAATACCTAGCTGGAAACCCCCTCCTATGAACTACTTAATGTTTTGATGCAGAAAGAATCATAACCATTTAATTAAGAAGATGGGTTTGAATTCTCCCTTTGTCACTTACCAATCAAGTGATACTGTGCAAATCACATGACTCTTTTGAAACTCAATATTTATCAGTGCCTACAGTCTCATTGTGAAAATTAAATATATCTTGTAAATAAAGTATTTTTTAAAACTAAAGGGCTTTATACATATTAGCTAATGTTGTTAGAATCAATGATTTTCATACTGCTTCCTATTAATATGTTGGTTCCAGCCAAAGCTTTGTTTCTGAGAGACAAAAAGATTTATTGAAACATCATCATCACTACCATTAGCATTTACAAAGCATCTTGCATATGTTACCTCATTTGATCCTTATAACAATTTAAATTGTAGTCTCTATTTTATAAATCAAAAAATTGAGCCTGAGAGACAGCAAATGATTTATACAAGCTCAAATAGCTAGTTTGTTTTTGAGGCAGGATTTAAAGAAGTTTTCTTGCATCCATATCCAACATACCATCAACTGCATTTCCTATATGTCTCCACTAGATGTTAGAATTAGAATCCCTATAAATGCTTGGGAAATCATACTATAAAAATCCTTCCTCACAATTTTATAAGTGCAATAAAGTGTTATTCCTTTAAAAATGAGAAAATGGAAGCAAAAGATTCCCTAAGCAACTACTTAGTGATTATTAGAAATAGAACTTTTTCTGACTCTCAACTCCCACTGAGACTAAACTATTCTCTGTAGCTGTTGAAATATTGATGAATTTACTCTCACTTTTCACAAATTTGAATAAGTTTTTCTCCAGGAAATAAAAGGTTATTAATAGTTTGACAAACACTTAATGAGTAGGGATATTCTCAAGTTTATATACTAAATCAGTGATCCTCAAACTTTTTAAATAGGGGGCCAGTTCACAGTCCCTCAGACTGTTGAAGGGCCTGACTATAGTAAAAACAAAAACTATGAACAAATACCTATGCACGATGCATATATCTTATTCTGAAGTGAAGAAACAAAACAGGAACAAATACAATATTTAAAATGAAGTAAAGTTAAATCAACAAAATTACCAGTATTTCAATGGGAATTATGGGCTTGCTTTTGGTTAATAAGATGGTCAATGTCTGGTTCCATATTTGTCACTGTTAGTCATAACAAGTGATGCAAGTGTGCATCCATTAGTCTTGATCTGGTTGGAGATTTCAAATGTTTCATTCTAGAAAAAGTCTGTTCACAGACATAAGTGCTGCCAAAGATGGTTGCCATTTTGAGTGCATGGTTCCTGAGATGAGGATATGTCTCAGAGGGGAGAGATGCATAGAAATTATTAAGGCCCCTTGACTTGAATGCATTTTTCAGAGAGTCACAGTTCTGCAGTTCAGCCAGTTCTGTTTGGTAAATTGTATCCACATTTTCAATGTCAATAGAAAATGGGTTATGGAAAAGCTGCATGTCCTGTTCATGGAGATGAAGCTCTTTAAATCTAAATTGGAACTCCTTTTGCAATTTTTCCAATGAATCCACTGCAATCAGCAGTTTTTCTGCTAACCAATTTTGAGTTGTGGTGAGATGGCAGAAGTTTTCCTCCTTCACTTGTTTGATGAGGTCTAATTTTACTTCAAATGCTTTGACATGTGATTGCATATCATAGATAAACGTCCCCTTTCCTTGAAATTGCATATTGAAATTGTTCAGTAGCTCTGTTACATCTGTCAGAAAGGCAGGGTGCCATTTCCATTCTGCATCATTGAGCTCTGGTATTTCTTTGTTTTTTGAAAGCAGAAAAGTTATAATCTGTGGAACTAAGTCATAGAAATGTTTCAAAAGTCTCCCTCGACTCAGCCAATGGCTTTCTGTGTGATATAGAATATCTTCATACTCAACATTTAGCTCAGACAGAAATTCCTGAAATTGTCTATGATTTATTGCATTAGCTCTAATGAAGTTAACACAAGATACCACAATTTTCATAACAGAGTCCCACTTCAGTGATTTACTACACAATGCTTGGTGGATGAGGCAGTATATGGCTATTGGATGAGAATGGTTATGTTTGTCCATCTCTTGGTTAATGCGAGCAATTACTCCTTTCTTAGACCCCATCATGCTAGGGGCACCATCAGTTGTCATGCTGGCTAGTTTAGCCCAGTCCAGCTCCAAACCATTCATAGTTTAGCAAACCTTTTCATAGATATCCTCTCCTATAACTGTTCCTTTGATGTTTTGCAGTGAAGCAAGCTCTTCTATGACTTCAAAATAATCACTTGCCCCACAAATAAAAATTAGAAGTTGTGCAGAATCATGAACATCATTGCTTTCATCGAGTGCCAAGGAAAAATATGAAATATTTTTGTGTAGTTTTGCAAATGCTGTCTCTCATTTCTTCAATCCTCAGTGTAATTGTAGGTCCTGAAAGACTCACTGTACTAAATAAATCGGCCTTCTCTGGACACATCTCTTTAGCAACAGAAAGAAGGCATTCTTTAACAAATTCTCCCTCCACAAATGGTCTGCCAATGCGTGCTATTAGCTTGGCAACTTGAAAACTTGCTCACAGCGATGAAATATTTAGCTGCTTCTGTTTTACAAAAAATATT
This sequence comes from Sminthopsis crassicaudata, assembly GCF_048593235.1. Taxonomy (NCBI): domain Eukaryota; kingdom Metazoa; phylum Chordata; class Mammalia; order Dasyuromorphia; family Dasyuridae; genus Sminthopsis; species Sminthopsis crassicaudata. The sequence goes on from NC_133618.1 coordinate 572,304,556, forward strand.
TTCCTGAGTTGTCAATGTATTTTTCAGATTTAATATTTTATCTTTTCTCACTTCTCCAACCAAACAATCATATTTATCTTTATGTTGAGTTTCATAGTGTCAATGCAAATTATATTTTTTAACACAGACACTATATTCTGGCATATCAGACATAAAGCTCTTTCCTTCTACTACATGAAAAAGTAATCATAAGTCCACTGTTCTTTGAATATCCTACACTCCAAGTCAATTTTTATTTTTCTTGACATCATTATTTCTAAGGGATTCCAAATTGCTATTAGTAAAATGTCTATATATATATATTTACTACAGTCCTACAAAAACAACATGCCAGCAATAACTTTGCCCACACAGAGACATACAGCAGGCTGCAAGGCCCTATTCCTCCAAGCTGCCTCTGCACTATGATGCCTCCGCACTATGATGCCTCCATTTCCTGCACTCTCTCTCCTGCTTCAGACCTTCACTGCACACAAGTCATCACTCAGGCAGCCCTCCCAAATGCCCTGGCTTCCTTTGAATCTTGGGATCAATTCTCATGATCCAGCGCTGCATGATCATATGTGCTACACTCGCAATTTATCATAATTGCAGGCAAGACTATGCATGTATATATATATATGTGTGTGTGTGTATAAACTGTGTGATATATTGTATGTGCAGAATGAGCTTCAGTGACAAATCATACACTGGGGCTTCCGGGGGAGGTCATCATGTGACTTGAAGTGGCACTAGTATATGGGGATCTTAAGAATCTATAGAGGGATGAAGCAGTACACCAGCTCTGCACCCCCTCATACTCAGGATTAGTGGGGGGCACTAAGGTCAGAACCCCAGTGATTATAAGGTGATGACATATGTTAGCAATATTCCATCTCTTTATGAAACTACAAAACATACACATAATGATAAAACTGATGACCACAACAGCCAGACATAAGGTCACTAAGAACACAAGGCCATGGCCTGGTACCAGGAGCCTCACTCTGGGCAACAATAGCAGTCAATACTGCAAAATGCCCTAGAGAGGAAGCCATTACATTGTCATTACAGCATAATGACAATGATAGAATCAAGTTGGGTCTTATCGTACTGTTACTATACCCACGCACCAGACACAGCCCATATATTCCCCCTACAGCGGCCCTGACATGCGCAGCATGCACTGTACATCCCTCACGCCTGTCTGTTGTGGTGGCTTCCATTACTTTAAAAGGCCGCAGGAAGTCAGTTCTCCATCTTCTGCATTTCTCTCCCTTCCTCATACCATACACCCCAACATGGGAACTCGCCTTACCTCAGTATCACCTCACACTCTGTCTCCACTGCCTCAGCCCAGTGCTGGAAGAGTGAGTAGCTAACGGGAGTTTAGGTTGAATATCACTTCCGGTCTGATTTTGCCATAACCCAGCAGGCTGCATCTGGCCAGCAGGCCATATTTTGAGGATCCCTGTACTAAATGTTCAGAGAAATGTAAAGATATAATAGTATCCCTGCTCACAAGGAGTTTACAACCTAATAACAAATAGCCAGACAGTGTACTACAGTTCTTGGAGTTAGGAGATTGGTTTTGGAATGTTTGCTCTGACATTAGTCATGTGACTATGGGTAAGTTACTTCATTTCTTTTTCCTCACTGATAAAATGTAAATAATAGTAATAAGATATGCATAATAGCCTTTGAAAGGGATTAGATTTGTGATTTGACTTCAGAAAGCAGAACACATTGGGTAGAAGTCACAAGGAGACCAATTTGGACATGATATGATAAAACCTTTCTAAAAATGAGAGCTATCTCAACAGGAAATGATTTGCTTTGGAAAATAGGGAGTTGTGTTTCTCTTCTGGGAAAGGCTGAATTATCCCATTTTGACTATGTTGCATTTAAAATGTAGATTGGCAGATGAGGACTTATAACTCTCAAATTCTGAGATTCTATATATTTATACTCTTGCCCTCCCATGTGATTATAAGAAAAGTAAAACATTATAGAAACTAAATTCTTAATCTAAGGGAGTTCTAAAACAAATGCCTATAAAAACTAAACTGCAAATGTATAACAGATGTAGAGAATTATTGAGAATCTTGGAGGGCAAATCAATTGGGGGGGTCTTTTGTAGCAGATCTTCTAGTCAAAAGTATATGTGTTAAAAAAAAAAAAAAAAAAGACAGCTAGTAACCTCATTGACTTCCTTGAATGGAACCTCATTCAAGATTTCTAGAAATGTGACATTTGTCTTGTCTACCCCTTCCAAGGGAGGACAAATACATTGCAAAAGTGAGTATAATGTAAAATGTCCTGGTGACAATATGACAACAGGATAGGATTTTTCAATATTGTAGTATCTGCCAAGATGATAAGCTCTAGGAAAGAAGTGCACCTCCATTCCTTGGAAAGTAGTCAGGCCTATAATAAATGTGTATTGAATAGTTGAACTGAATCCAAAGCCTTGTTTCAAGGGAGAACATTCAAATCTACCTGGACCAAAGCCAGAGGAACCAATCCCCTGCAACCAAATTGCAGTTATTGTTCACTTAACCATCCTGCAAGCTTCAGGGTATCAAGTAAAGAAGCAGGGTCACTATTCTTTGAAAGCTTTAAACAAAAGATATATAGTGACTTCAAAATACACAGAAAAACTTTCTAAAAACCGAAGCTGCTGTTGAAGGAAAAAAAAATAAAGGAAAGAAGGAAAGGAAGAATACAAAAAATAAATGAAAGAAAGATATAAAGATATGGAAAGGTTGTAAAAAATAGAAAGAGGAAAAAGAAACAAACAAAAAGGATTTATATTCCCTCAAAATATCATCTTGTTAAGTAATTATTTCAAAGATATGATACCCTATATATCACAATGCTACACACTCAAATCTTGGAGTTGTAATTCAATACTGCAATAGGTCTGGTAGGGGTTCTTTAGATGGTCATTAGATAATGTTTCTCTTCAGCCATAGAAAAGACTGATTAAATCCTCCCAACTGCTTTTAGGCATATGATCTATTCTCTGAATTGCCAAACTATTCATACATGTGGGTGTACTGTTGAGTGCTTATAGTGAGCTGGAGAACGTGGGAAGACTGACTTTTTTATATGGTATAGTTCACATGGAGTCACATTAGTTATTTCTCCACAAGATACTAGATCCTTGATTGTTATAACTTTATTTGCTACAGAAAAGATTTGGTCCTTTAGGAATTCTTTAAGAATTCTATTCTTATTTCCAGGAATGATACAAAGGGACCTCATTTTTGAGAATGTTCTACAATATGAACCCCACGCTCAGCATTTTAGAAGAACTCTATTGCAGTCCCCTCATCTGTAAAGTGGAAATAATAATACTTATACTTACCTATCTCACAGGGCTCTTTCATTGCAAATGTAACTGTAGGCAATATGGGATAATCAAAAGAGAACAATATTTACAGTCAGGAAATGATGGCATTTAATCTTACCACCAATTCTTGTTACCTGTGTCATTAGAGCCAAATCATTTAACCTGAGTCTCAGTTTCCTCATCTGTAAAATCAGAATTATAATAGCCATAGTACTCTGATGGTAGTATTGTGGAGAGAAATGATATTAAGTATTTTTCAATTATCATTATTATTATTATTAGAATAAACTTTTATTCTCTGTCTAGATGCATGATATCATTGTTATAGAAAGCTACCAGAATGGAAATCCCCAATAATGAAACATTTGAATACATCTTTGATTCACAATTTATCCTTAACCTTAATAGAAGAATATAATACAGGAATTTGATGTATGTAGTGTGAATTAATAACTTCATGACTTTTTTAGACATTCAGATAACAGAGGGAATAGAGGACAAGTTCTGGACTCAGGAAAACCTGGGCTGAAATCCATTCTCAAACATTTAAAACTTAACACTAGACCTAAGCAAGTCACCTAAGTTCTATTTACTTCAGTTTCCTTGTGTGTAATATAAAGATGATAATAGCACCTGTGTCCCAATGTGAGGTTCCACTGGGATAATTGCAAAACATTTCATACAATGCCTGGTATATATATATAAATATTAGCTATTACTGTTATGAGAAGTATGTGAACAAGCACAATCATATCTTTTATGATCTTTGCTATAATCTAAACTTTGGACATCCAGGTGGTATAATGGATAGAGCAATAAGCCTGGAATCAGAAAGACTAACCTTCCTGAGTTCAATTGTAGCCTAAGACACTAACTAGTTGTATGATCCTGGGCAACTCACTTAATCCTGTTTGTTTCAGTTCCCTCATCTATAAAATCAGTGTAACAAGGAAATGATTAATCACTCTAGTACCTTTACTCACAAACCTAAGAAAATCTGAAATTTGATCACAAAGATTCAGGCACAATTGAAACATTCAACAACAGCAAAAATATATATAAACTTCAAAGAACTGTTATTTAAATCATCCATAAAACACAAAATATCAAAAGAATTTTAAATATATACATATATCTATATAGGTACAACAAACTTGGGTTTGTTCATCTGTATGCTATAAATTATGTAAAACATTTCTAACCACAATCTTGAATAACAAGTGTTTTCTGAAGTTCTTGTAACTTTTACAATTCTAAAGTAAAAATAACTTGATTGTGCACAATTTGGCTTATGGCTATTAAGAGAGAAATTTTATCTTTGATATCTTTACATTTTTTATTTACTGGGAAATAACAAATGTTTTTTCAGTTTATAGAATTCTCAAATTGAAAGCTGAAAGTGCTCTTAGAGATCATTTAGCCCAATCTCTTCATTTAATAATATATCCAAATTTCTAAAACAAGTGATTTCTGCATGAATAAATTCTGTTTTCCCTTTAAATTCCATATATATGAAAATTTGAAAACTCCTCTAAATACTCAAACCTTCTCTCTCTCCCTCCCTCCCTCCCCCCCCCCCCTCTCTCTCTCTCTCTCTCTCTCTCTCTCTCTCTCTCTCTCTCTCTCTCTCTCTCTCTCTCTCTCTCTCTCTTTCCATCACACACAAATACCCACAAAATGATAATAATGAGCTAACAGTTACTAAATGGCTATTATATACTAAGAACTTAACAACAACCACCACAACAACAACCTAGAAGTTATATCAAGCAACATTTGAAAGTTCCAATAAAGGAATGGTATTAAAAATGTTGCTTCAATCATTCTAATGTGGCAACCTTTTAGAATAGATGGTTCCTTCAGAGAAAGGATGCTCTCATTTCATGAATCAAAATATCATCCATATTGGTCTTCACAATGTGAAAAATAAAGAGTACATTTAACATTATAAAGTACATGGAAACCTGTCATCCAGTATGGGGAAGGGGAGTGAGCAATTCAACTTGGACAGGAAAGCACAGCATCCAGATTGATAGGTCCCATTAGGCCAGTCACATGTGTCACATTTGACAAAAATAGAGATGATGCAATAGCTGATACACCAAACCAGGCAACTGTCAAGTGTGGGAAGTAACAGAAAAGGAAGCCTGAGCCTTAAAATATTCCCATATACAAATACAGTGTGCACGTGCCAAAAGTCTGGCATATGAAACTGGTAAACTGGAATATTTGGCAACCATTCTTGGAGACATGGAAAGAAGATAACCTTCCCAATTTGATGGGAAGGTTAGAGAAGGTAGTTAGAAAGATGTATACCAAACTGAATATATATGTAAATATATAATATATGACATAATTATATGATATATAGAAATTATATGACAATACATATGCATATACATGTAGAGGCATACAGATAATTTTGAGAGAATCAGACCTGTGATATCATTGGTATAAAAAACTCATATCAATACAAGTCAGAACTTTTTTCTCTATCCTATAGTTTCCTGTTCCTGATACATTGAATGATTGACAACTTGCCCCAATGTCTTTAATTTAACAATTTAAGACAAGCCTTAAAGCTATCTTCCTGACTCTAAGTAGGTTCCAGACTTCTGCTCAAACAAATTTAGTGAGTGAGACCACTCTACCTTATCAGACAGTCAATTTCATTACTAGATGATTCAGATCATTAGCATGCTCTTCTTCAAGTCAGGTCTGGCAAAGTGAAATCATGTTTCGGTTCAGCCCTTGGGAAAACAAATTCTTCTCTTTCTTCCATAACATTAGAGAAGGGGCAGCTGGTTATATAGGGATAATGTTATAAATAAAAATAGAAGTACTAACATTAAGGGAAGTTATTGCAATTGAGGTTCAGAAGCTAGTTAGGATTAGCATTGATTGTATCATTTATGTCTTGGGTAATTGATTAGTTGAAGGATGCTAATATAAGCTTTGGCTATAATTTTTAATGGCGTCATTGTGGAACAGGTTTGGTCTGGGCAACATTAAATGGGATATATTTACATTTTGAGAAAGTCCTTGGGAATGGTGAGTGTGACAAATACATTCCTCCCATCTATGTTGGATTCAAAGCACTTTAGTAATGCAATAATTTACTTCAGAGAGAGAGGGCCTTATCCCTGTTAAATCTATTACTCTTGTTGCCTGGGGACTAGATTTCTAACTGTGTATTTATTTGAATAAAAAAAAAACATCCTTTCCAGATGATAATTTGAGTACTTTTCTGATTTTGTTTTAAGGGAATATCACTCATATTATAATTTTCCCATATTGCCTTTGGAATAGAGCTTAAGCTTTAATGGGCAGCTTTCCCTTACTTTAAACACTAAAATAAACTAGGCATACCCCTTAAAATGTATTCAATTGATTTTCTCTATAATTCACACCAACAATATAGCATGACTTGGCAGAGAGAAGGATAGCTTTGGAGTTAGGAAGATCTGCATTTTATACAAACTAAATTGTCATGGATAAATTATTTAACCTCTCAATTGTTTAGGCAATTAATCCAGACTACAAATTATATAGAAGTTGCTGATTTGTGGTGGTACGAGGAATTTCCACACTGAGATTTCTCATATTAATGAAATCACAGATCCCATCATTATACCCCCAATATACAATTGTCTCACCAAATCATTGTAAATAATAATAACATTCACTAATATTTCCTACAATTAGTGTTCATCCACAAAAGTTGAGAGTTAAATCCATATTCATTTTCCCCATAAGTCCCCATATATATGTATCTGTAACTATGCTTATAGAAATCAGTGAAGCCAACTATGGGCACTCCTCTGTACAAAATATGTTATGGTTACAGTTATACTGACAGAGGAAATAATCTTTTCTATTATATAAAACTTTAAATTTCACTTTTATCATAGTCAACAACCCACACCACAAATTCATCTTCTGTTTTATTCTTAGGACCAAAAGAATTAAAGGAAAAGAGAATGGAGAAAGGGAGGGTGCACTTTTAAGACATCAGAACTGTTCATTAATCATAACTCAGGGTTGACTGTCAAAGCAAGTCTTTGGTTCTTTAACAGATGAGAGAGATTTTCGTTTTACCAATATGAATAAACAATTATATCCAACTTGAGCCTTAAGCTTCTCTCCATTGTACTGAGTGAAATCATTAGACAGAATTGGAAGGATTTCATCATTGTTACTCTAGGAAAAAGGTTTTGATTATTTTTATACTTTAAATTCTATAAAGCTCTTAGTTCTAGGTTCATTATTTCTATTGAAAAACTAGACTCAGGACCACTTTGGATTTACCTTCCTGGATGTCTCCGTTTCTTTTTAAGTGCCCCAAAAAGAGCTTTCAATTTAATAACAGCTGGACTGAAACTTCCTGGGAATTCTTTGTGCCTTTGGTCTGTTGGTGAACCAGATCTTCCTGGAGAGGGAATCAAAGTCGTATGTCAGAAGGTCACCAGCTACAATGCAAGGAAGAGTTGTTTGAAGAGATTTATTTTTATAAATTTAGCACACACTGAAAGTAGGTTAACAGATGGCCTAATTTCATCCTTCAAGTATGCTTTCTGGTAAATCTCTGAAATTTCAAGTCCACTGAAATAGCGATTTCCCACCTCTTCCATGAAGACTACCAAGAGTGCTTAAGCTTGCCGTTATCTCTCACCCTGATTCTTGTAGCCTATTCTAGTAATATTGTACTGACATCAAGTAATATGGCATTTAATTAAATTTACTCTTCTGTTATTCTCTAAGATGTTAGTCTTCACTATTCAATTAGAATTCAAGCAGGAAGTCTTTTAGAACTCCAAACAGTATCTACTTCCCTACCTCTCAGAAAAAATATAAATTCCTATCACTTTGATCTTTAGTAATTGCAGAGCATTTTAAGATTGTAGATCAGAATTATAGTTGGAAAGCATCATAAAATCCATCCAGCCTAAACTCATTTTACATTTGAGGAAACTGAAGTAAAATCATCTGCCTAAGGTCACATACATATAAATGGAAAAGGTGAGATTCAGACACTGGTCTTTTGACTTCAAATCTAATTGTTTCCATTGTATTATGGGCCCTCAATTACCTAAATCAATAACTATCTTTTACTGACAAAGAAAATGTGGCTCTGAAACTTTTAGATTTTACTCCATGTTAACTAGAAGTGAAAACTAACTTGGGATTTCTCACTTCTTTTACAAAAAGCTAATTTTGGTCTCTACAACTCTTCTCTTGTCATTAATATCTTCCTAAAACCTATAAGCCTGCCACTTTCTTAGATTCTGAGGGCATGGAAGATACTCATGGACTCATGGCTTAATTCTATAAATATATTCAGAATAAACATTCAGAATATATTCAGAATTATTTTTCCTCTCTCATACTACAATAATCTTTATTTTTTTAAGTTTACTACCTTTAAATACAGAGCTTTTCTCTTACTGTGTAAATGAATATAAGACATTTACTATGTGCCAGGTACTGGGCTAAATGTTGTGGATATAAATGACACACTCTAAGAATGTAATATCTGGCTTACCACTCTTTGGATAGCACAGGGAAAAAGCAAAAAGCCATGGATTTGCAACTGTAAAATCTGGCTTTGAATCCCATTTATCATGCAAATGACCTTGGGCAAGCTACTTTCTAGGACATGATTTTCTCCTTTATAAAATGACTTAGATAAACTTTAAGGTCCCTTCTAGCCTTATGTTAATGAATGGATTATCTTTGGTGATTTTTTCCCATCTACCCTTATAACCTTTATAGCAACAACTTAAAGCACACTACCTTCAACTTCTTAATTCAATTCAATAAGGATTTATTATGCAACCTAATATGTGCCCTAGGGACCCAAGCATTAAAAAAAAATTTAAAAGCAATCATTCTATACTCTCAAAGAAGAAATATTCTTGGGGAGAGAGTATTTAACATAGCATGCAACTCCAGACCATCACCCACTAACATGGTCATACCTCACATCATCCATCTGAATCATTCAGAAATGCCCCACCCAGAAGACCTAGAATTCCTTGCTTAACTTCTTTTTATCTCTCTCCCATTCCTTCTAATTTCCTAAATCTGTTCTTTAGCCTTATTTCTTATTATCATTAGGCACTTTAGTCCCCTGTTCTTTCAATCCATCATTACTTCATTTCCGCCTCTTTTGACTGATCCCTAGCACTGGGCTAAAATCTTACCATTTCCTAAAACTGTAGATAGAGAGAATTGATCAGGTATGGGGTTTAGCTTCCTCAGAAACCCAGAGTCCTAGGCAATTAATTGCCTAGGGAAAGTATGCTTCTGTAACACTGAATAGTTTGGCAATTTCAGCTCCCCTTGGGTTTTCTGCAAGTTACTTGTCTCAGAGTGTGGTAGTTATATTTCTGACAAAGGAGATGCTTTCAGAATGCTTCTTTTCAGGACATGTCACTCCTTTGGAGTCAAATTCAGATTCATGTATCTAAGAAACTTGGCAATTAACTGATGTTGTTTTGTTCTTATTTTGTTTATAAGTCCCCCTTTCTCCCAATTAGGGCAATAGAGGACAAGTGAAAAACCTGCACAATCCTTGCTTTCTAAATTCTCCAAGGTAAATATGCAAACTAAATTCTAATAAGTCCCTAGGCTACATTTACATAGCAAATATTTGGTCAACACATGATTTTCTAACAATACCTAATGGGAGAGGAACCCTCCTTGCAGAAGGAAGGTGTGCTCTGTTGCATTTGTATTTGAATAAAAGTTGAAAGATTTCTAGTGAAATCTGATGTGGTTTATGAAATCTGGTGCTGGAGATAGTAGGAGGTAGTGGAGGTAGAGGGTCGGGGTTAGGAAAGGGGAGATTTTGACCTTTGTTTGAATCTTTTATCCCGGATGTTTTAGGTCCTGAAACATATATGTTGCAGCATTTGAGTTAGAAGGGATGATCTAGGTCATGTAGTTAAAACTCCTACCAAAGGCAGGAATCCTTTTTACAGTATATTGATGATGGTCATTAAGTCACAACTTAAATTCCTCTTGGAAGTATTTATCATTATCACAAAAGCTAGTTTACTCCATAGACTCATAGATCTCTATATGAAAGGAGTTTTAGAGGTCACATAATTCAAATAACTTATTTCAAAGATGAGAAAGGAGACCCAATGAAGTTAAGTAACTCTGTTCATCACACAGTTTCTGAGTCAGGAATCCAGATCTTCACTACCAAGTAATGTGGTTCATTATCTATCTTCAGGAGTCAAATTTGATCATTGCCTTTCATCTAAGTTTAGTTTTCTTAATATTTTCATTTATATGATTCTAGTCACTGCACCATTCATGCTTTTGATTCAATTTTTTTCCATTCAATCATTTCTTATGAGCCTCCTCTTTTTCTCTGAAGCTGTTATGTTCTTTCTTACAGCATGATAATATTCCATTGCATTTATTGTCCATAGATTTTTCAGCCCTTCTACCCTTGATTGATTTTTGTTTATATTATGTAGTACTAGAGAGACAGGCACTGTCATATTGAGTTTTCATCTTAATGAATTTTGACTTCTTGTTATTATTACTTTCTATGGTCAGTCGTCCTGATCATACTTAACCTGTACTTTTGTCAAATTACCTTCTTTTAAAAAGTTTCTTTGTATCCAAACTGAATAAAATCATGAATATATCTAAAGACCTCCACACTGCTTAGAGCCTGATATGAATATTAACAACTTGAGAAGCTCAAAGCCCTGGGTTCTTTAGCACAAGTTCACCAAGGCAATCATAAGGTAGAATGGATCAGAGCCAGAAATAGATGCTGTTGTGCCCTTAATCAAATAATCATGAATATAAAAAGTAACACTAAATATGAAGGTTTTTCTTAAATTTTAGAGAAATCCTAATGAAAAAAAGAGAAAAGGCAGGTACAGAAGATATATGAGGCTGGGATGACATTTTTTTTCTATTGGAAAGATTCAATGGCTGACCTCAGGACCTTACAGATAGAATCAGGAAGATACAAATGGATATCAAGTCTTATTAATTCTCCCTCCACAATATCTCTCACATTAGTGTTCTTTCCACTCATGTAACTACCACTCTCATCAACTCTCTCTCTCTTATACTATTGCAATAACCTTCTGATTGGTCTTTCAGTCTCGGGTTTTTTCCATATACATTTGTCCTCCACATAACTTCTAAAGTGATAATCCTAAAGCACAGATTAAAGCACAGACTGCATTACTCCTCTGCTCAAAAGGCTCCAGTAATTCCCTATTGTTTCAAGCCTAAAAAAAGGTGTGTTTCTCTGCTTGGCATTTAAAACTCTTCACAATTTGCTTCTAGCCTGTCTGTCTCAAAAAAACAAATATCCCATTTCTCCAATGTAACACACTACATTCCCACCACATTGTCCTAATTGCTTTCTTATATATAGAATATTTTACTTTCCATCTACTGTCGCCCAAGTTGTCTGCTAATCCCCACCAGACACAGTCAGTTCTACTATAATGTTGATTTCAAAGAAGTAAATTTATACTCCAATATGATTAATATATTAGGCAACACTATTGTGCTCATAATGTTCCCTAATATACAAGGGATATTATAAAAAAATTACTCATGCATATATACTGTGGGAAAAATTCTAAATAAAATAAATAATAATAATAATAATAATGTTCCCTAATATATTAATCATATTAGAATATAAATTTCAAGCTTTCTTATGTGCGATTTTTCCCAAGAAAACAGAATTTTAAAACAGGGGAGAGAAAGGGAGAGGACACCATTTCACAATAACTTGCAAGCTGCAATCCTTCTGACATCCTTTTCCAGAAGCAATTTTTTGGGTTTGTGCCAAGGTAGAATATCATATTTACTGTATATCTTCTGGTACACTAGTAGCTGTAAGTGAAGAAGGACTATTCCACATATCCTGAGATTCCTTTCAGCAAGATCTCCAGCCCTGAGTCTGGAGTTATGGTCTGTCAAATGTGTGTGAGACTTTGCCATCTCAGGATGTAGACTAAGTAGGAGTCTAAGGCTACAAATGTTACCAGTATTTATTGTAGTGTTTATGTATTTTACCCAAGTGTCAGGGATAAAATTGTGCTACTGTTTTTAATTAGGCTTATTTTTTATATATTACTAATAATGATGTGACTTTAATCCTATTTTCTCTATAAATCTTGTGGCTTTTATTGCATGATTTTACATAGTATATAGTACTTTTGAGTGAGACTTATAGCAGAAATGATTGTACCATTGTCTTACCTAATTGCTTTGTCTTTAGTTGGTATGTATTTTGTGTTAACTTGTTAATATTTCCTTGAATTCTTTAATCTTCCAATCTTTAAATACATAGCTCCCTTTTATACCTGCTACTTTATAGCCCAATTATCATTCTAGGTGATTCTCAAACAAAATATTTCATTTCTTAGCTCTACTTTTTTTTAAATACTCAACCTACTAAGCCTGAAAAACAATCTCTCCTCATTTCTCCTAGTATTCTAGCTTTTCTTCAAAGCTAAACTCAAGTGCCACCTTTTACACAAAATCTTTCAGGATACAGAGTTGCTCATGCCTTCCTTCTGTAACAGTCAAAAGTTGAACTAAGGTACAATGTTCCAAGCATGGTCTTTTGTTAGTAAAACACAAATTTACCAATATATAGGATCTCAGCTGCCATAGCAAAGTTAAGATGCCATAGGAGAGAGATATCTCTCTTTTATATTTTGGGGGAGTACAGTACAATAACAGGACTTAGTAGATGGGGAACAAGTTATTATTGGTTAAAGGAGCTCAACATCATGAATGGTAAAAATCAATATGATTAGTTACATAGCTGAGACATGAAGGACAATATGATTGGTTGGAAATTTGTAATGCTCTGTTCTCTAAATTGTAATGGTTCTCTGTAAGCATATTTCTTGGGGAGCTTCTAGAGGCAGCCTTAGTTTCAGTTAAGTTCAATAATCCCAAAATGCAGCCAGGAGTTAAAGTCCAGATCCTTTATTGTCTCTTCCAAAATATTATCTTCTTCACTTAGGGATCAGCTACTTTTCTGGAGGCCTTCCTCTCTCCTTGGTTCTTGAGAGCTCTTGTCCGAATGTCTCCATCCAGCAAAAGGTTGAAGTGGGAATGAATCTTTTTTTTTTTTAACACTTTATTTATTAAGCACTTATTATGTTCCAGATGCTGTGCTAATAGTTTAACAGATATCATCTTATTTGACTCCCACAACAATCCTGGGAAGTAGAAGCTATTATTATCCCCATTTTAAAATTGAGGCAGAACAAAGTCAAATAACTTGCCTAGATCACACATCCATTAGTAAGTGGCTAAATGAATTCAGATCCTTCTGACTCCAAGTGCTCAATTCACTGCTGCTGCTGTAGTTGTTTGTACTTTGTTCTTGAAAAGGAGAATGAAATTAGAGAGGTGATGTTATGACACACAAATTGATTGGCTTTAAGAGAGAATAGGCCATGCAGAGCTACCAGCCTCATTTTCCCTTTTAGAGCCATCTGGGTCCAGTGTTCATATATAAATCAGGGTACTGGAGATGGCTTGTTACTGTGGGCCTTTTATTTTTTTTTATTAAGCAAAATTTTATTAATTTTTATAATTATAGCATTTTCTTTGGCAGTACATATGCATAGGTAATTTTTTTTACAACATTATCCCTTGTACTCCCTTCTGTTCCGAGTTTTTCTCCTCCTTCCTTCCACCCCCTCCCCTGGGTGGCGGACATTCCCATACATATTAAATATCTTATAGTACAATATATATGTGCAGAACCGAATTTTGTTGTTGTTGTTGTTGCAAAGGAAGGATTGTATTCACAAGGTAAAAATAATCTGGGAAGAGAAACAAAACAAAAACAAAAACAAACAAACAAACAAACAAAAACAATGCTCACAGTTTACACTCATTTCCCAGTGTTCCTTTTCTGGATGTAGCTGATTCTGTCCATCATTGATCAATTGGAATTGGATTAGCTCTTCTCTATGTTGAAGATATCCACTTCCATCAGAATACATCCTCGTACAGTATCATTGTTGAAGTGTATAATGATCTTCTGGTTCTGCTCGTTTCACTCAGTATCAGTTGATGGAAGTCTCTCCAAGCCTCTCTGTATTCCTCCTGCTGGTCATTTCTTACAGAACAATAATATTCCATAACATTCATATACCATAATTTACCCAACCATTCTCCAATTGATGGACATCCATTCATCTTCCAGCTTCTAGCCACTATGAAAAGGGCTGCCACAAACATTTTGGCACATACAGGTCCCTTTCCCTTCTTTAGTATTTCCTTGGGATATATGCCCAGTAGTAGTATGGCTGGGTCAAAGGGTATGCACATTTTGATAACTTTTTGGGCATAATTCCAGATTACTCTCCAGAATGGTTGGATTCTTTCACAACTCCACCAACAATGCATCAGTGAGTGGGAATGAATCTTGACTCTGAATCCCCAAGAGTGTGGGGGATTGTGGGTTTTTCTGTGGGCTTATGGGAGTTCCTTGTTTATATGCTGTACACTAAGCATACACCAACCATGCATCTAGGAAACCATTATTTGTTATAGGATTAAATCAATGCTAAATTAGATTTAACCATAGTCTCCTCAATTCCACTCAGTACCTTGTTTCAAGTTCTGGAGCATAACATCTCCTTGTAAGGTCAGATCAATCATATTGAATTAGATAATTATTGTCTCTATTCCTTCCAGTGACTTAGCATCTTGTAAGAATCCTAACAAAAATTGTCAATGAAGGGGTAGCAACAATCCCTTCCTTCCTTCTTGTGACTAAGAAATGTTTATTGTTCAAGTCTACCTGCAAGGTTAGAGACAGTGGACCTGACTTCTTTGGATAACAAACTAGAAATCCTTGACATAAGAACAGAAGAGATTAATATAAGAACTTGATTTTTAAACATGTCATTACCAGCCAGTAGGATTCTGAACAAAAAAACATGATGCAGGAAGTTACAGGACAAAACCAGTTAACTGTTAAGTAGATCAATTAAAAAAAAAACTACAGAATCAATCTGAATAGTACACCCCCAAATTATCTTCTTTGTATATAATTTATATATATAATAAGCATGTTGTTTCACCAATATAAACCCCTTGAGAACAGTTAATGTTTTTGTATCCCCAGAATTTTATGATACAAAATAAACCCAAAATAACTGTTGATTAATTGAATTACTCATTGAGTCTTTTGTGCTGCTCACAATTTTCCTACATTGCAATAGAATTCATTTTGGAAGCTGTGGACAGTAATTGACTTAAGGAGTAGATTAGGAGATAGGAAGAGTGATTTTGAAGGAAAGAAAAGAAGTAGGAAGAAAAGAGAGGAAAGGAAAAGGGAAGGAAAGAGGGAAACAGGGAGGAAGGAAGGAAGGAAGGAAGGAAGGAAGGAAGGAAGGAAGGAAGGAAGGAAGGAAGGAAGGAAGGAAG
This sequence comes from Sminthopsis crassicaudata, assembly GCF_048593235.1. Taxonomy (NCBI): domain Eukaryota; kingdom Metazoa; phylum Chordata; class Mammalia; order Dasyuromorphia; family Dasyuridae; genus Sminthopsis; species Sminthopsis crassicaudata. The sequence continues at coordinate 572,320,343 of NC_133618.1, forward strand.
GAAGGAAGGAAGGAAGGAAAGAAGTAAGGAAGGAACGGAGAGAGGGAGGGAGGGAAGGAGGGAGAGAAGAACGGTTTAATAAGTTCTCACTTAATATGACAGAGATTGTTCTAAGCACTTTAAATATATTATTTTTACAAGAAATGTGTGAGATAGCTGATATTGTAATCCCCATGTTATAGTTGAAGAAACTGATGCAGACCACTTGTCTGAGGCCAAATTTGAGTTTTCTTGACTGGAGTAACTGGGCTCTATCTACTGTATCATCTGTTTACTTCAGTTAGTAAGCTGAATATGCTACAGCCATACACGTACAATTAACCCAAAATTCAAAATTTTAATGTACTGTCTAAAGAGACAGATAAAATGAAGATATTAAAACAATACTGAGTCATGATTATCTCAACCATAAGCATTTTTCCCAGACAATAGTTTTCTGCTTCCCTATCTTCCACCTGCACAACCACCTAGTAAAAAAGACCACCACAAGAGGGCTGACTTAACCAATACCTCACAGGAAACATGGATCAAAGATGTCTGAAGTCTCACTGATTCTATCACTTTACAATGTAGAAGACAGGCAAGGATAGCATGTATTGTTATCTTTGTATTCCCAGGGGCTTCTAGAGGAAGCTGGTTTATAGTTGCAGCTCAATAAATGTGTGTTGAATAGAATTGATTCTTCGAATCTAACATGGTGAGTTCCTGAGTAAAATCTCTCTACTCCCATAAATGACAAATATTTAAAATAATAATTATAGAAAAATTCATCTTAATAAAATGTCTCCTTTTGTATATACTCAAGTGAGCATCCCTCTCCATTCTCAAGTTATTCATAAGATTTTTGTCTAGATCTCTCCTCTGATATCTGACAGAAACAATGCAAGGTAAGACAGACATATTGAGCCAAATTTCATCCTAACAGAAACAACAATGCATGCACCTGTACCATTTGGATAATTTAATTAAAATAAAGTATGGAGAAAGGGCTTAACAAATTGTGGTATGTGAATATAATGGAATAGTTAAAATTAGAAGGAACTTTAGAGATCATCTTATCTCGCCTGCTTATTTTAAAAAGGAAGAAAATGAGACCCCAACATGTCAAGTGATTTGCCAGACCACACTAATTGAAAGTGGCAGAAAAGGGATTTGAACCAAGTTCAAGGAGTTTCTAATTCCAATGTTCTTGTATTCCATTCTTTCTTTTCTCTGGGTACATATAGTATCCCCCTGTACATTAAATTGTAAGCTCCTTGTGGACAGTAATTCTGTACCTACCATGTGCAGAATAGTACCTAATACACAGTACATACATTATAAATGTTTATTGGTTATTTGATTAATGATAGCACTAGACTTTTGGAGTCCAAACATAGCCATGTCACAGACCCTAATCTTTGTGGAATTACAACTGAATATAGGGGCAGGAAGATATATACAAATAATTATTGTACATAAAGGATGAGATCTATTGTACCTCTAGCTGAGAACTCTTCAGAATGCAACACCTTGAAGTATTTGTTGCTTAGTCTTTGTTCAATATTTGTGACTCCCTTTGGGGTTTTCTTGTACAAGATACTGGAATGGTTTGCCATTTTCTTTTTCAGTTCATTTTATAGTTGAAGAAGCTGGGATAAACAGGCGAAGTGACTTGCCCAGGGTCACACAAATAGTAAATGTCTGAGACAAGATTTCATTTTAGATCTTCCTGACTCCAGGCTTGTGCTCTCTCCACCAGAGAGTGGATCTGGACTAAGTATTAAAAGAAGGTTGATGAAAAGTAGAATATTTGTACAAGTTATCAATGTAGAAAGTGAAGATGGTACAAGGAAACTTCATGGAAGAATGATAACTTCATATGAATTTTGAAGGGAGGGACTTATTTTTTTAAATTTCTAGTACCAGTACTGAGTAGAAAACCATTGTATATTTGTTAAATAGATAGTCAGATGCATAAACAACTGAACAAATAAATACATAAATAAGCACCTGCTTGCATGTGTATAGAGTCACAAAATATTTGATACAGAAAACTATTTGATGTCATCTCATCTAGTCTTCCACCATAATATTCATCCCTTCTTGATAGCATCATAAATACAAATAAATACAAAAAGAGATATCTTTTTCTACCTATAGAATCAAATAATCTATCTATAAATCTACATATCTATATCTATGTCTATCTATGTAGATAGATAGATATAAAAGAAACTGATTTTTTACACCTACATTTAGGAGCAAACTGTGCATCCTTCCCTTTCCTACATCTTAAAGGCTGGGTCTATTTTAATGAATGGTTTTATAAAGTTAAACAAAAGGCATATAGTTTCTCTGGCAAATATAGTACACATTTAACAATGGAAACTGATATAACTATATCTTGACCTTATGAATTACGTATATTTCAATCTTTCTGCTCCATTTCTCCCCTGAATATAGGGGTTTCTTCAAAAAGACAGAATTGGATACAGTAATATACACAGCCAATTCCATAACCATAGCCTACAGAAATAATCTTTTGGTGGTAAAGAAAATGATATATACAATATTATATTTTGTCATTCACTATGGCTTATCTGAATAATCTTTGCTAAGTATCCCATTGTATCTATGTTTGCTCACTCATTTACTAAAGCAGTGAACCAAATAAAATTGACTTACACTACTTAGGAAAAGACATCATCTATCAGACAGCATATGTGGACTGACAGAATAGCTGAGGGTTTAGCAAAGTGAAAAAGACAGAGAGAGATTCAGACAGAGACATAGATAGAAAGGGAAACAAAGAAGAGAGAGAAAGAGAGAGAGAGAGAGAGAGAGAGAGAGAGAGAGAGAGAGACAGACAGACAGACAGACAGACAGACAGAAAGAGACAGAGTCAAAGAGAGAGAGACAAAGGCAGAGAGAAACAGACAGAGAGAAAGAAAGAATAATCAACTAGCTGTGTGACTATGACAGGTCACACCCTTTGTCTCTCTTTTTAAAAAAGGTTAAAATAAATGGAAGGAACTTTTAGAGTCTTTTCCAGCTCAATTGATGGAAATGCAACCATAGTCCCAAAGCCCATTGTATGTGGGTATTCCTTCCTTTTTGATAGAGATGAATGCCCTACTTTGAGGAGTGATGAAAGGGCAGAATCAGAACTTCAATCTTCAAATCTTCTTCATATTCTCATCAAGCTTGGAATACCTTTAAATCCTATGGTTGTTTTGGTCACTTCTGACTATCAGCTTCTAGAAGGAAAATGGAAAAAGTCAACCCTATTTCAGGTTTCTAAATGAAAAGATTCTGGTTTGACATAAAAAGATCTAATAGATTCCATTTTATTTCTATCTCCAGTTTTCTACTAGAGAATTCATGAAACTCATTCTTGTATAAGATCAGGAACATTTCTCTCTCTCTCTCTCTCTCTCTCTCTCTCTCTCTCTCTCTCTCTCTCTCTCTCTCTCTCTCTTGTTTGAGCTAAGTTGCTTTATTCTCAAAGGGAGAGTTTTTTCACTCAATATTGTCAAACATATATACACAATCTTCTCGGATTTCTCTTTGCTATCATTTGGATAAATGGTTTTCTTTGAAATTTTTATGTTTGTTCATTATGAAACTAGTTTGGTAGGCTCCTTGGATATAAAGCTTGGAGTTCTCCTTCCCTCCCAATAATGATGCTGAAATGATAAATTAGGTTGAACTTGATCTTGAACTATACTAATAATATTGAAGGAAGATGATGTATAAAATCTTAGTCATTACTAGTTTTCTCTGAGAAAAGGAGAGTGACCTCTGGCCCCAACCTTATACTTTTCTTCCTGGCAGAAATTAGTATGCCTTGAAAAAGGATGTAGGAAGAAGGGGCTAGAGATGTCAATTCTGCTTCCCTTTGAGTCACACAATATCCATAAGCTTCATGTTGGAGGATGGCCCCTTACCACAATAATAATAAAAATAATTTTGATGATCCAACTAAAGGAATAAAGTTTGAGATCATTCATCTGTTCTTCCTACTATTATTCTGACAGTTTATTAGTTCATAATAATGAGAGACAGCAAATGAGACAGCAAAATGTAGTTAAAATAGGTGGAAGCCATAAGAGCTGGCAAAGGGTATCTCATATATGTCATGTTACTTCTACTTCTAAGTCTCAATTTTTGCATCTGAAGAGGAGTTAATGCTTGAACTACCTCAATATCAGAGTTACTATAAGGATCAAATGAGAAAGCTTATGTAAAAGGGTTTTACAAATATAAAGAAGTATATAGATATAAGTTTATAAGATTCAATTTATGGTAATGATAAAAGCTAACTGTTCCTGAGAAATGATGTGGAAAGCTTCAGTAAAAGGTAAGTGTTGGTATAAAATGAAAATCAGGATTGCTCTACCATCCAATAAGCTTTGAAAGAGTAAAGTAAAAATTTTTGTATTGTCCATATTTTAGAGCTGCCAAGGAAAAAACCAACATCCCCTTTAGTAATCACGTCAGCATCAACTGGGAGCTTTTCTTCATGTTACAATAACCTTGACTCAAGCTGATCATGATTGATTGGCTTGTCTTGTTTCCTACCTATCTATACAAGTTTCATCATCGTAGCATGTAATCATGACCTTTCTAGATGCTAGTCACTCAACCAAGCTGGACACTCCCCACCAATCCCATATCACCAATGTACTCTCTGAGAGACAATGAGGGACACTAGAAAGTATTGTGTATTGGAAACCAAATGAGTTCTGCCCAATATTGAACCTGCTACTAGATCACAATGCAACAATGAGTGAGTTATTACATCTCTGTAGGCCTCAATAGTTTCATCTATAAAATGAAACAAGTAGGTTAGATTATCTCTAAAGACTCTTCCAACTTTTCCAATCTATGACCAAACAACCAGGTTTGCTGTTGCTCTATTCTCAATAGAGCACCTAACTAAGAGCATTAATATTACTTAGCCCTGAGCTGATAGGTTGACATGATAGCAAACATTTCCCAGAGAGGTGCTTGAGCTATGGTTTTTATTATTATGCCTGGGAACAGAGACCCACATAAGATTGTTTAGTATTCATAAAACACCATTGGCCCAGCCCCAGCCAATTTAAAGCCCATATTATAATTGCTAATGATTACTCATGAAAAAGACACTATTCTATGTTTAAAAAAAAAAAAAAAACTGCAATCAGTGGGAATCTATTCACCTAGCCATTTTCCACTGATACATTTTCTAAACAAAGCTCTGCCTAAATTGTTCATAATTATCTTCTATTCTTGCTTTTTCATTACTATCCCCCTGCCTCTCCTCCTCAACCTCCAATCCCCAAACAGAACATTTTACATCTCCTTAGACATTTGGTACAGGCATTAGGATCGCATTTTTATGTTCTGGATAAGTTAAAACCTAACATTTACTAATCTTACATATTAACTTCTGTGCTGAAAATCTAAAACGTAGAATTTTAAAATAGATTAGCAATAGAGAAGAAAAACACAGCTTTGTTTTTCTTTCTTGTGTATGTACATTCAATACTGATTTCTTCATTGATTATCTAAGATATCACATAATGATCAAGTTGATATTGTACAAGTTTATGTATTTTTCTAAATTAGTCTCTTAATGGTTTCTACTCAACTCAAACTCATTTATATATGTGTGTATGTATTTGACCTTATTATCATTCTATATATTCGATAGATAGATAGATAGATAGATAGATAGATAGATAGATAGATAGATCATTCTATATATTTCCTACTTATGAACTTATGAACTTCCCAAAAATATTTTATATCATTACTTCTATTTCTCTTCTATCCATTAACTCTTCTGATTGATCTCACCATTCTATTGAAAGTTTTTTCAATGATGAACTATCTCTTAATGAACTCATTCTATAAGTTTTTTAAGTCTCCATTCTGCTTGACCTCACTGCAGTTTTCAGTATTTTTAATCACCCATTATTTCTAGATATACTCTTTTCCCTCGGCTTTATTGACAAGACATTGCTCTCTCCTGGTTCTTCTCCCACCTGTCTGATTGCTAGAGAATATGTAAAGCTAGGATGAAGAAGACTTTTAATAGTAGAGCAATGATTGTAGAGGTCAGTGTTCAGGGAGAACAAAGGAATTGAAAGATTAGGGATGAAAATGCATGTAGTGGTTGAAATGGAGAGGTTTCCACTTCCATGAGCAACTGCTGTGAGTCTCAGAATTTAATCATATAAGAAGTAGTAATGGGGTAGCCATTAAGCAAGAGAGATACCAAACATGGAGGAATTTGCAGATTAAAAGTGCTCCAAAGTTCTAAATTTTATGTTTTATATTATTTTGATATCCTTCTTTAGAAGATATTATAGATATAAAAATCAAAGGAACATAATAATAGCTAGTATTTTCATACTGTTTATATATACATACATACATATTTACATAGTACTGCTATGGGCCAGTAATTGTGTTAAGAATTTTTCAATTATTATTTCATTTGATCCTTACAATAACCTTGGGAGGTAGATTCTATAATGATTCCCATTTCATAGTTGAAGAAACTGTGATAAACAGATTAAATGACTTGCCCAGGGACACACAGCTAGCAAGTGTATGAGGCCAGATTTGAATTTGGGTCTTCACAACTCCAGGCTTGACATTCAATTCACTTTGCCACCTCACTACATTGATACACAGTAAGCACCTAGCATATAGCATCTAACAATAAATTTGGGTTGATTGAGTTCCACTTTGTCCTCTAGAATTTTCAGGCTTGTTTGTTGCTTATTTGGATAATAAAATCTTCCTTAATTTCATGCAAACTAACCTTGCGATATATTTCTAGATTCTCTGTTATAGATTTAAAAGGGAATTTTACTTTGAAACCTAGCCAAGATTCAATTTGTTTGATAATTGAAATCTAATTTAAAATTTTAATTCACTTTTTAAAAATGTATTTTCACCACCCACAAAGGAGAATTATAAATATTTTATCTCCAAGACCACTTGTGCCCTTCCCCCCATCAAAAGCAAAATACAATGACATAAAAAAATTACAAAAAGCAATCACACTATTAAGTATTAATTTTAATAAGTTTCAAGTCAGATTATTAATTTTCTTTCTTCTTATTCTTTATCCCAAGATCATTTGCCTTCTGAGAGATACCCTTTTCCTTGGCTACAAAGGCCAAATTTATGCAATGACCAGAAGTGAATATTAATTTTGCTTAGACCAAAATTGTTGCAACTTAGAACATTTTATTTCCAAAACACTCTTCTGTCTTGTTTGAAAACAAGTGTGTCTGATTCACAGAAAATGTATGAACAGAAGGAAAAATTCCTCTCAATGAATATAGTATATTCATTTCTATTGGACTTTTTGCTCAGCAGCTAAGTGGCAAGGTGGAGAGACCAAACTGGACCTAGAGTGAGTCAGGAAGATAATTAAAATCCAGCATCAGGACCAGTAAAGCCATGTGCCCCCAAACAAGCCCCAATCTCTGTATCTCAGTTTCATCAACTGTAAAATGAGAATATTAACATTATCCACGTCATAGTGCTGTTATGAGAGCAAATGAGATGATAGCTATAAAATGCTTACCTAGCACAGTGTCTGACACATAGTAGGCACTTCATGAATTCATGTTCCTCTTCCCAATTGGCTACTTTTAAGTATTTTAATGATCCATATGACATAAATCATTATTATGCCACTTTTAACTCCCATTTCTATCATGCAGTATCCCCTGAGTGCTCAGATATCTAGTGATCTCTCTTATCTCTGAGGCCCAAGAATGGAGATTCACAAATTTTTTGGTCTCAGGGCCACTTTCCATTCTTGAGGACCCTCACCAAGAGCTTTTGTTTATATGGATTATATCTATCCATAGTTAAAATATTAGAAATTTAAAACTTTTCATAGTATGAAAATTGATTTGTCCTTGTAGATCTCCTTGAAAGAAAAGATCCTCTGAGGTCCCCACATAATGCTATGGGAACCACATCTTTTTTTTCATTCTAATTGGTATACTTTGTACCAATATATGTTTATATTTTATTTTATGCATTTAACATTTATTCTAAGAAGGTATCCATACGAGTCACCCAATTGCCAAAGAGGTTCTTTTTTGGAGGGGGCTTTAATTTATTTAATATTTTCCAGCAGTTACACTTAAAACAATTTTTTTTACATTTGTGTTTAAAACTTTTGAGTTGCAAATTTTCTCCCTTATCCCTGACCGTAGAGCCAATCATTAAGAAAGCACATGTAAAACATTTTCATAAAAGTCACATCATCCTTATTTTATGCCATGTCACTTATTACTTAATTATAAAACTTTAATTATTCTCATTCAAATTTAGAACTAGAATAAGGCAGTCAGTCATTGACTATGTAAATCCTCTTACTAAATAACTCCCTTTCATTTTGAATCTTTCATTCTTATCTTTTTTTCATCTTCTGATGATCCCTAAAACCTAGTTTTCTTCTAAAGTGATCACGTCTCTTAGTATCCTTGCAAAAGCTCACTGTTCTTTTTTTTCTTTTCTCATTCTACTAATATGCAGAACCAGGAAAAGCAATTGGCTTCCTTCTTTCTGCCCAATTCTAATTTTGGACCTTCCTCCTGATACCACCATACTGTAATTATCTCTCCTCTTTGATAGTTTATTCTATTTCGCCCATATTTTTGTTGCTATGATGCATAGACTTCCAAGTCATTCTCCCTCCTCCTACAAAAATTTAGTATCTGACTCATTGTCTTCTTATCCATTTTTCTTCCCACCCCTTCAAGAAGCTTTGCCTCAGTTTATTAGCTTTCCTAATTTTCATAGCATCTATATTCAGTTGATCTTAATCACATTGAGCAAAACAAAATCACCATAGTGCAAAGAAAATATAAAATATGCAAATCTAGAGATCTCTCTGACCCACATGTTTAAGTGAGTTATTTGTGCCCAACTTATGGGAGAACCTTCCAAACTCATAATCAATACACTGTACCTCAGTCCCAATATTGTAATGTCATCAGTCCCCTTAAAATATGAAAGATGATTTACACCATCCTAAGCACAGAGAGAAGTGCTCTCCCATAGTAGCTCAATTCCATTCACAGCTCTGCCTATTGTTCCAAGTATTAGAGTCCTATTTCTTCAAAGTACTAGAGGTCTTAACCTGGAGTACACAAATAGGAGTCAATGGACAGAACTAAGGAAGTCTGTAGACTTGAACAGAAACATATCACATCTTAATTTTCACTAACATCTGATGTACTTTTATTTTAAAATATGATTCCAAGAAATTCATAGGTTTCACTAGGCTGCTAAAGGGGTTTATAGAACAAAAAAGATAAGAATCCCTGGACTAGAGCTACCATCTTCCTCAGCAACTGACTGATTGATTGACTGGCTGATTTTCTGATATACCAATAAATGACATATTACTCAGAATCTCTTGGTTCTGTGTCTTTACAGTGAAAATAATCTGAGAGTTAATATATACTGCCATGTTATGCTTTGTTTGGATACCCAAATCTTAACCTTATACTAATAACACCTGACACAACACTCTAGATCAATGTATGGGGATATAAGAGTCTGTGTGTCCAAGTGTGATGATAACAACTACATAAGTTTCTAAGGTTATTGTAAGAATCAAATGAGATGATAC